>NW_028270166.1:4044666-4358508 GCF_037043375.1 Chiloscyllium plagiosum
CTGTCTCTCTCTGTCCTTGTCTCTCTCTGTCCTTGTCTCACTCTTGTCCCTGTGACACTCTGTCCCTGTCTCACTCTCCTTGTCTCACTCTGTCCCTGACACTCTCTGTCCCTGTCTCTCTCTGCCCCTGTCTCTCTCTGTCCTTGTCTCACTCTGTCCCTGTGACACTCTGTCCCTGTCTCACTCTGTCCCTGTCTCACTCTGTCCCTGTCTCTCTCTGTCCTTATCTCTCTCTGTCCTTGTCTCACTCTGTCCCTGTGACACTCTGTCCCTGTCTCACTCTCCTTGTCTCACTCTGTCCCTATCTCACTCTGTCCCTGTCCCACTCTTTCCCTGTCACACTCTGTCCCTGTCTGTCTGTCCCTGTCTCACTCTCCTTGTCTCACTCTGTCCCTGTCTCTCTCTGTCCCTTCTCACTCTGTTCCTGTCTCTCTCTGTCCCTGTCTCACTGTCCCTGTCACACTCTGTCCCTGTCTCTCTATCCCTGTTTTTCTCTCAGTTCCTGTCTCTCTCTGCTTCTGTCTCTCTCTGTCCTTGTCTCACTCTGTTCCTGTCTCTCTCTGTCCCTGTCTCACTCTGTCCTTGTCTCACTCGTCCCTGTTTCTCTCTGTCCCTGTCTCTCTCTGTCCTTGTCTCTCTCTGTTCCTGTCTCTCTCTGTCCCTGTCTCACTCTGTCCTTGTCTCACTCTGTCCCTGTCTCTCTCTGTCCCTGACACTCTCTGCCCCTGTCTCACTCTGTCCCTGTCTCTCTCAGTTCCTTGTCTCACTCTGTCCTTGTCTCTCTCTGTCCTTGTCTCACTCTGTCCCTGTGACACTCTGTCCCTGTCTCACTCTCCTTGTCTCACTCTGTCCCTGTCTCTCGCTGCCCCTGTCTCATTCTGTCCCAGTCTCTCTGTCCCTGTCTCACTCTACCCCGTCTCATTCTGTCCTTGTCACACTCTGTCCCTGTCACACTCTGTCCCTGCCTGTCTGTCCCTGTCTCACTCTCCTTGTCTCACTCTGTCCCTGTCTCACTCTGTCCCTGTCCCACTCTTTCCCTGTCACACTCTGTCCCTGTCACACTCTGTCCCTGTCTCTCTCTGTCCCTTCTCACTCTGTTCCTGTCTCTCTGTCCCTGTCTCACTGTCCCTGTCTCACTCTGTCCCTGTCTCTCTATCCCTGTTTTTCTCTCAGTTCCTGTCTCTCTCTGCTTCTGTCTCTCTCTGTCCTTGTCTCACTCTGTTCCTGTCTCTCTCTGTCCCTGTCTCACTCTGTCCTTGTCTCACTCGTCCCTGTTTCTCTCTGTCCCTGTCTCTCTCTGTCCTTGTCTCTCTCTGTTCCTGTCTCTCTCTGTCCCTGTCTCACTCTGTCCTTGTCTCACTCTGTCCCTGTCTCTCTCTGTCCCTGACACTCTCTGTCCCTGTCTCTCTCTGCCCCTGTCTCTCTCTGTCCTTGTCTCACTCTGTCCCTGTGACACTCTGTCCCTGTCTCACTCTGTCCCTGTCTCACTCTGTCCCTGTCTCTCTCTGTCCTTATCTCTCTCTGTCCTTGTCTCACTCTGTCCCTGTGACACTCTGTCCCTGTCTCACTCTCCTTGTCTCACTCTGTCCCTATCTCACTCTGTCCCTGTCCCACTCTTTCCCTGTCACACTCTGTCCCTGTCTGTCTGTCCCTGTCTCACTCTCCTTGTCTCACTCTGTCCCTGTCTCTCTCTGTCCCTTCTCACTCTGTTCCTGTCTCTCTCTGTCCCTGTCTCACTGTCCCTGTCACACTCTGTCCCTGTCTCTCTATCCCTGTTTTTCTCTCAGTTCCTGTCTCTCTCTGCTTCTGTCTCTCTCTGTCCTTGTCTCACTCTGTTCCTGTCTCTCTCTGTCCCTGTCTCACTCTGTCCTTGTCTCACTCGTCCCTGTTTCTCTCTGTCCCTGTCTCTCTCTGTCCTTGTCTCTCTCTGTTCCTGTCTCTCTCTGTCCCTGTCTCACTCTGTCCTTGTCTCACTCTGTCCCTGTCTCTCTCTGTCCCTGACACTCTCTGCCCCTGTCTCACTCTGTCCCTGTCTCTCTCAGTTCCTTGTCTCACTCTGTCCTTGTCTCTCTCTGTCCTTGTCTCACTCTGTCCCTGTGACACTCTGTCCCTGTCTCACTCTCCTTGTCTCACTCTGTCCCTGTCTCTCGCTGCCCCTGTCTCATTCTGTCCCAGTCTCTCTGTCCCTGTCTCACTCTACCCCGTCTCATTCTGTCCTTGTCTCACTCTGTCCCTGTCACACTCTGTCCCTGCCTGTCTATCCCTGTCTCACTCTCCTTGTCTCACTCTGTCCCTGTCTCTCTCTGTCCCTTCTCACTCTGTTCCTGTCTCTCTCTGTCCCTGTCTCACTGTCCCTGTCTCACTCTGTCCCTGTCTCTCTATCCCTGTTTTTCTCTCAGTTTCTGTCTCTCTCTGCCCCGTCTCTCTCTGTCCTTGTCACTCTCTGTTCCTGTCTCTCTCTGTCCCTGTCTCACTCTGTCCCTATCTCTCTCTGTCCCTGTCTCTCTCTGTCCTTGTCTCTCTCTGTTCCTGTCTCTCTCTGTCCCTGTCTCACTCTGTCCTTGTCTCACTCTGTCCCTGTCTCTCTCTGTCCCTGACACTCTCTGCCCCTGTCTCTCTCTGTCCCTGTCTCACTCTGTCCCTGTCTCACTCTGTCCCTGTCTCACTCTGTCCCTTCTCTCTCTGTCCCTGTCTCTCTCTGCCCCTGTCTCTCTCTGTCCTTGTCTCACTCTGTCCCTGTCTCACTCCGTCCCTGTCTCACTCTGTCCCTTCTCTCTCTGTCCCTGTCTCTCTCTGCCCCTGTCTCTCTCTGTGCTTGTCTCACTCTGTTCCTGTCTCATTCTGTTCCTGTCTCTCTCTGTGCCTGTCTCTCCCTGTCCCTGTCTCTCTCTGTCCCTGTCTCACTCTGTCCCTGTCTCACTCTGTCCCTGTCTCACTCTGTCCCTGTTTCTCTCTCTGTCCCTGTCTCACTCTGTCCCTGTCTCACTCTGTTCCTGTCTCTCTCTGTCCCTGTCTCTCCCTGTCCCTGTCTCACTCTGTCCCTGTCTCTCTCTGTCCCTGTCTCTCTCTGTCCTTGTCTCACTCTGTCCCTGTCTCTCTCTGTCCCAGTTTGACTCTGCCCCTGTCTCTCTCTGCCCCTGTCTCACTCTGTCCCTGTCTCTCTCTGTCCACGTCTCACTCTGTCCCTGTCTCACTCTGTCCCTGTTTCTCTCTCTGTCCCTGTCTCTCTCTGTCCCTGTCTCACTCTGTCCCTGTCTCACTCTGTTCCTGTCTCTCTCTGTCCCTGTCTCTCCCTGTCCCTGTCTCACTCTGTCCCTGTCTCTCTCTGTCCCTGTCTCACTCTGTCCCTGTCTCACTCTGTTCCTGTCTCTCTCTGTCTCTGTCTCACTCTGTCTCTGTCTCTCTCTGTCCCAGTTTGACTCTGCCCCTGTCTCCCTTTGCCCCTGTCTCACTCTGTCCCTGTCTCTGTCTGTTCCTGTCTCTCTCTGTCCCTGTCTCACTCTGTCCTTGTCTCTCTCTGTTCCTGTCTCTCTGTCCCAGTTTGACTCTGCCCCTGTCTCCCTCTGCCCCTGTCTCTCTCTGTCCTTGTCTCTCTCTGTTCCTGTCTCTCTCTGTCCCTGTCTCACTCTGTCCTTGTCTCACTCTGTCCCTTCTCTCTCTGTCCCTGTCTCTCTCTGTCCCTGTCTCTCTCTGTCCCTGTCTCTCTCTGTCCCTGTCTCACTCTGTCCCTGTCTCACTCTGTTCCTGTCTCTCTCTGTCTCTGTCTCTCCCTGTCCCTGTCTCACTCTGTCTCTGTCTCTCTCTGTCCCTGTCTCTCTCTGTCCTTTTCTCACTCTGTCCCTGTCTCTCTCTGTCCTAGTTTGACTCTGCCCCTGTCTCCCTCTGCCCGTGTCTCACTCTGTCCCTGTCTCTGTCTGTTCCTGTCTCTCTCTGTCCCTGTCTCACTCTGTCCTTGTCTCACTCTGTCCCTTCTCTCTCTGTCCCTGTCTCTCTCTGTCCCTGTCTCTCTCTGTCCCTGTCTCTCTCTGTCCCTGTCTCACTCTGTCCCTGTCTCACTCTGTTCCTGTCTCTCTCTGTCTCTGTCTCTCCCTGTCCCTGTCTCACTCTGTCTCTGTCTCTCTCTGTCCCTGTCTCTCTCTGTCCTTTTCTCACTCTGTCCCTGTCTCTCTCTGTCCTAGTTTGACTCTGCCCCTGTCTCCCTCTGCCCGTGTCTCACTCTGTCCCTGTCTCTGTCTGTTCCTGTCTCTCTCTGTCCCTGTCTCACTCTGTCCTTGTTTCTCTCTGTCCCTGTCTCTCTGTCCCAGTTTGACTCTGCCCTTGTCTCCCTCTGTCCCTGACACTCTCTGTCCCTGACACTCTCTGCCCCTGTCTCTCTCTGTCCTTGTCTCACTCTGTCCCTGTTTCACTCTGTCCCTTTTCTCTCTGTCCCTGTCTCTCTCTGCCCCTGTCTCTCTCTGTCCTTGTCTCACTCTGTCCCTGTCTCACTCTGTCCCTGTCTCACTCTGTCCCTTCTCTCTCTGTCCCTGTCTCTCTCTGCCCCTGTCTCTCTCTGTCCTTGTCTCACTCTGTTCCTGTCTCACTCTGTTCCTGTCTCTCTCTGTCCCTGTCTCTCCCTGTCCCTGTCTCTCTCTGTCCCTGTCTCACTCTGTCCTTGTCTCACTCTGTCCCTGTCTCTCTCTGCCCCTGGCTCTCTCTGTCCACGTCTCACTCTGTCCTGTCTCTCTCTGCCCCTGTCTCTCTCTGCCCCTGTCTCTCTCTGTCCTTGTCTCACTCTGTCCTTGTCTCACTCTGTCCCTGTCTCTCTCTGTCCCTATCTCTCTCGGTCCCTGTCTTACTCTGTCCTTGTCTCACTCTGTCCCTGTCTCTCTGTCCCAGTTTGACTCTGCCCCTGTCTCTCTCTGTCCCTGACACTCTCTGTCCCTGTCTCACTCTGTCCCTGTCTCTCTGTCCCTGTCTCTCTCTCTGTCCCTGTCTCTCTCTGCCTCTGTCTCTCCCTGTCCCTGTCTCACTCTGTCCCTGTCTCACTCTATCCCTGTCTCACTCTGTCCCTGTTTCACTCTGTCCCTGTCTCTCTCTGCCCCGTCTCTCTCTGTCCTTGTCTCACTCTGTCCCTGTCTCACTCTGTCCCTGTCTCTCTCTGCCCCGTCTCTCTCTGTCCTTGTCTCACTCTGTCCCTGTCTCACTCTGTCCCTGTTTCTCTCTCTGTCCCTGTCTCTCTCTGTCCTTGTCTCACTCTGTCTCTGTCACACTCTGTCCCTGCCTCTCTCTGCCCCTGTCTCTCTCTGTCCTTGTCTCACTTTGTCCCTATCACACTCTGTCCCTGTGTCTCCGTCCCTGTCTCACTCTCCTTGTCTCTCTCTGCCCCTGTCTCTCTCTGTCCTTGTCTCACTCTGTCCCTGTGACACTCTGTCCCTGTCTCACTCTCCTTGTCTCACTCTGTCCCTGTCTCTCTCTGCCCCTGTCTCATTCTGTCCCAGTCTCTCTGTCCCTGTCTCACTCTAGCCCGTCTCACCCTGTCCTTGTCTCACTCTGTCCCTGTTCACACTCTGTCCCTGTCTGTCTGTCCCTGTCTCACTCTCCTTGTCTCACTCTGTCCCTGTCTCACTCTGTTCCTGTCTCTCTCTGTCCCTGTCTCACTGTCCCTGTCTCACTCTGTCCCTGTCTCTCGCTGCCCCTGTCTCATTCTGTCCCAGTCTCTCTGTCCCTGTCTCACTCTAGCCCGTCTCACCCTGTCCTTGTCTCACTCTGTCCCTGTCACACTCTGTCCCTGTCTGTCTGTCCCTGTCTCACTCTCCTTGTCTCACTCTGTCCCTGTCTCACTCTGTCCCTGTCCCACTCTTTCCCTGTCACACTCTGTCCCTGTCTGTCTGTCCCTGTCTCACTCTCCTTGTCTCACTCTGTCCCTGTCTCTCTCTGTCCCTTCTCACTCTGTTCCTGTCTCTCTCTGTCCCTGTCTCACTGTCCCTGTCTCACTCTGTCCCTGTCTCTCTATCCCTGTTTCTCTCTCAGTTCCTGTCTCTCTCTGCCTCTGTCTCTCTCTGTACTTGTCTCACTCTGTTCCTGTCTCTCTCTGTCGCAGTTTGACTCTGCCCCTGTCTCTCTCTGCCCCTGTCTCTCTCTGCCCCTGTCTCTCTCTGTCCCTGTCTCACTCTGTCCCTGTCTCTCTCTCTGTCCTTGTCTCACTCTGTCCCTGTTTCTCTCTCTGCCCCTGTCTCTCTCTGCCCTATCACAATCTGTCCTTGTCTCCCTCTGTCCCTGTCACACTCTATCCCTGTCTCTCTCTGCCCCTGTCTCTCTCTGCCCCTGTCTCACTCTGTCCCTGTTCCTCCCTATTCCTGTCTCTCTCTCTGCCCCTGTCTCTCTCTGTCCTTGTCTCTCTCTGTCCTTGTCTCACTCTGTCCCTGTCTCTCTCTGTCCCTGTCTCTCTCTGTTCCTGTCTCTCTCTCTGTCCCTGTCTCTCTCTGTTCCTGTCTCTCTCTCTGTCCCTGTCTCTCTCTGTCCCTGTCTCATTTTGTCCTTGTCTCACTCTGTCCCTGTCTCACTCTGTCCCTGTCTCTCTCTGCCCCTGTCTCTCTCTGTCCTGTCTCTCTCTGTCCTGTCTCTCTCTGTCCCTGTCTCTCTCTGCCCCTGTCTCTCTCTGTCCTGTCTCTCTCTGTCCTGTCTCTCTCTGTCCCTGTCTCTCTCTGCCCCTGTCTCTCTCTGCCCCTGTCTCTCTCTGTCCTGTCTCTCTCTGTCCCTGTCTCACTCTGTCCCTGTCTCTCTCTGTCCCTGTCTCTCTCTGTCCCTGTCTCTCTCTCTGTCCCTGTCTCTCTCTGTCCCTGTCTCTCTCTGTCCCTGTCTCACTCTGTCCCTGTCTCACTCTGTCCCTGTCTCTCTCTGCCCCTGTCTCTCTCTGTCCCTGTCTCTCTCTGCCCCTGTCTCTATCTGTCCTGTCTCTCTCTGTCCCTGTTTCACTCTGTTCCTGTCTCACTCTGTCCCTTCTCACTCTGTTCCTGTGTCTCCCTGTCTCACTCTGTCCCTGTCTCACTCTGTCCCTGTCTCACTCTGTCCTGTCTCTCCCTGTCTCACTCTGCCCCTGTCTCTCTCTGTCCCTGTGTCTCCCTGTCTCACTCTGTCCCTGTCTCACTCTGTCCCTGTCTCGCTCTGTCCCTGTCTCTCTGTGTCCCTGTCTCACTCTGTCAATGTCTCACTCTGTCCCTGTCTCTCTGTCCCTGTTTCACTCTGTCCTTGTCTCACTCTCCTTGTCTCACTCTATCCCTGTCTCAATCTGTCCCTGTCTCTCTGTCCCTCTCTCACACTGTCTTGAAGGGCTCATGCCTGAAACATCGATTCTCCTGATCCTTGGATGCTGCCTGACCGGCCGCGCTTTTCCAGCAACACATTTTCAGCCCTGTGTCTCTGACCCTGTCTCACTCTGTCCCTGTCTCAATATGTCCCTCTCACTCTGTCCCTGTCTCACTTTGTCTCTGTCTCACTCCGCCCCTGTCTCACTCTGTCCTTGTCTCACTCTGTCCCTTCTCTCTCTGTTCCTGTCTCACTCTGTCCCTTCTCTCTCTGTTCCTGTCTCACTCTGTTCCTGTCTCACTCTGTTCCTGTCTCACTCTGTCCCTTCTCTCTCTGTCCCTGTCTCACTCTGTCTCTGTCTCACTCCGTCCCTGTCTCACTCTGTCCTTGTCTCACTTTGTCCCTTCTCTCTCTCTTCCTGTCTCTCTATGTCCTGTCTCTCTCTGTCCCTGTCTCTTTCTGTCCTGTCTCTCTCTGTCCTGTCTCTCTCTGTCCCTGTTTCACTCTGTCCCTGTCTCTCTCTGTCCCTTCTCTCTCTGTTCCGGTCTCTCTCTGTCCCTGTTTCACTCTGTCCCTGTCTCTCTCTGTCCTGTCTCTCTCTGTCCCTGTCTCTCTCTGTCCCTGCCTCTCTCTGTCCCTGTCTCTCTCTGTCCCTGTCTCACTCTGTCCCTGTCTCACTCTGTCCCTGTCTCTCTCTGTCCTGTCTCTCTCTGTCCCTGTCTCTCTCTGTCCCTGTCTCTCTCTGTCCCTGTCTCACTCTGTCCCTGTCTCACTCTGTCCCTGACTCTCTCTGTTCCGGTCTCTCTCTGTCCCGGTTTCTCTCTGATCCTGTTTCACTCTGATCCTGTCACTCTCTGTTCCATGACCTCTCTATCGCTCTCTCTATCCTTGCTCTCTTTTTCCTGGCTGTTTCTCACTGAATCTACCATGCTCCCCATGTATTCCTGCAAATTTCTCTCTGTCCTTCTGTGCATTGTGCAGTTTCTATTTGCTTGTTTCTCTCCTCTGTCTGTCACTCTGGAGTCTCCTCCCGTCACCCGTTGATGCTGTCACATGATGTTGAATGGTTTGCCAGTTGCCATCCCTCAGAGCTGACAGTGCGTATATGCCCACACTCCCACTCCCATCCCGCCAGGCTGCATCAGGAAGAGTTCATCTCTTCATTAAGGAACTTTCCGCTTTATTTCACAAACCACTTTCAGCAGATTGGCCATAAAATTGAAGCAGTTATTTCTGAATCTGGAAAATTTATGAATGGATAAAAATAATGGATGAATAGGAAAAAAGTAATTGACTAGAAAGTGTAAGAAGGACAAAGAGAGAGAGACATACAGAGGGAGGAAGAGAGAGAGAGACAGAAAGATGATAGAGGGAGAAAACGAGACAGAGAAAATCAGAAAGATAGAGTGATGGAGAGAGAAAGCAAAAAGAATGAGATTAACAGAGGAACAGATAAGAGACATAGAGAAAGATAGGAAGAGAGAGGGGCAGAGAGGAGGTGGCAGAGAGAGAGAGAGAGAGGAGAGGGAAACTGGCAAGAGTGAGGGAGGGAGAAAGATAAGAGTGATCAGAGAGAGAGGATGAAGAGGTTGGAAAAACCAATGAGACAGAGAGAGACAAGAGTGAATGGTAGAACGAGATAAAAGATAGAATGAGACACAGAGAGTCAAGAGGGAGGGAGAAAGATAGACACAGAGAAAGTGAGAAAAGCAGACAACAGTGAAGAAACTGTAACAGATGAACAAACTTCCAGTAGAGAGCTATGCTTCAAGTGATCTCCGGTAAGAAGTCTGTGACCTTTGCACACTCAGGTCAGATTCTATCTTATGATATAGATACTGAGTCCTGATCATGAAGGATTTATGTCCGAAATGTCGATTGTCCTGCTCCTCAGACACTGCCTCACCTGCTGTGCTTTTCCAGCACCATACATTATGAGCACGATACATAACACAATGTTCGCCTTTTACAAAGATAAATAACGACCACAGGCAGATATGTAGATGCATCAATTACAAGCAGATAAAAAAAGGCTTACAAAACAGACAATTTGTAATTACTGAATTAATACAACTGTGTATATATGTTTGGAAAAATTTTAAACTTTTAAATAAATGGGATGTTGTGATATGCATCATAGGCAGTAAGTTATTGCATCATTAAGAAACTTTAGCAAAGTATTATCATTAATAAAGCAGGTAACCCGAGGTCTTATGTCAGATCACTTCAGACATGCCACTCTATTGGAAGCATGCTCCTCTGTTAATATGAGCTCAGACACTAATGTGCCTGAGGAATGCAATTGTAGATGATAATAAACACCTGTCAGAGTCTGGAATGCTATGGTAATGAAATCTAGTCTCTTGTCTTAGAGAGATGCCATGAGCATCCTGACATCAGGAAACAGCCCACTGACAGTAAACCGACATCAGGAAACGGCCCGCTGACAGGAAACTGACATCAGGTAACAGCCCAATGACAGTAAACCGACATCAGGAAACAGCCCGCTGACAGTAAACTGACATCAGGAAACACCTCAATGACAGGAAAGTGACATCAGGTAACAGCCCAATGACAGTAAACTGACATCAGGAAACAGCCCAATGACAGTAAACTGACATCAGGAAACAGCCCACTGACAGTAAACTGACATTAGGTAAGAGCCCACTGACAGTAAACTGATATCAGTAAACACCCCGCTGACAGTAAACTGACATCAGTAAACACCCTGCTGACTGTAAACTGACATCAGGAAACAGCCCAATGACAATAAACTGACATTAGGTAACAGCCCACTGACAGTAAACTGACATCAGGAAACGGCCCGCTGACAGTAAACTGACATCAGTAAACTACCAATGACAGTAAACTGACATCAGGTAACAGCCCAATGACAGTAAACTGACATCAGGAAACAGCCCGCTGACAGTAAACTGACATCAGGAAACAGCCCGCTGACAGTAAACTGACATCAGAAAACACCCCGCTGACAGTAAACTGACATCAGAAAACACCACACTGACAGTAAACTGACATCAGGTAACACCCCGCTGACAGTAAACTGACATCAGGTAACAGCCCGCTGACAGTAAACTGACATCAGACAACACCGCACTGACAGTAAACTGACATCAGGAAACACCGCACTGACAGTAAACTGACATCAGGTAACAGCCCGCTGACAGTAAACTGACATCAGGAAACATCACACTGACAGTAAACTGACATCAGGTAACACCCCGCTGACAGTAAACTGACATCAGGTAACAGCCCGCTGACAGTAAACTGACATCAGACAACACCGCACTGACAGTAAACTGACATCAGGAAACACCGCACTGACAGTAAACTGACATCAGGTAACAGCCCGCTGACAGTAAACTGACATCAGACAACACCGCACTGACAGTAAACTGACATCAGGAAACACCGCACTGACAGTAAACTGACATCAGGTAATAGCCCGCTGACAGTAAACTGACATCAGGAAACACCGCACTGACAGTAAACTGACATCAGGAAACAGCCCAATGACAGTAAACTGACATCAGGAAACACCCCAATGACAGGAAAGTGACATCAGGTAACACCCCGCTGACAGTAAACTGACATCAGAAAACACCCCGCTGACAGTAAACTGACATCAGAAAACACCCCAATGACAGGAAAGTGACATCAGGTAACACCCCGCTGACAGTAAACTGACATCAGGAAACACCCCAATGACAGGAAAGTGACATCAGGTAACAGTTAACTGACAGTAAACTGACATCAGGAAACACCCCGCTGACAGTAAACTGAAATTAGGTAACACCCCGCTGACAGTAAACTGACATCAGGAAACACCTCAATGACAGGAAAGTGACATCAGGTAACAGCTCACTGAAAGTAAACTGACATCAGGAAACCGCCCGCTGACAGTAAACTGAAATTAGGTAACAACCCACTGACAGTAAACTGACATTAGGAAACACCCCGCTGACAGTAAACTGACATCAGGTAACAGCCCAATGACAGTAAACCGACATCAGGAAACACCCCGCTGACAGTAAACAGACATCAGGAAACACCTCAATGACAGGAAAGTGACATCAGGTAACAGCTCACTGACAGTAAACTGACATCAGGAAACAGCCCGCTGACAGTAAACTGAAATTAGGTAACAACCCACTGACAGTAAACTGACATCAGGAAACAGCCCGCTGACAGTAAACTGAAATTAGGTAACAACCCACTGACAGTAAACTGACATCAGGAAACAGCCCAATGACAGTAAACTGACATCAGGAAACAGCCCAATGACAGTAAACTGACATCAGGAAACACCCCAATGACAGTAAACTGACATCAGGAAACAGCCCAATGACAGTAAACTGACATTAGGTAAGAGCCCACTGACAGTAAACTGACATCAGGAAACAGCCCGCTGACAGTAAACTGACATCAGGAAACAGCCCGCTGACAGTAAACTGACATCAGAAAACACCCCGCTGACAGTAAACTGACATCAGAAAACACCACACTGACAGTAAACTGACATCAGGTAACACCCCGCTGACAGTAAACTGACATCAGGTAACAGCCCGCTGACAGTAAACTGACATCAGAAAACACCGCACTGACAGTAAACTGACATCAGGAAACAGCCCAATGACAGTAAACTGACATCAGGAAACAGCCCAATGACAGTAAACTGACATCAGGAAACACCACACTGACAGTAAACTGACATCAGAAAACACCCCAATGACAGGAAAGTGACATCAGGTAACAGTTAACTGACAGTAAACTGACATCAGGAAAAACCCCGCTGACAGTAAACTGAAATTAGGTAACAGCCCACTGACAGTAAACTGACATCAGGAAACAGCCCGCTGACAGTAAACTGACATCAGTAAACAGCCCGCTGACACTAAACTGACATCAGGTAACAGCCCACTGACAGTAAACTGATATCAGGAACCAGCCCGCTGACAGTAAACTGACATCAGGAAACAGCCCACTGACAGTAAACTGACATCAGGAAACAGCTCACTGACAGTAAATGGACATCAGTAAACAGCCCGCTGACACTAAACTGACATCAGGTAACACCCTGCCGACAGTAAACTGATATCAGGTAACAGCCCGCTGACAGTAAACTGACATCAGGTAACAGCACGCTGACAGTAAACTGACATCAGGAAACAGCCCACTGACAGTAAACTGACATCAGGAAACAGCCCACTGACAGTAAACTGACATCAGGAAACAGCCCGCTGACAGTAAACTGACATCAGAAAACAGGCCGCTGACAGTAAACTGACATCAGGAAACAGCCCACTGACAGTAAACTGACATCAGGAAACAGCCCGCTGACAGCAAACTGACATCAGGAAACACCCCGCTGACAGTAAACTGACATCAGGAAACAGCCCAATGACAGTAAACTGATATCAGGAAACAGTCCACTGACAGTAAACTGACATCAGGAAACAGCCCACTGACAATAAACTGACATCAGGAAACAGCCCAATGACAGTAAACTGACATCAGGAAACACCCACTGACAGTAAACTGACATCAGTAAACTACCAATGACAGTAAACTGACATCAGGTAACAGCCCAATGACAGTAAACTGACATCAGGAAACAGCCCACTGACAGTAAACTGATATCAGGAAACACCGCGCTGACAGTAAACTGATATCAGGAAACAGCCCACTGACAGTAAACTGACATCAGGAAACAGCCCAATGACAGTAAACTGATATCAGGAAACAGTCCACTGACAGTAAACTGACATCAGGAAACAGCCCAATGACAGTAAACTGATATCAGGAAACAGTCCACTGACAGTAAACTGACATCAGGAAACAGCCCACTGACAGTAAACTGACATCAGGAAACAGCCCAATGACAGTAAACTGATATCAGGAAACACCGCGCTGACAGTAAACTGATATCAGGAAACAGTCCACTGACAGTAAACTGACATCAGGAAACACCGCGCTGACAGTAAACTGACATCAGGAAACACCCCGCTGACAGTAAACTGATATCAGGAAACAGCCCGCTGACAGTAAACTGACATCAGGAAACACCCCGCTGACAGTAAACTGATATCAGGAAACAGTCCACTGACAGTAAACTGACATCAGGAAACAGCCCAATGACAGTAAACTGATATCAGGAAACACCCCACTGACAGTAAACTGACATCAGGAAACAGCCCACTGACAGTAAACTGACATCAGGAAACAGCCCACTGACAGTAAACTGACATCAGGAAACAGCCCGCTGACAGTAAACCGACATCAGGAAACAGCCCACTGACAGTAAACCGACATCAGGAAACACCCCGCTGACAGTAAACTGACATCAGAAAACACCGCACTGACAGTAAACTGACATCAGGAAACAGCCCAATGACAGTAAACTGACATCGGGAAACAGCCCAGTGACAGTAAACTGACATCAGGAAACAGCTCACTGACAGTAAACTGACATCAGGAAACAGCCCACTGACAGTAAACTGACATCGGGAAACAGCCCAGTGACAGTAAACTGACATCAGGAAACAGCTCACTGACAGTAAACTGACATCAGGAAACAGCTCACTGACAGTAAACTGACATCAGGAAACAGCCCACTGACAGTAAACTGACATCAGGAAACAGCCCGCTGACAGTAAACTGATATCAGGAAACAGCCCACTGACAGTAAACTGACATCAGAAAACAGCCCGCTGACAGTAAACCGACATCAGGAAACAGCCCACTGACAGTAAACCGACATCAGGAAACACCCCGCTGACAGTAAACTGACATCAGAAAACACCGCACTGACAGTAAACTGACATCAGGAAACAGCCCAATGACAGTAAACTGATATCAGGAAATAGCCCACTGACAGTAAACTGACATCAGGAAAGAGCCCACTGGCAGTAAACTGACATCAGAAAACAGCCCAATGACAGTAAACTGACATCAGGAAACAGCCCAATGACAGTAAACTGATATCAGGAAACAGTCCACTGACAGTAAACTGACATTAGGTAACAGCCCACTGACAGTAAACTGACATCAGTAAACTACCAATGACAGTAAACTGACATCAGGTAACAGCCCAATGACAGTAAACTGACATCAGGAAACAGCCCGCTGACAGTAAACTGACATCAGAAAACACCCCGCTGACAGTAAACTGACATCAGAAAACACCACACTGACAGTAAACTGACATCAGTAAACTACCAATGACAGTAAACTGACATCAGGAAACAGCCCGCTGACAGTAAACTGACATCAGGAAACAGCCCGCTGACAGTAAACTGACATCAGGAAACACCCCACTGACAGTAAACTGACATCAGGAAACAGCCCGCTGACAGTAAACTGATATCAGGAAACAGCCCACTGAGAGTAAACTGACATCAGGAAACACCGCGCTGACAGTAAACTGATATCAGGAAACAGCCCAATGACAGTAAACTGACATCAGAAAACACCGCACTGACAGTAAACTGACATCAGGAAACACCCCAATGACAGTAAACTGATATCAGGAAACAGCCCAATGACAGTAAACTGACATCAGGAAACAGCCCGCTGACAGTAAACTGACATCAGGAAACAGCCCGCTGACAGTAAACTGACATCAGGAAACAGCCCGCTGACAGTAAACTGACATCAGGAAACACCGCGCTGACAGTAAACTGACATCAGGAAACACCCCAATGACAGTAAACTGATATCAGGAAACACCCCAATGACAGTAAACTGACATCAGGAAACAGCCCAATGACAGTAAACTGACATCAGGAAACAGCCCAATGACAGTAAACTGACATCAGGAAACAGCCCAATGACAGTAAACTGACATCAGGAAACAGCCCACTGGCAGTAAACTGACATCAGGAAACAGCCCAATGACAGTAAACTGACATCAGGAAACACCCCGCTGACAGTAAACCGACATCAGGTAACAGCCCAACGACAGTAAACTGATATCAGGAAACAGCCCGCTAACACTAAATCGACATCAGGAAACAGTCTGCTGACAGTAAACTGACATCGGACAGTTCAAACTGTAGAAACTGCGATTGCTAGATTCTGAGCAAGGGTCACTCGACCCAAAACATTAACTCTGATTTCTCTCCACAGATGCTGCCAGACCTGCTGAGGTTTCCAGCAATTTCTGATTTTGTTTTTGATTTACAACATCTGCAGTTCTTTCAGTTTTTATTTTGATTGGTTTTTGTTGAGTTAGGTGGATATGAATGGTTTCGGAACTGAGGAGGATAGATGCAGATACATACAAATCAGCTGTGATGTAATTGAATTAGAGAACAGGATAGCGAGGCTGAATGGCCTTTCCCAGCTTCTTCGAGTCGAATAGAGAGAGGAATAAACCTGATGGGGCCGGGGAGGGGTTTGATGGTGAGAATACCCAGGCCAGATTTCCTATAGGTCTCAAGATTATTGAATCGTTACTGGATTGGTCTCCTCTGGCCCAGGACCCAACTCTTGGTGGGATTGACTCGCTGGGAGTTATATCATCATGTGCTCTTCAATCACACATACAGCAATCGTTCCAATGGCACTCTGCACTGCCTCACCACATCCCCCAACACTTGACAGTCAATAAAGAGATTTTGAAAGTGTGATCACTGTTTTAGTGCTTCCAACAGTGACAATGTCAGTCTTAGTGATAGAGCTGCTAAAGGGTGGGGAGTTCAATTTAGCATCAGACTGCGAGACAGCATTGTGACCAGTGAGTGCAGCCTCAGGGTTAGGCTAAGGGAAAGTGTGGAGTGATAATGATTCCACAGAGAATTCCTGGAATTCTGAGGACCTTCTGGATATCCAATTCCATGTGTCACAGAGATTGCTTTCTGTGTTGGTATTCCTGTTTCTCACTACCCTGCTGATTAGTTGTTACTTGCCTGTTTCACTGACTCAGCAGAAGTACCTGAATAATGTTGATAACCTATTACTTCACAGCACGGAGAATTAACAGATTCACTTCAATAAACTCCGAGGGACTCACACACCGGTGTGACCTTTGGACAAAATATCCAAAGGTTCATTTCCTGAGGAGATTATGTATCCCAGTGATGGGATTCCCCAGTGACAGTCCCATTGAGAGCTCGGTGTTTCTCAGTGTGCAAACACAACTGGGATTGAGAACATCATCAAACATACAAAGCTCAATCCCACCAAATAAAATCACAGAGTTTAAAACCAGACTCCCCTCAGGAGATTTCTAATTGAACCCTGGGCAATTATGCTGGAAAATGTATTCCTCTCTGATTTTCATTTACTCCGCATTCAGTGGGGTACAGACCCATGCATACTGACTCTCACTGGTGCACAGTCCCACACACACACTGACCCTCACTGGGGGACAGTCCCACACATGCTGACCCTCACTGGGGTACAGTCCACACACACACTGACACACTGGGGTACAGGGTCTCTCTCTCACACACACACACACACAGACTGATATGGGCTCCCATACACACACTGACTCTGACTGGGTTGGGAGCTTCATATACCTCTGCAGTGTAATTGATTCCTCTGAATCAGGCAGTTGGGGGCAATATTCATTGGTCAAATATAATATTAGAATAAGTGAATATTTCTGCAGTTTTGCTTCAAGGACAAAATTAAAATATTTCATGAAGAGCGAAATGAGTGCAGATGGAACAGTTCAGTCGAACACCCAGAGGAAAGGAGGCAAAATAGCTGTTTTATTACCTTGGGAATTCTGCTGGAATAATGAAGCAGGAAATTGCCCTTGTCAAAGTCGGTATTTGACCCAGAAATCCGTGGTCATGGAGATAGTGAGCAGGGACTGCGAGAATGCAGGAACAGCGCTGTGGTGGAACGGAGTCAATAACAGACTGGGGACTTCAGAGTAAAAGTGAAAATGGGTTTCTCATTTCTGTGTTGAAATTAGTCTCTGACCTGCTTCACGTTCCACACTGTGAGTCCCCGTCTTCAATCTTTATTTCAATTTCAGATTACTTTCCTCACTCCTGATTAATCTCATCAAAATAACTGGTGTCCTATATTAAACTCATCGTCACTTTGGAAGATCTGCCCTTGGACTTCAGCAATAGCCCAGCTAATAGACAGGATAGGGTCATCAATTAACCCCTCGGTGTCAGAGAATGGGGAATTTTCTTGGTAAGGCCAGCATTTATTTCCCATCCCCCAATGCCCCCTGAGAATGATGGGGGGTAAGTTGTCTTTTTGAATATGACTATGGGCCCTCTGAATCAACCTCACACAGGGAACCTCATCACATCTAGACCCCACTTAATAAAAACTGCTTCAAGAAGACCCCCAGAGGGGCTTTTCCATTTGCAGAGGCAATTGCTCCGCAGCTCCCGGAATGTTCCATGCAAATAGGTGTCTGAGTCTACCCCACAACCCCATCCCAACCCTCCCCAACACACCCATCACCTCCCATCCCAACCCACAACCCATCCCAGCCACACCCACCCAACCCTTACCTACACCCACACTCCCACCCTCCCATTCCAACTCTCACGCTGACCCTCACCCCCACCAACACTCACACACTCCCAACCCTCACCCCCATCCCCACCCTCACCCTCACCCACACCCACACACTCCCAACCCTCACCCTCAACCCTACCCTCACTCACACCCCCCACCCACACCCCCACCCTCCCCATCCCCACCCTCACCCTTACCCACACCCACACACTCCCAACCCTCACCCTCAACCCTACCCACACCCCCACCATCCCCATCCCCACCCACACCCTCACCCACACACTCCCAACCCTCACCCTCAACCCTACCCTCACACCCACCCACCCACACCCCACCCTCCCCATCCCCACCCTCACCAACACCCACACACTCCCAACCCTCACTCTCACCCCCACCCACACCCACCCATCCCAATTTTCACCCTCACCCACACCATCCCCACATTCCAACCCTCACACACACACTCCCATCCCACCCTCGAAACCCACACCCAACCCCACCCCTATCCCAACACCCACTCTCACCTACACTCCCATCCCACCACCACCCCAGCCCCACTCCTAACCCTATACCAAAGCCCAACTCCACCTCACCCCCAAACCCAATCCCACCCCACTGCCAAATCCATCCTGACTAGTTCTCTGATTTGTTTCTGGTCTCACCTCGGCTCTTTGTCACTGTAGAGCCTGTGATTGTCTTGGATTTTGCACAGAGCCAGACTGCTTCTTTAACTGGAGAAATAAATGCCAAATACTGAGGACGCTGCAAAATCTGAAATAAGCCCAGAGCCCTGGACAGCCCTGTGGATCAGTGGGTTAGCACTGCTGCCTCACAGCGCCAGGGATTCAGGTTAGATTCCACCCTCGGGTGACTGTGTGGAGTTTGTATATTCTCCCTGTGTCTGTGTGGGTTTCCTCCCACAGTCCAAAGATGTGCAGGTTAGGGTGGATTGGCCATGGGAAATTGTCCATAGTGTTCAGGGATGTGTAGCTGTGTGGATGAGCAATGCAGGTTTACAGGGATGGGGTTGGAGTGGGATAGTCTTCAGAAGGTCAGTGTGGGCTTGATGGGTTGAATGGCCAGCTTTCACACTGTAGTGATTTTATGAATGCTGGAAAAACTCAGCAGCATCTGTGGAGAAAAAGAGTTAACATTCTGAGTCAGGTTCTTCATCTAAAGAAGAGGCATACTGGATTTTAATCATTAACTCTATTCCTCTCTCCACAGATGCTGCCAGACCTGCTTGGCTTCTCCAGCCCTCTCTGTGTTTTTTTTAAATTGTATAATGGGCCAGTCAGCGCTAGTGAGGGTGCTGTTTATGGTAATATTGCCAAACCTGTCAGCACCTGTGGGTTTGGTAACCACTTTCCACCCAAATTCAGGACCCCAAACCCTGCGATCAAATTCAGTCCCATGTTTCTGAAGCAGTCACCCAGGGCTCTGGACTCCTACTATCAGACAAAATGTCTCAGACCTAAAAAGTTAATTCTGATTCTCTCACCACATTTGCTGTCAGACCTGCCAAATATTTGCAATATTTTCTGTTCTGATATCTGGATGTGTAGTCAAGTAAGATAACCAATAGAAAGCAACACTTCCCCTTAGACAAGAGAGCAAATGTTTAAGGTGAAGGTCAGTCAGCTTAGAGAGGTTTGAAGGAAAACCCTTTTCAACCAGAGAGTGGTGGGGGTCTGGAAGGTACTGCCTGGGAGGCTAGTTGAGACAGGAAACCTCACTATGTTTAAAAAGTACTTGGAGGAGCACTTGAAATGTCATAACATTCAAAGCTATGGACATAATGCAGGAAAGTAGGACTAGGGCAGATAGCTATGTATTTTTGGTAGTACTGACTTTATAAGCTGAAGGGCCACTTCAGTACTGTGTATTATCTGATTTTAATCATTCTTCTCACGTACCATCTCATTGATGGTTTAGAACATAGAACATAGAACAATACAGCGCAGAACAGGCCCTTCGGCCCTCGATGTTGTGCCAACCTGTCAGCTCGTCCCCCTACATTATCCCATCATCATCCATGTGCTTATCCAAGTTTTGTTTAAATCTCCCTAATGTGTCTGAGTTAACTACATTGGCAGGCAGGGCATTCCACGCCCTTACCACTCTCTGAGTAAAGAACTTGCCTCTGACATCTAGCACCCCTCAATCTGTAGTTATGCCCCCTCGTACACGCTGATGTCATCATCCTAGGAAAAAGACCTTCACTGTCTACCCTATCAAATCCTCTGATCATCTTGTATGTCTCTAGAATTTGGTACTCCCCAGGAGTTTCTTTTCATCATATTTATCAGTGAGAAGGGGAAAGGGATAGAGATCCCAAAATCTTGATAAATAAGTAAGTAGGGTTGGTGGGAGCTGCAAGTTGCTTAAGGACATTAATGGATAAAATGTGTGCGCAGAACTTTGGGAGATGAAATTCAATGATGGAAAATGTGCAAAAACCCAGCTTAGTCCTCAGAGAGTCCTGACTTAGGAGACGTCAGGAGCAGAGAGATTTGATGAATGCAAGTTTAGAAATACTAAACGCTATTGGACAGCTATAGAAATTATATAAGGAGTTGAATGGAATATTGGACTTTACCACAAGAAGGTTAAGATTGTTCAGAGCTCTGGTTAGACACTGCCTGGAGGGACTGGATTCAGTTCTGGACCCCTCCTTGGAGAGAGTGCAGAACAGAGTCACTTGGTGAAACTGGACTCAAAAGGGTTAAATTATGAAGCAGAGAACCAAAATTATCCTCTAGAGAAAGTCAATGACTTCATGGAATTTGAGAGAAAAATTGGAATTAACAAAAATTACCTGCTATGGATATTTTGATCCTTGCCTGTGCAGCCTTAAAAAGATCATGACATTATTGAAATAATGAATTTTTAAAGAGTTTTAAATTATTTCATTCCCAGTGATAGATGAAGAATGATGAACCCATCATTAGTGATCAGGTCTCAACTCTCAAGCACCTGTTTTGCGATTTCTCATTCCACTGTTTCTGTTTCTAACAAGCTTCTCTGCTGATTGTTGGTACATTGAAGGTGGGGGTGAGGGTGGTGGTCGGGAGGTTTGTGGGGCGAGTGGGAGGGGGCTAATGTGCGTTTTCATTCATTAGGTTTCCAAGCAGAATCACAATGTCAGCATCTTACAAATGCTTCAGATGTGTAGCACCTTATTCAAACTCCCACCTGGAGTGTTCAGTTCTGGACGCCACATCTTAGGAGAGAGTTTGGCTTTGGAAAGGGCTGCAGTGCAGATAAACCAGAATGATTTCAGGGCTGAAAGGGTTAAATTAGAAGTGCAGCATGCATAAACCCATCATGCATGTCCTTGAGTTTGGAAGATTGCGCTGTTGGTAATGATAATAGAATCCGATAAAATCAATAGACAGAAAAAATGTTCAAAATAAAAGCAAATTATTGCAGATGCTGGAATCTGAAACCAAAAGAGAAAATGCTGGAAAAACTCAGCAGGTCTGGCAGCATCTGTAAGGAGAGAAAAGAGCTGACGTTTCAAGTCTAACTGACCCTTTGTCAAAGAAAAAATGTTCTCTCTATAGTGGGATGGAGAGTTGAGAACAATGGGGTAAAACTTTAAAATTGGAGCCAGACCTTTCAGGAATGGTGTCAGGAAGCAGACCCTCACAGAGGAGGGAGTGGAAATCTGGAACTCTCTCCCTGAAATATCTGTAGCAGGATTACTGGAAATTTTCAAAACTGTGATTGCTCGACTTTGAAAATAAAACAAAGGACTGTGGATGCTGGAAATCTGAAACAAAAACAGAAATTGCTGGAGAAACTCAGCAAGTCTGGCAGCAACTGTGGAAGGAGAAAAATAGAGTTAGCATTTCGAGTCTAGTGATCCTTCTTCAGAACTAGCCAGACTTTTGCTAGAGTTTTTTGTTGGATAAAGGGATTAAGGAATATGAAACAAAGGGAGTTAAAATGGAATTAAGATACAGGTCGATCTTGTTCAAACTCATTAGTGGAATAGGATCGAGGGACTGAATGGCGTTCTCCTGTTCCAGGTTTTCTGTAGTTCTGAAAGAGATTGCAAATAAAAAAGGAAGCGTGGAGAGAGGTAGTGTTGGACAGGAAAGAGTAAAAGGTCCGGGAGATCACTGTTGCATGGTTAGGCTAAATACCCTCTTGATTATGCTGCACAATTGGTGAGGCCACTTTTGGAGCGCTGTTAACAGTTCCGGTCATCCTTCTACAGGAAGGATTTTATTAAATTGGAAAAGGTGCAGAAAGATTTGCAAGGATTTTACTGAGACTGGTGGTTTGAGATCTAAGGAGAGGCTGGACAGGCTGGGTCCTTTTTTCCTGGAGCCTAGGAGGCTGAGGGGTGATCTTAAAGAGGTTTATAAAATCATGAGGGGCATAGATAAGGTGAATAGCCAACCTCTTTTCCCCAGGGTAGGGGAGTTCCAAACTAGAGGGAAAGATTTTAAAGGGACCTGAGGGATAACCTCTTCATGCAGAGGGTGGTATGTGGAGGGAATGAACTACCAGAGGATGCAGGTACAGTTACAACATTTAATAAACATTTGGACAGGTATATGAAGAGGAAAGGTTTAGAGGGCCAGTGGCCAATGCAGGCAAGTGGAACTAGTTTAGTTTGGGGAACCTGATAGGCATAGACGAGTTGGACCGAAGGTCTGTTTCCATGCTGTATGACTCATGACTCGATGACTTAGACCTTCTAGTATCTCCCTGTGGTTTAGTTGGTCTAGTGCAGATGAGGGCTAGCATCCACACCTGGTCTAACCAGAAGAAGCCTCTTATAGTAAACAAGGTGTAAGTCCAGATTTCCCAACAGGATGGTTGTTGTTGCAGTCACGTAACCTGGAGCTGGGACCATGTCAAAGTCCTGGTGCAGTTTACTTTGTGAGAATGACTTTGTGAGAATTATCCAGCAGCTGAAATCCTCCAAACAAGTCTCCAACTTGTGATCGAGTCAGAGATTTCGAAAGGTTCTGACCCACATAAGCTTAATAGTTATTCCAGAAAAAGTAAGAGTTTTACAAACCTGCTCAAGCTCCTGGGTAGATATTTTACTGAATCCTCACCTCATCTGCACCAGCCCTCCCCTCCAACTTGTTCAGAATTGACAACCCACACTGATCTAACACCATCTCCCAACTGCTGACGAGCGAGACTGGACTCGAATCATTAACTCAGTTTCTCACTCACAGACACTACCAGACCTACTGAGTTTCTCCAGAGCACTCTGTGATTGTAAAGGGTCCTCACAGTTATAAGCAAACATGAAAGCCAATATGCACACAGCCAGCTCCCACAATCAACAATACAACAAGTTTCAAATAATCCACTTTTGGTGGCCTTCACCAACAGATAAATATTGGCCAGCACTCTGGGTGGAGTTCAGCAGCTCTTTATCATAGTAACACAGGAACTCTTGAATTCAACAGGGAACACAAAGCCTCAGTTTAACCTTTGTGCGTAATTTGAGAGATGACATGTTGTCAGTATGGTGAGCTTAGAAGGAACATGTCACTCTAGACCTTATGTTTCCCAAAGTTCTCCCCCACTGGAAGCTTGGTCTGCAACTGATAAGGACCAATTGATAGAGACTGACCACAATTAAACCTAAAATGTAATGCCCCATTTCACAAAAGAGATTATAAAGCAAAATTTTGAGACCAAGCTATGAAAGCAGAAATTAGGACCAAAACCTTGACTCAAGCTTGGTTTGAAGGGGCGTCTAAAGGACGAGAGATTTACAAAGGGAATTCTACGGCCTAGGATCCAGGCAGCTGAATGCACAGCTTCCAGATGTTGGTAAAATTAAAACCAGCTTTGTATAAGCTTCTAGAATTGGAGGAGCTCAGTTATCACATAGTGTTGTAGGCCTGGAGGAGACGACAGAAGACAGGAGGGTGGGGTCATGCAGGAGTTTGAAAGCAAGGATGGGAATGTTAACATTGAGGCATTGTTTCCCAAGCAGGCACTGTTGGCCAGTCCACACTGAGCTAACAGGTACAAGGGTTTACTGTGAATAGAAGACAGAAAGTAGAGTTTTTGATGACCTCAGGGTTATGGAGGGAGATCATCCTAGAATGCATTAAAATAGTCAAGCCTTGATAACTGTAAAAAAGATACAGGTGAGGATCCAGCATCAGATGAGCTGAGGTTGAATAGCTTACCATGTCAATAACGCTGGTATTTCAGGATCATGATGTGGAGGTGCACTTCACCTGATGAAGGAACAGCTTGTGGTTTCAAATAAACCTGTTGGACTATAAGCTGGTATCATGTGACTTCTGACCCTTTCTGGATCATGTGATGATGACAAGTGTACAAGCTAAACGAAATGGACCCTAGTGTTTTTTTTGTTTCACAATTCCTCCATTCCTGTGCACTCACAGAACAGAATCCCTACATGTGGAAGCAGGCCAATTGGTACACTGAGTCCACACCGACCCTCCAAACAACATCCCACCCAGACCCACCCCTTACCTGTAACCTTGCATTTCCCATGACTAATCTGCCTACACATATCTCTGAAGGCTATGGGCGATTTAGCATGGTCAATCCACTTAATCTGCACACAGAGTCACAGAGGTGGACAGGACAGAAACAAACCTTTTGGTCCAACTTGTCCATGCTGACCAGATATCCCAACCCAATCTAGTCCCACCTGCCAGCACCCAGCCCATATCCCTCCAAACCCTTCCTATTCATATACCCATCCAAATGCCTTTTAAATATTGCAATTGTACCAGCCTCTACCACTTCCTCTGGCAGCTCATTCCATACACGTACCACCCTCTGTGTGAAAAAGTTGCCCTTTGGGTCTCATTTATATCTTTCCCCTCTAACCCTAAACCTACGCCCTCTAATTCTGGACTCCTCCAAATCGGGGAAAAGACTTTGTCTATTTTACCCTATCCATGCCCCTCATGATTTTATAAACCTCTATATGGTCACCCCTCAGCCTCTGACGCTCCATGGAAAACAACCCCAACCTATTCAACCGCTCCCTATAGCTCAAACTCTCCAACTCTGGCAACATTCTTGTAAATCTTTTCTGAACCCTTTCAAGTTTCACAACATCCTTCCTAGAGGAAGGAGACCAGAACTTTGGTCTGTAAGAGGAAACTGGAGTGCCAAGTGAAAACCCACACAGACAAGGGGAGAATGTTCCACCTCTACACAGACAGACACCTGAGGCTACAATCGAACCCAGGTCCCTGGCGCTGTAAGCTGCTGTGCTACTCCACATCTTAAAGTTTGGAGTTACAATCTTCTGATTGAGACCAATGCATTGTGTATGCTTAAGCCAAGCCTGACATGTTAAGAAGTAACAGAATCAGGAGAAATCAGGTTAACTCACACAGAGAGAAATTGCAGAGAGGGGGAGTTTGCTCAAAATATTTCTGAGCAGCTGTGAGTAGTGAAGGGTGCACGTTAATACCATGAAACTGCAGAGTAAATCCAACAGCTAGGCTTCCCACTCCCTCCCAGAGAATGTTTCTTCAGAATAGTTTCTCTTGTATCCTCCCATTATCCCCCTAAGTGGGTACAGCTGCTGGTCCACAGGCTGCCAAAGGAAGGTTTCACACGTATACACACACACACACACACATACACTCGTTTACTCACAGGGTTCACACTCACACACTGTCACTCATTTGTACACACACAGACTCACAGATACCCACACACATTCCAAGATACTCACATACACACACTGTTTTACACAGACAGACACGCACACACACACACGCACACAGAAAATTAAGCAGTGTCAGGAAATTTTCTGCTTGTACAGCTTCTTTGAAGAACAGAGGCTATGAATTAGAGGCTGGAGCAGAAAGCCATTTAGCACACGTCTGTTTGCAAATGGCTTTTCAATGGCTTCCATTAATCTCCTCATTTCCCCTGAGCAATCAGACATCTTGAGAAATCTCCTACTCTCAAAGATTGAATGACCCAATGAATATGTGCAGGTGCGCTCAGTGAGGTGATTGAGGGCAGTGTGGGTGGGAGGTCCTGGGGTGGGGGTAGGGGTGGGGACACAAGTGGGAAAAGGGGAAGAGAGAGGCAAGTAACTTGCAGTTAGATGCTGTGAGAGGTGGAGTGGGGGCTATAGTGGAAGGAATTACCCAGTGCAGCATTTGAAAATTATCCCAGGGCAGGAACAGTGCAGGGTTAGATACAGAGTAAAGCTCTCTCTACACTGTCCCATTTGGATTGAGTGAGGGATAAGGCCCAGTATATCAGAAGGTTGTGCTAAACACTAACTCTTCTGATCAATTTAGAAACCCAGGCAGGAAATGAAAAAATAACTTGCAAACCTAGAGCACCTTTCATAATGGATGTGTCAGGACTGCAGGGTTTTGATCTAATATGTTGGTTTGGGATTGCTTAGCTCTGTCTATCACTTACAGCTTATGCTGATTGATGAGCAGTCCTGTTTGGTAGCTTCAGCAGGTTTTTATTTTTGCTTGGTGCTGCCCGAGCATAAACTCCTGACATTTCAATGAGCTCGGATTGATCTCCTGGTTTGTTGGTAATAATAGAGTGAGGCATATACTGAGACAGAAGGAAGGTATCCTCAGTGCAGAGATGATACTTTGTCTCTATAAGGTCTATGTGGTGGTCATTCTTACTGATACTGTAGGAGTGATGCTTCTGCAGCTGGGAGATTGGTGAAGGTGAGGTTAAGTATATTTTTCCCTCTTGTTAGTTCTCTTACCATCAGTTCAGACCCAATCTAGCAGAAATGTCCTTTGGGATTTGACCAGCTCAATCAGTAGTGCTGCTGCCGAGCCACTCTTGGTGATGGGCGTTTGAATCCCTCACCCAGACAATACATTCTACACCTTTACCATCTTCAGTGCTTCCCTCCAAGAGATGCTCAACATGGAGAGACTGGTTCATCAGCTCAGCATGTGGTAATCCACAGGAGGTTTTCTTGTCCAGGAGCCATGAGGCTTCATGGGGTCCAGAGCCAATATTGAGGACACCCAGAGCAACTCCCTCCTGACTGTATCCCACTGTGCCACCCCGTCTGCTGAGTCTGACCTGCCGGTGGGATGGAGCTAATGGTGGTGTAGGCAGGTTGGGTTTTGCTATTGTTGTTAAATTTCTTTACTTGGAATTTATCGAGATTTGATGCTACTGAGTGGTTGGCTAGGCCAGTTAAGAGGGCAGTTAAGAGCTAAGAATGTTGCTATAGTGCCTGGAGTCACATCAGCCAGACTAGGTAAGGAGGGCAGATTTTCTTCCTGAAAAGACACAGGACAGCCAGATGCTTTTCTATAACAATCAACAGTGGTTACACGGTCTAGCTTTTAAATCCAGATTTCATTATTCCAAACTTCACCAGGTGCCTGGGTATATAGGGACATAAGGTCATACAGCCCTTCAGCTCATTGAGACTGCGCTGCCCTATCCACACTAATCATACTTCCAAGCACTTGGCTTTGAATGTTGAAAGTTCGCGTTCAAGTTGAGCAGGTAAAAGTGAAGTGAGATGGAAATGTGTTGCTGGAAAAGCGCAGCAGGTCAGGCAGCATCTAGGGAACAGGAGAATCGACGTTTCGGGCATTAGCCCTTCTTCAGGAATCAGGAATGAGGTAAAAGTGAAGGCAAATGGAATGTTGGTCTTTATTTCAAAGGGCATGGACAATGATGATGGAACAGTTTGGTTAAGACTATACAAGGCACTAGTCAGACCACAGCTACAGTAGCCTGAATAGTTTTGGGCAACTTAACTAAGGAAAGCTAGGACAGCTTCCAAACCCACAACTTCGACTACACAGTCACCTGGTCTTCATTCTGCAATTCTCTCCCTCAGGGCATTGTGGGTCTATTTACAGTTCATGGACTGCAGCGGGTTCAAGAAGGCAGCTCACCCCCACCTTCTCAAGGGCAACTAGAGAGGGCTAATAAACACTGGTTCAAACAGAGACACCCACATCCCACGAGGGAATAAAAACAATCTGGAAGGACAAGGACAGTAGATATATGGGAACACATTCCCCACAGGATGCCTTCCTAGCCACTCACTGTTGTGACTTGGAAATATAATCACCATTCCTTTCAGCCTGAAACTTCCTTTGTTGGAGCATTGCGTGTTTACCTACACCCACAGGAACTTCAGCTGTTCAAGAGGCAGCTCACCGCCACCATATCTAGGGAAATTAGGAATGGGTAACAAACGCTGAGCCAGCCATGTCAAAATCCATGAACTAAATAAATGTCTCCCTTAACCTTGCCCTACTGTGAGCCTTATCTTAAAACCTAGCTCCTTGACCAAACACTGCAATGATAATTGTCTCAGTGTGAAATCGTGTCTGGTAAAAGCTTGCATGAAAAACCATGAAATGTTTTCCTCAATTTAAAGGTTGTAATATAAATCCAACCAGTTCCAGAAAAGGCTTTCAAATTCAGATGGAGCAGGAACATTCTAGAGGGCTACAATGAAAAAGAATGTAGATAAAATAAGATGAATCTTGAACAGAGAAAGTTATAGACTAGAAGGTGGAATTAATGAACAGATGCTAATATTTCACACAACCAATGTCTAGCTGCTGTTTTGTAAAAATCCAAGAAACATTTTTTTGATTTTTGGTGCAAGATAAATTCTGTAAGATGAGTAAATAAAGGATGGCTAATGTTATTGCTACTTTAAAAAGCCAAGATTTTCAGGATTTATATTAGAATATTCAAGTAGAAATGTTGCATCCATCAAAGATCCCAGTTCGTTTTGAAGAAAATAAGTAAAAAAAAAGATTTTTATTTTGAACTTTGTTAAAACTCAAGAAAACAAGCAAACAATTAAAAAATGTACATTCAATGGTAATTTCACAATTTTTACACAGTGCATGGACACCACTTTCAGAGGTCTCAACGCCAGTCACTCTCCGAACCTCTAGTGATTTTACAATTAAAAGCTAAACCAATGTTAATTGTTGTGGCTTTAACCACTTACCTGCCACTATGACAGTGGGATAATAAAAATTGTTGGAAGATTATGCACAAGGGGACTTGATATGAGGACCTTGGTTTTCAGGGAATTATCTAGTTTGAAAACGAATCCTTTTTTAAGTTACTCACTTTTATGGGTGGCTGACTAGGTCTGATTATATGGGTCTGATAGTACACCCCTTCAGAAGGTAGTCCAGTGCCAACTCTGTTTCTGTGGACCTGGAAAGTTACATAAAATCTCAGAGTAGGAAAGGATGGCAGATTTCCTTCTCCAAAGTGAACTAGTTGGGTACTTAAGACAATCTGACAGCATCATGGTCATTTTTACAAAGACCAGCTGTCCATTTCCAAATTTCACTTTTTTGATTGAATTCAGTGATCCTGATTTAATTTGAACTTAGCTTCTCTATAGTCCAACAATGATGTCACAGCACTGGCCACTCCCAAAGTGATTAGAAACTAGAGACTAGTGCTTATTGTAATGTAAGGAATGGTTCCACTACAAACTAATCACCTCCACCCCCTCTCCCTGGCAAATGTCTCAGGCTGAACCAGATTGTTTGACATCTTGGTGTCCTAAACAACTCAGAGCTCAGCCTCCTATCCCACACCCTCTCTATCCCCTGGACGACTAATTCCCATCTCCCTCACAGTGGCCAACTCTACACTGGCCTCAGCTCTTCAACTGCTGAAAACTTCACCTCTGCCTTGGTTTCCCCTTGACTATTCTACATGCATTTCGTGGCTGCCCTCCCAATTTGAAATCTTCCTAAAACTAATCTATCTGAAATTCTGCTGCTCATCTCCTAATTTGCAACAAATACCATTCACCTATCACTTCCAGTGTTAACTTATCGACGTTAGCTTCCACTCCAACAATGTTTTGATTTGAAAAAAGGCTTAAGATTGATAGATATAGAAAATCTAGAAAATAGGAGCAGAAGGTGGCCATTCGGCCCTTCAAGCCTGCTCTATCATTCAACATTATCATCCAACTCAGTACCCCGGTTCCACTTTCTCCCCCATAACCTTTGATCCCTTTACGCCTAAGAACTATATCCACCTTCCCCTTAAAAACATTCAGTGTTTTGTCCTTAACCCCTTTCTGTGGCAGAGAATTCCACAGGTTCATCACCGCCTGGGTGAGCACACTTCTCCTCCTCTCAGTCTTAAATGGCCTACATTATATTCTGGTTCTGGACTGCCCAGTCATCGGGAACATCCCTTCTGCAGTAACCCTGTATATTCCTGTTAGAAAATTTTCTATTAGGAAGAAGGGACACTGGACTCAAAACATTAACTCTGTTAGTCTCTCCATAGATGCTGCCAGACCTGCTGAGTTTCTCCAACAATTTCTGTTTTGAACTCAAATCTCCAGCATCTGCAGTTTTTCGTTTTATTTACCTAAACAAATGCAAATTGTTGTTGGCTGCTTCAGCACAATGTAAAGAAACTTCACAACAACCTACCCTTTCCCTTTCTATCTTTCTCTTTTCAGAATCCAACCCCGGGGGAGTCTGCACCATAATCTCGGTGATGTTATTCCAAACTGGACTCTGCTAGACCATTTGCTGAGGGTACAGGTGTGGTGTGACAACTCCAGATCTGGTCCTTTAGGGAATATTGTGGTTGTGGGGGGGGGGAGGGTTAAGTTCTATATCAAATTTGGTTTGAGGTTAGTTTTTAAATCAAAGAACTGAGAACTTTAAAATGTCTAAGAGGTTGGGGGGAGGAGAATTTGTCAATGCAATGGGTTAAGAACTTTAATCATCTCACATGTTCTCAGCTAAAGCACTGAAAACACCAAGCCAGTTATAGAGACATCTGGGATTTTAAATGAGCATTGACACATTTTAAGGAAGCATCAAATTAACCCAATCCCCTATTGGTTTACAATCGACATGTCAACAGGCCAATTTGAGTTTTGATTTGTTCACATTGAAATAATTGGCAGCTGGGTTGGAGACAATGGAGGTGGCAGCATGTTTGCACAAGGGGAGGGGTTACTGAGAGGGTCAAAGTGCAGGTTGGGAGTTAGGGGGTGAAAGGTCAGTACAAGATGAGGGGTCGGGGCAAGCAAAGGAAAAGGTCAGCATTATGGAAATTTTAGGCATGATTTGGAGATGCCGGTGTTGGACTGGGGTGTACAAAGTTAAAAATCACACAACACCAGGTTATAGTCCAACAGGTTTATTTGGAAGCACACTAGCTTTCAGAGTGTCGCTCTTTCATCAGGTGATAGAGGGTTAGGCTGGGGGGACGGTATGGAGGAAAGGAGGCAATGCAAGGACTGGGATGGGGAGGCAGAGAGGTGGGAGAGAGAGTGAAGGGATGGGAGGGGGAAGGAGAGAAGGGGAGGGAAAGGACAGGAGGGAGAGAGAGTGTGGAGGGATGGGAGGGAGAGGGCGGGAGGAAGCGGTAGATTAGAGGCATGGAAGGCAGAGGCAGGGAGGAGGAGGGGGAATGAAGGGGTAGGCTGTTGGAAGGGTAGGGATGGGGAGATGGAGATAAGGCTATGGAAGCCAGAAATTGGGCAGAATGAGGTGGAGGAGGTAGGATAAGGGGCTGATACTTGTGAAGGGTGGGAAGGAGGATAGGTGGGAGTGGAGAAGGTGAAGGGTACAGTACAGGGAAGGGAAATGGGGTGTGGTAGAAGTTGGAAAGAATGGGACCAATGGTATAATTTTAATTTAACTTCAGTGTGAGTGGACAAGTGAGTGTTTTATGGGGTTTGTTGATGAGTGTAGTAATGGGTGGGTGGTGGGTAGGGGTTTGTAGGTGTATGTAATGGAGGTGGGGCTGGGAACTGGTTGTGAGGGATAGTGAACATTTCTCGAGTGGAGGAACTGGCTATTTTAAGCATGTCATTTGACCTGGAGCACAAACTTAATTTCTGTCTTTCTTTCGAACATTGATTTGGTACCTGTGGCAGAATGAAGCCAGTGACCTACAACCGACCCTCTTCACTTGTGCTAAATTTAGATTTTCCTGAATAAAATGTTTTCTTTTAAAAAGTGACTGACTTTATAAAAAGCAATATTCTCCTTGTGCTCTCCCAGAGAATCTCTGAAATTATTCCTCCCAAAAGCCCCTGTCATTTGGGACAGTTCAGTCACCCAATAGGTCACCCACAAGCTGGTGACTTCCATTAAATTATGTTACTTTTCGCAATCACTGACTAGACCAGACCTTTGGCTGTCCTAAAGATGTCAACATGAAACATTTATTCTTGGGATGTGGGTCTCATTCTCCACAGCCCCCTGATGAAGGAGCAGCACTCCGAAAGCTAGTGCTTCCAATTAAACCTGTTGGACTATAACGTGGTGTTGTGTGATTTTTAACTTTGTCCACCCCAGTCCAACACCAGCATCGCTAAATCATACTTACTATTTTTTGATCTTATTAACATCTTGGGGTTCATAGATTCCTTACAGTGTAAAAACTGGCCATTTGGTCCACCAAGTCCACACTGACCCTTTGAGCAGCATCCCACCCAAACCTGTAACCCTGTATTTCTCATGGCTAATCCATTTAACCTGCACATCCCTGGGCACTCTGGGCAATTTAGTGTGGTGAATCCACTTAACCTGCCCATCTTTTGACTGTGGGAGAAAACCCACACATGCACTTGGAGAATGTGCAAACTTCACATAGTCACCCAAGGGTGGAATTGAAGCCAGGTCCCTGGCGCAGTGAGGCAGCAGTGCTAACCAATGAGCCACTACACCATCCTTGTGGGGTAAATGGCAAAATTCAGCAATATTTAAAAATCGACTTTGTCCAAGATAAACACATCATCAACGACCTGAACTCCAAACTGTGCCTAATGCCCAATCTCATTTCCTACTTTTCATCTGTCAATTGGGATGAAATCAGTTTGCAATAATAGCACACAGTGTAAAGCTGGGAATCAGACATGGTGTCAAATAGACTGTGACTTCACAGTCACCGAAGACCAGTTTCACCCCCAGCACATGCCAGTTGTGGGCAGGCAGTTGGTAATACTCCAAGTCACTATTCATGCATCACACCAAATCCTGTTCACCCATCCCCTCTACAGATCTGCATTCGCTGCTAGCTCAATAACACCTCAATGTTTAAATTCTCATCCTTATTTTCATATAACCCTAACTCCCTTTCTACGTAATCTCCTGAAGCTCACAACCCTCCAAGGTCTCTTCTCTCCTCAAATTGTGGCATCCTGCATCATCCTGATTTCCATCACTCCACCGTTAGCAGCTGTGCTTTCAGCTGCATGCTCCCTAAACTCTAATATTCCCTCCCCCAGCCTCTCCAGCTCTCTCTACTCTGTCCTGAGACTCTGCAAACCCTATGCCTTTGAGCAAACCTTTAACGACCTATCCTCATGAGGCTTGGTGTCAACTTTCATTTGGATCTCTCCAGTAAAGCATCTTGCTATATCTCACGACATTAAAGACATTATATTAATGAAAGTTGTTGCAAATCCAGCCTGTTGAGAGGCTGCAGGGGGTCACACCATCACAGCCCTATCCTGGTAGTTCCTCATCCTCCACAAGGCAGAGCTTGGTCATTGTTTCATGACTGGGGGGAGCAGTTTTGGATCACCATTACCCTCTGGCTGAAGGTCTGCTGAGGGAGACTTCAGTGCCCACTGCTGCTTCATCTCAGGCTACAACTTGGACATGGTCATGTAGTAAACAAGCACCATTCCAAGATTCTCTCTGACTATAGTGGGAACTACCAGAAGTACTTGAGCACAAGCTATTTGGGTGATGTAGAGACAGCATCGTGCTCACAGACTGTCTGTGTGGCCATTACCTGTTAACCAGCATTCACCCCGATAAAGAGAATCAATTCCTCAGCAGGAAGTGAGAAGTATTCCAGAGCCTGTGGAATAACAGGATCTTCCCACGATCCTTCTCTAATCTTTTCTCTATTGAATCGTGTAGCTTAATAGAGAATTAAACTATTTAATTCTCAGATAGTATCCTGAGCTGCAGACTGGGGTGATCTTGCTCAGAGAGTACAACACTCAATGCAGGTCACCAGAACTTGGCTGTATTAGTGGGTGGGTGGGAGGGGAGGGTTGGAAAAGACAATGCTTGAGGGAGATGGCTTCAACCTAGATATACTGGCCCCGAACCCCTTGGCAAAAGCCTAGGGAGCTGCTTTACCCTTTTAAATATTAATGGTAACCTGCAGCTTCACTCTGGTATCCTAAAACCAAACTTATAAATTAGAGATGGCTTTATAGAAAAAAGCTAACATTGTAAGCCATACAATGGCCAAGTGAGATCAGATCATCGACTTCTGAAAGGCCCCTAGCTACTGTCAGAAGATGTATGTGGTGCTGTCGATGGGGAGCGGCGCCTTCGGCTTGGCGTCCATGACTTCTCTGAGCTGTAAGTCACCGGTTTAAACCTGTGCATGTGAGTCTCAAAGAGGTCACGCTGCTGTTGGCCAACTGCCTGGGTGATCAGTGCCGGCAATGCCTGCAGGCTGACAGTTAGTGAGTCCAGTTTGGTCTCCAGCGTCACAATCCTTTTCTCCAAGTCTTCATTCTTCTCCTGCAGCTCCGACAGGATGTCGTACATCACGTTCTGTGTCTGTCAACAGGGAACACACACAAACAACGTCAAAGGGACACTGTGCATGGAACACGCTCAAGAAGATCCAGAGACCTTAGACCTTATGATTCCCAATGATCTCCTGTTCCACCCTCCCTGGGAGCATCCTCCACATCCGCCCAGATTCGATTTTATTGATTTGCCCCCTTTTGGGCCTTCTTTCTGACCCAGGAGCTTGACTGTAACTGCTTGGCCACTTCAGTAAAGAATCAAAAACATGGATGTGGGACTGGATTGACATACAGACACAGACTGGGCTTGAGAGCTAATTCTGTTCAAGACTGGTCATTGTTACTAGTCACCAACCCCTTCATTCTTTCAGGATGATAGGGGACCAATGAGACAGAGACCGAGGCATTTCCTCCAGAACATTCCATGTTTTGTCTAGATAGTGGAGATGTAAGCCGGTGACATGGGCTGGAAGAGTGAGGGTCTTTCCTCCTCTCTCAAAGGTACTGGACTGAACTAGATTGGGCTTCCCCTACTCCCCTCCATGGTGACACATCCCTGTGGATGAGCAGACACTGGGTGCTGACACCTTAGCCTAACAAGGGAGGGGTCTCAGAACCAAAACCAATCCTGCCCTCATTCTCACAATCATTGCTAGTCAGCCCCTATCCCACTCGCTCCAACACTGCAGCAAGAAACGTGCAGAAATTCATCAGAAAGCCTGCACAATTTGTTTAACCCCTCACTGGAACAGAAATGTTCAGGCTTATTGTAACCTCTGTTATGTAGCACCCCCACAATCAGCTTCATCTCTGATCCGGGAGTTGAGCGCGATCAGTGACACTCACCCCAGCCTTGTAGACTAGGAACTGCTAACCTTTCAATTTGCCCCAATGTTGGAATTCAAGATTAATGTCCAGGAAACTGCTGAAAGCAACACGCACCAGAAAAATCATAGGAGCATTTAAAAAAAAGGTATGTATTGGATGATCAGATGTGGAAATGGAGGCTGCTAGACTGATAGGGAAGGTTCATGTAACCAGGTGTGACGAGTCTGTTTGCTTTTCAACTGGCTGTGGTCAGACCAGGGCACCATGGCGATGGGCATGTCAGCTGACCAATAGCAGGGGTTTGCGGGTGGAGATCCTGTGATGAAATCTCCAGGAATGGGCACATTCAGAGTTGGCTACTCCACAATTGTCCAAGATATTTGCTTGACTTCCCCCTATTTCTTGTGCAGTTCAGTGTGATACCAACCTTGGCCAGATCCACCAGTGTATTTGCTTGGTCATTTAACTTCCTCTGCTCCATTTTAACACCTCTTAATCTGTGTGGGAAACGCAGCATTAATTTTACATCAAAAAACTCTCATTGTAGCCATGCAGAAATGACGAAAAGAAAACTACAGACACAGGCAGCAAGCAGCATCTGGCCCAGACACAAGCAGTTGAGAGCTAGTTGAGGATTTCATGATGTTTACCTTTCCTGAAAGATTGATTAACTGTTTCTATGCCTAGGATGTGGCATTAAAGTTTGAAGAGTTGGACAGTGTCCACTCTGCGCTCAACAACACAGGCGTCGGGGTCACAGAATGACCCACTATGACAAGAGATGATTGGGTGAGAAGTGAGAATCCTTTTAGACTGGGTCAGATAGGGTAGGCTGTACATGTATTCGACAGCATCAGATCATGCGAGTTGATAAATTCAACATTCCTTCTATTCACACTTGATTTTCCTGGTGAACTGTCTGCCCTCCTGTCTTTCCAATCAGAATTTGTAGTAAACTTGTAGTACTCAACTCAACCCAATTCCTATTGAGCCATACTAGTCCCAATACAAACACAGGAATTGCCCACTCAGATCATCTGCTCTGTGAGAAAGTTCCAGTTCCTCACCACCTTCCTCCCATCCCTTCTTCATCTCATTCCACCTTATCCTTCTATTTCTCCATCATGTTTATCCAGCTGCCCCTAAAATCTATCAATATTATTCACCTCAAACACTCCCTGTGTGGGGGAGGAGGGGGAACGAATGTCACACTCTCCCCACACTCTGGGTAAAGGGATGCTGTGTCCCCATCTGCTCTGATGGACTGCTCTGAAAGATCGATAACCTCATTATAACAAGGCTTTGCTGCCTTTGTTATTGAATCGATTCCAAGTGAATTTCCAGCATCAGCAAATACAACAAGAGATGACTTTGAAGATAACAGGACATGCAAATAAGCCTGTTCAAAATACACACCAAATCCTTGGCTCTGTGAAAGCCACGCACACATTCTAAGTCTTTATGAACCCAATGGCATGGCCTCACTGCATTTGAATCTGGCATCATACTTTAGGAAGGATGTGAAGGAGGATTACTAGAATACAGCTGGGCCGAGGGAATTCAGGAACATTGAGAAACTGGGATTATTCTCCTTAAATCAATAAATCTTTAAGCACTGGCGAAATCAAAGGAAATTGGGCTAGGATGGGATGGATGATCTTATTAAATAGCAGGGTAGCCTTGAGAGGCTGAATGGTCTATTCCTGCTTCTGTGTTCTAATCTTCTTGGAATAGAGTTGGTTAAGGAGAGATTTATTATTTCTGGGTCAAATAGTGCAAATTCCCTACCAACTCTATTGTCAACAGAGAAACTACAACGGTTCAAGAAGGCAGCCCTTCGCTATCACTACCTCAAAGGCAATAATTAGAGACCGGCAAGAAATGCCAATGTTTTTGTCAGCATCCACATCTCAGGGAGAAATATTGAAGGAAATAGACAGCTAAGCATTCAATGTACATGCCAAGAATATCATTTTTTTTTATCTTTAAGACAGAGGCAAGTCTTTTAATGGGGTTCTTATCTTACATATCTTCTCCAAAAACTTTCAATAATGGCAAGGCGAGTACACCACTGGAAAATGTAAACAGCTTAGAAAACGTTAAGAACAATCTGGACCGTCTCATTTCCCTCGTGCCATCCGGTTTGCATTTGGTGTTTTGCTGCTGGTTTTTGAAACAGGTCATTCAGAAATTTCTAAAGTACAAACTTGACAAACTCTGTGTTTTTCTGAAACCTTCCTCGTCAGACCTGAGACAAGACTGACGGGTAATCTTTGAGGTTCCCAACGCATTTTCCTGATCAATATATCACAACTTTGCACTCTGTTCCTTCCCTCACCTGGTGGCCCCAACCAGATCCTGGTTTTTCTTTTCTCTAATTTAACAAAAACTGGAAACTTCTTGCTGGAATCATGAATTTCCTGTTTCAGTCTCACAGTAATCTCCTGTAGTGGCACGGGCTAACTTCCTCTTTTATGTAAGTAATGGAAAATTATTATGTGCTAGTAAAGTCTAGATCATACAAGATGTATTCTAAATGTTTTATTGAGGAGCTGAAGGGATATTTGATTAAGTTGAACTATACTGTATAAGAAAAAGCAGCACCTCACCATGTTTCTTAAAGACCTATCCAATTACCCGTGGAGTGAGTACATGAGGGGCAGTGTGGATAGTGTCAATGGTCTGTTGTAATGTCCCACTGAGTGTGATGGACAGTAACATTGGACAGACATTCCATCTGACCTCATTGTCTTCGGCTTAGTGGGTTCTGTGAAAGTTTCCTTCCTCATTTCTCGATTTATCAATCTTTGCTCTTTCAGCTACTTATCCATATACATTTGGTACAGAACTTAAACGTTGCTAAAAAGATACATAAAATCAAAGGTTCTTGTCTTATCAAAATGTGGATTTAAGAAGGCATAAAGGTAACACCAATTTATATAGCATGAGAACAGGATGCTGATTGGTTAGACCATAGTTGGCATGATGACACAGAAGGCATTAACTGTATCTTAACTCATTAATCTCAAATCAGGCAGATGGATTTTGATTAGTCAGGACATTGCCATGGGGAAGGCAGTAGGGATAGGCAGTCTCCATAACCCTTCCTCATTGAAAAGGGTTTGTGAACAAATTTATTTTACCTACAAAGAACAGGGCCCTGTATGTGAATATATGAAGCCTCTAGCACACACAAATGAATCACATGGTGAGTCTGAGCACTAATCTTCAACTGATTTCTGGTGTATGTCTTCAGCACAGTCAGGATTATTGAGTCAATGCTGTCCGGTAGCAGCAGCACATCTGCATTCCTGCTATGCTGCCCATGACAACACCCTGACCAATCAGATCTATCAGCCCAGCATGATTTTAATCAGCTACAATTGACAGTTAACAGTTCCTGCCTTGTCACCATGCCAACCAAAATCCCACCAATCAGCACCTTCTCATACTGTGTAAATTGGTATTCCTTCTCAATGTTTAATTGATTGTATGCCAGTTCTGATGAACACAATGCAAAAAAGATTGTGTTTGTGCCTCTTTTCAACAAAGGTTAATGAGTTGAATTCCTGCAGGTTTCCCATGGGAAGTCTCCCTCTAACCTGTGCTTTCTGGAACAGGTGGGGGATGTAGAGGGGAGTGGTGAGGTGAGTGAAGTTATCCAAGAGACACATGTGCCAGGACCTCCATATCGGAGGATGTACTGGATCAAGCAAAAACAACAGATGTCTGCTGGGAATGTGACAGGAGCTTCCTTGTGGCTGCAGAACTTCAGAAACTGACCTCCCCCTCCCCTAGCCACGATGAGCTTGTATCTTGTCAATTTGCTCTCACTTGAAATGACCCATTTTTTCCCTTTCACTTGTTAAATTTATATCCACTTTACATCTGCTTTTCTCTTTTGCTTTGGGTTTCTACATCAGCTGCTCTCTTGGTCCTCCTCTGCTTGTCAAAAGTTTAAGAAAAGTTTCCAACGCCATTTAATTCCAAAGAAGAGTCATATCGGACTCGAAATAGTAACTCTGTTTCTCTCTCACAGATGCTGCCAGACCTGCTGAGTTTCTCCAACACTTTCTGAGGAGGTTAGGCCTGGTTAATGGACGTACCCACTGTACCTTTCTAGAAGAGTTCCTCACAGGGATAATGGGAGAAGTGTCTGTGTGTGGAACATGGACTGAGGTGTCGGTTTGGAAGATGAAAACTCAGATTAATTCAGGTCACAGCTCTAAGAAGACTCAGATTCTGACTGTGCTATCTCTGCTAATTGTATACGTACACGTTGGGCAGTGAGAGAGAGGTCTCTGTCAAATTAAAACACCACTTTCCCAGTGTTTTGCAAGATTAAGTGTTAGCCTGCTCTGTCCTGATGAAGAATTGCTTAAAAAGGGAAATTTACTATAGAGCACAGGGCTCCCATTTACACCCTGGGATCCTTAGTCACTCAGGGACATTGATGCTAAGACTATCCAATTTCCAGATGAAGAGAATTACAGATTATACAATTCCAGTATGGTACAGGCTGTTCACCCATTACACTCATTCAAACTGTCCCCTCCAATCCCAATCTCTCAAACTCCTTTGTACATTTCAAATTCATGGTTAAAATTGGAAACAAAGTGTCTTGCTTAGACTGAAGATCAATGGGATTTCAGTGCCTGGGAACATCGATAATGCTCAGTTATGATGCACTTACCTTCCATATTAGTGACTATTGAGAGTTTATCATCAGTGCTGAGTGTGACTGAATGGCTGTCTGTGAAATGGACTGCTCACCACTTGGTTCACCCTTTAATTAAGGAGCTGAGTTCAAACTGAAAAACCTTAAAGCAGAGGGGAGACCTAATGGAATAGGGTGTCGGAGTGACTGGGATTCAGAACTGGGAACATAAAGTTTGGCAAAGTCAATATCAAAAATTACCCCTTTCCACCACTACTCCATCGGAGAGATATCATTGGAAATGCACCCCTGTCCTCAGGCCTGTAGGAACCATGTCTGAGTTAGTATGGTTGTACCACAGACCATCTCATTAGGTACTCTCTGCCTCCCTCCCCTGTCCAAGATTGTAGTTCCCATTTCCCTTTCATTTCTTTGAATTCAATTTAAAACTTTCAGTTTTCCTTCAGGTTTGGATTTAGTCAGGAACAAGTTGGTATTTCTGAGGAACTTGCTTTTTCCCCAAGGCAGAGCCACTAATCATTGAATATGGTCCAGCTAAGAGGGACCGAGGAATGTGACGTTACAGCCATAGCTCTCTGACTGGTTCCTACAGCCCACCTACCACACACAGGCTCCTAAACATCGCACCCCATCCCCACGCAAAAGGAAAGGGAAGATTATAAAATCAAACACAACTTACTTCTGGCCTCTGCATTGAGTTAGCGAAACAGAACAGAAAAAAAAAGGACAAAAACACATCACAGAATTAATACGATAAGACACAGGGATAAAGGAACATACAACAAATAACAATTATCCAACCCCTCTCACACGAATCTTTCAGCCTCTGAGTTTGAAGCTTCTTAACCTTGCGCAATCAAAGGGAGACCAGGTTCTCCAATGATGTGGGGAGGGAACAGGAAAGGCCTGTACTAGACTGGAGCTTGGGTTGTGAGCCTTGGTTAGGGTGTTGCACAAGAGGATGGACTGAAATGCAAAGTACAGACATCCTAAGGGTTCCCCTACCCTCCAACTCAGGACCCTGTTTTTACTGAACACTCTATTCAATGTACTGGTGCTGACAATATGGGAGCCAAAGCACCAATTTCATTAGCACTTTTCTTGCACACTCTGTGGCTGTAGCACATGAAGAGTAAGTCAGTTGTATTAACCGTAGCTCAGTAGCCAGTACCCTTACCTCAGAGTGAGATGTTCAGGAGCTCACATCGTACTTGAGAAAACTGAGTAGACAGTGCAGTCTGACACTCCATTAGATTTGAAGTGTGTCCCCTCCTGGGTAGATATTAACTACTCCAGAGTATACAGGTATTTGGAAGAAATATTGGTGTCCTGGGCCAATACTTATCTCTCAACCAGCATCGTTTAAAACCTGGTCTGGTTTTTATCACATTATCACATTGAGGTGGCACAGTGGCTCAGTGGTTAGCACAGCTGCCTCACAGCGCCTGGGACTTGGGTTCAATTCCTGCTTTGGGCAATTGTCTGTGTGGAGTTTGCACATTCTCCCCGTGTCTGTGTGGGTTTCCTCCAGGTGCTCCGGTTTCCACCCACATTCCAAAGATGTGCAGGTAGGTGAATTGGCCATGCTAAGTTGCCTGTAATGTTAGGTGCATTAGTCAAGGGTGAATGTAGGGGAAATGGGTCTGGGTTGGTTGCTCTTTGGAGGGTCGGTGTGAACTTGTTGGGCCAAAGGGCCTGTTTCCACACTGTAGGGAATCTCATCTAATCATTACTTCTGTGGGAGCAATGTTTTGCATATTTTCTGGAATTTCTTTTATTGGATGTAGCCATCACTGGGAAAGCCAGGACTTGCTGTCCAGCCTGTTACTTCCAGGAATTACTCCATTGACTGTAAATTACTTTGGGCCATTCCAAGGTTTTGAAAGGCACCATACAAATGCAAGTTACTTATCTTGGTGTACTGAATATGAAATAATGCTGGGACATTATAGTAGTCAGCAACATGATTTAGCAAATGTCAGTTGTTGATAACAAATTGATCCCAAATAAAGGACACCAGGTTAGAATCGTACTGAAGTGTTTCATGTAAGGTAGAGGTGAACCTGACCCTTGACCCCTGACCCAAGCTATCAGCACACTGTAGCCAATAATGACCCAGCAGAATAAAAGATCCTGTCTAAAGATGTGTACACCTTGTGTCTTTCACTGTGTCTCACACCTGCACACACACATGGGTGCTGGGGAAAAAATAAGCACTACCGCAGTTAGGCGGGAGTGTGGGGGTAATATGGAAAAAATCTTTTAAAATAAAAGATCCTGTCATTCCTCTCTGAGCAACTGGAAAGGGCTCATACCCTGCAGGTTTCTAATGGTTATTGGAGACTAGTGGTTTGGGTATGCAAAAATAAACACTCCTTGCACTTGGCTCAGTTTGCTAAATCCCACGGCAGAGATACTGACTCCTGGAATATGAAGCCTTCAGTAGTGTGGTGGTCACTAGCATACCTTAGCTGCTTTGTTCTTACAGTGGGAGATGATCAGTGTATAGGGGCATGTTGCTGACGATTAAGTCTGTGTTTTTACAGACACATAGTACAGCAGGCCTCAGACAGGCCTGGAGAAGGGGTTACTCACTCAACTCAATCCAGGTCTTAGCTCAATAGATATGGAGTTGGAAAAACACAACAGGCAAGACAGCATTGAGGAGCAGGAAAGTCAACATTTGGGTCCAAAACCCGTCAGCAGGACTGGGGAAGGGTTTTGCCCCGAAGCTTTGACTTTCCTGCTGCTCAGGTCTTGTCTGACCTGCTGTGCTTTTCCAGCTTCACATCGATTGACTCTGACATCCAGCATCTGCGGCCCTTACTGTCTCCAGACCTTATCCCCTCGGCTGGAGTTACCAACTCTGTCTGGTCATATTCCAGGAGGTCCATCACGCGACTGCCAACTGCCCAGCCCTGCACCCCCTCTATTAGCTGTACAACACTGCCATCCTTCTAGCACCTGCCTTTCCATAGCGAATGAAAAATGAATAGATCTTGGCTGCTAATTGACGAATCTAACTGTTGGTCAAATAGCCACTTAGTTGCATTTCCAACATGTTTTTCCAGCTAATGACACTGTTTAAAGAAAAGGGAAAAACACAATTGTTTTAACGCCATAGTTTTTCTCCCAGGGATTTGCTTGCTGCAGTGTTCTGGAGTTGAGTCTTTACTTTGTGGGACTCCAGGGGACTCCTGCCTGTTGTAAACAATAACACCACAAGCTCCAGTTATTGTCGGCAATATTAAGGCTCATTAAGGAGATAAAGTCTCAAATCAGATTGATTGACCAAAGCCTAGAAGGTGAAGACTCTTGGCAATATTTTGATATTTGTTTAAAAAGCATAATTGATTTCTAAAAAGATATCATGTGACAGGGGCCTTGTCATTGTGGCAACAGAGCAGTGATACAACATAACAGAGGAAAGGGAACTTAAAATAAATGGCAGGTTAGTTTAGCTGGTAATCTGGTTACTAAATAAGCTTCAATCAATAACTTTCAAGACTTTGAAATCACTGGGAAAAAATAGTATTTAAATAAGTCCAACCTTTGACATTAACATGACAGTGATGTGTGGGTCCACAGAACAGACTTTCCTGCAGTTAATGTATAGGTTTAATATTTACAGCGTCTTATCACTAAACCAATTCAAATTAGAGTTTCATTGATTACTACGTGTGAGTGGATTATCTGTTAAACTTTATTCAGAGAGCTGATATGATGTTGTGGGTACAATTCATCACAGAACTCCCAAATGCATCAACTGGTGGTCGGAATGTTTTACATTGAGCTCCCAGAGGAACCTGTCCATGCATATTATTTAATGCTCATCTCCCTCGTCCAGAAGCACTTGAATTCAGCAGATCCTGTGCTTCTGAACATCATCAGTGGGCACAAAGCAGGAAATTGCTCCCTGTCTTTAATCACAGGATCATATGCATTGGAGATTGTTTGGTTTCCAACTTCCCTGCTCAGTGTTTTAACAAGGTGTGTGCTACTTCACTGTATTCCCATGTCCCGCTGCACTGGCACTCAGAGAACTGTTGTATTTCAAGCAATTAGTAACATGATGATGCACAGTTCTATTCTTTGAATGTCTACCTAGTGGGAATTTGCTTGAAATTACTTCACAACTTCTCACTTCAGATCCTTAACCCGAGAAGACTGTTATTGCCTCAGTCTGACCTAGATTCAATGCCAGATTCAATGTGGTTGGTCGTGTTAGTGCTTAGCATACTGCCCTAGAACCAGCCTCCTCCTGGGAATCCTGGCAATAGCATGTGCTAATAACACCAAATACCGTTAACTATCCAGTCCAACAATGTATAATCTTGAAAGTTTAACTCATGTTAATCCTCAGGAATGAAGTTCACTTGAATTATGCCTTTGAGTCAATATTTCTGACTCTCAAATTCCTTTCATATTCCAACAAAGCCAGAGATGTCATTCCAAATGTTCAAATTGTCGAACATACAGATGATATTGAGAAGGATTCAATGCAGTTAGAATGGAAATGAACTAGATGCAACTAGAATGGTACACAATATGTGGAATGTCAGAAGACTGGATAAGAGAGTGAAAAGGGGGAAAAAACCAGGTAACATTTGAAGAATTAACTGAAGGAACAGAATTAATATCCTCATGATAATGCACTGCTTGGGATTATTCTGAATATTAATCCTATTCCATTTCACTTCCTGCCTAACTTGCTTGGGACATTAACTTAGAATTTCAAATGGTTGTTTTTTGACATTTTTATAATGAGATCTATAATCAAGTCAGAGTGAGAAAAGCTTGAAAAAAATTAGAACTGGTTGGAAGTTTAGATTAAAGTGGACATAAAGCTATTCTAGAGATATATGTGCAGCATGGGCCCAATCACTAACTCAATCCATCTAGTTACATCACTACAGGTTCCAATTACTCTTGAGGGCTTGATGCTACAATCTGGTTTGACACTCTAGTGCAGAGAGAGTGCTGCTGTGTCACAGGTGACATTTATAAAAGACATTAAACTGAGACCCCTGAATCTGGAGGATTGGTGCTTCAGATTAATGAGAAAGAGCCCACGGTGTTTGTGTGACAGTCAGGTGCTCTCCTTGTGTCCTGGCCAAAGGTTCTTTCCACTCCGTTAAGCAACATCAGTAACAACAGTTCCCTTGCCCACTTTTAAAGTACTCCTTCTTGTTTGTAAATCCCTCCACAGTATTACCTCTCCCTACCTCTACATCCTCTTCCAGCCCTGAAATCTCCAAGATCTCTGCACTCCCTCATATCTGGCCCTCTTGCTCATTCCTGGTTTCCGTTGTACCCTCATTGATGGCTGTGCCTTGAGCTGATTGGGTCCTAAACTTTAGAGTTCCCTCCTGAAACCTCTCCACCTTAAAACCTCTCAAAGACTACCTCTTTGGCCAAGTTTGTGTTCACCTGTCCAAATGTCTGGTGTCAGATTTTGTCTGGTCACATTTGTGAGAAACGTTCTGGAAAATTTCTATTTCATGAAAGGCGCAGTATAAATACACATGTCCTCGTTGTGATGTTTGATGGAGGCTAGTGGAACTGGCCTCTGCTTCAAGCATTTTCTATCTTGCTTTGAGATCATTATTTTCTTTGCTAAGAAAGTTCTTTATTTTGATTGGAACAGTTTGCTCAAGATGTGAACTTAGCTCTCCTTGTGAAATTGCCACTTGCTGGAGTGCATTGAAATACTGAAATACCATCTGATAGCTTTCCTATGCTTGGGACCAGCATGTGTACTTGTGCAAACCTCTGCTGGGAATTAGCCTGAGGATAGTTGTTTAGCTGTGGTATAGCTTTGAGCTCAAGGCACCAGTAAAGTGATTTCCAACTGAGATCAATTCTGCTGATGTAGAATGTGAAAAATGGATTTTATCCAAAAGCGCAATGATTTATTTCTGAATATCTTAACAATTAACAACACACAAGAAGCATGATACCATTCAGGACAAAGCAGCCCATTTCATTGACACCCCTTTTATCATCTTCAACTGCTGACGCTCAGTAGCAGCAGTGTGTACCATCAACAAGATGCACTGCAGGAATTCACCAAAGATTCTCAGACAGCACCTACCAAACCCACCTCCACTTCCATCTGAAGAACAAGGGCAGTAGGTACATGGGAACACCACCTCCTGAAAGTTCCCCTCCAAGCCACTCACAATCCTGACTCTCTAAGCCAGGAGGCCTGGGTACAAGTCCCACCTGCTCCAGATGTGTGTCATAATATTTTCTAATCATTCTTATCAGAGTATTTACCAAGGAATGGTTGAATCGACAGCCCATTGTGCCTTTGTTACACCTGCAAGATTACCCCAGATTCTCAACATGTCCTCAATTTCTTCAACTCTCTCAGACAAAACACAGCCAGGCAGGAACCACCAGCTGATCTACTCAACCACTCACACTCCATGAGCAACAGGAACATGGAGACTAGCACACTCTGCTCAATCCCCCAGCCTCAATGTTCTTGGACATATCTGGTCAGGACCAGGAGATTTATCCACCTTAATACTTCTAATACACCCAACATATCCTCTACTAACAGCTAACGATCCGTATCCATGAACACCAACTAGCCACGAAACGACACGACCAGCTATCCTTAGTAGCCACACACGCAGATGACAAGCAACATGAATTCGACTGGGACAACACTACCATTATAGGGCAAGCCAAACAGAGAACAGCCAGGGAATTCCTAGAGGCATGGCACTCATCCACAGACTCTATCAACAAACACATTGACCTGGACCCAATATACCGGCCACTACAGCGGACAGCTGGAACTGACAACCGTTCTATGTAATGTTCTCTCTCCCATCAAACTAACTGTGGCCAATTTCATCTTCCCAACCCCAACTGGTCCAAGTGGCTTTCCTGTGTAGCCCCCCACCCCCCCCACCAACTTCTGAGGCCCATCAGCTGCCTGTCCGGAGGCTCCTCCTGCAGTTGGTTTTTGTCACACAGACAATTGAGCTGTCAATCTGACCAGCTGCCAGCCAGGAAGACTCAAAAAGAAGTGATATCAAGGTCTTATTTTGTCAACGTCCTCTGCCATTTCTGGCCTCCCTGCAGTACCCTTTCCCCCTTCAATCGCACCCTCTTACATGAGCCCCTGATAATAGTAGACCATGCTGTCTCCAACCTGTTCTCTGGTTCCACTGCCAAGGGCACTAGAACCAGCATTTAGAGTCATAGTGCTCCGCACACACTCAGGTGGCTATTGACAGGAGGGTCAGACAGAAGGAAGTGCTGGGTGTTACCTGAAGGAATTCAGCTATCCCTTCGACAGCATGGCCACTCATGAAACTTAAAATCAGAAGAGGTATTTAAACATTTTGCAGTAAATTCATTCAATGGACAGACAGCAATGAAACAACACACAAATACACAGAAGGTCAGATACAGGGATCTGGAATCTGCCCTTGCTGTTATTGATATGAAAAGACAAAATAAGAAAACGAAAAAATTGAACCAGATGAGAGGAATAATACTGGCTGTGAATTTTAAAAGTGAATTCTGAGGGGAGAGTGAATGGAATGTTATTAATCAGTGAATGCAGATCAATAACATATGAAAGGGATTTTAAATTTGAATACAGGGCTGTGTGGGAGTTATAATCATAAGTGAATGGATAGACAACCACTTTAGGAGTTCAAACCACAGCCAGACTGAAGAGTGGGGTGACCTTCCAGAGGAACCTTCTAGAATCCAATTTCCAAAATCTCCATTCATGGGAAAATTGCACAGAAGAGGTCCCCAGAAACTGTACAAAACTTTGAGGAGACAACTGATGAAGGGCAATCCGGAGAGCCGGGGCACACACTCAGTGTCTGAGATGTTTAAGTCTGAATAAAACAAGTCAGTGAAGATATCATGGAGGGAACCTCAGAGGCAGGCTACTCACTGATGAATGGCTTGAAGAAATTTCCGTTGGTGTTTACGGACTTTGGCGTGGTCAATCTTCTTTACCAGTTTGGTGTGTTTGTAAATCAGCCACGTTTCCCTGAGTACATTGGCAGCAGTGTTTTTTACCTGAAAGAAATGAACTGGAAATCAGAGGCAGGTTTTGGAAAGCCAGGCACCCTTGAGTTATTTTTGTACCATGGGGTCAATTTGTTTCGGATTACAGCCCTTTGATTTTATTGTATGGTGACTTGTTACTGGCTGGCACAGGAAGATTCAAGTCGTGAGGCAGTCATTCAGCTTAATAGGAATGTTGGTACACATTCCATATGCCCTCTCGAATTTCCTCCCTCCTGTTCCAAGTCATTAACTGTCAAAGGCAGCCCTATTGTCCAGGACAGAGGGTTACAACAAGGTCAAGTAACTGGGCCCAAGACTTTTGGTGGCTTGCTGTTCTCAGGCCAGAGACCAGGGGCTTGCAGTCAATCATTTCTGCCCTTGGCCCTGGTCAGCCATGCTTCAGTGAGTAACCTCTTGGTTCAAACTCCACAACAAAAGTTAAAGCACAAGTTCCAGACAGACATTCCTGATGGCAGCGCTGTGGGAGCACCACACTGTCGGAGGGTCAGTGCTGAGGGAATGCCGCACTCTCAGAGGGTTAGTGCTGAGGCAACACCGCACTGTCGGAGGGTCAGTGCTGAGGGAGTGCCACACTGTCGGAGGGTCAGTGTGAGGGAGCACCGCACTGTCGGAGTGTCATTGCTGAGGGAACGCTACACTGTCGGAGTGTCAGTGCTGAGGGAACGTGCACTGTCGGAGGGTCAGTGCTGAGGGAGAATCACACTGTTGGTGGGTCAGTGCTGAGGGTGCACTGCACTGTCGGAGTGTCAGTGCTGAGGGAGTGCCGCACTGTTGGAGGATCAGTGCTGAGGGAGCACCGCACTGTCAGAGGGTCAGTGCTGAGGGAGTACCGCACTGTTGGAGGATCAGTGCTGAGGGAGTGCCGCACTGTTGGAGGATCAGTGCTGAGGGAGCGCCGCACTGTTAGAGGGTCAGTGCTGAGGGAGTGCTGCACTGTCGGAGGGTCAGTGCTGAGGGAGCACAGAACTGTCGGAGGGTCAGTACTGAGGGAGTGCTGCACTGTCAGAGGGTCAGTGCTGAGGGAGTGCCGCACTGTCGGAGGGTCAGTGCTGAGGGAGCACAGAACTTTTGGAGAGTCAGTACTGAGGGAGTGCTGCACTGTCAGAGGGTCAGTGCTGAGGGAGCACAGCACTGTCGGATGGTCAGTGGTGAGGGAGTGCTGTACTGTCGGAGGGTCAGTGCTGAGGGAGTGCCACATTGGGCATGTTGTATTGAATAAGACATTAAAATGAGACCCTGACTGTAGTCGGAGTGAAAGATCTCATAGTCACTAGTTTGAGGATGAGCTGGAGCTCCTAATCAGTGTTCCTCCCTCAACGAAAGTTAATGAAAATAAATGATGTGGTTGTTGATCAAAGTGCAGTTTATTGGAGCTTGCTGTGTGCAAATTGGCCGCTGCACTTCTCACATCACAGCAGAGATCACACATCAAAAGAAATGGTTACAATACAGTTTAGGATTTCCTAAGGATGTAACAAGGTGCTACTGCTACGCAAATCCTTTCTTTCTCTTGTTCCTTCAGATCAAGGTAAAGGACGATTAGCTACGATTCCGCTCCGTGTTGGTCCTGTCCAACAGTGTGGTGTGTTGTGTTGAGTCTCGCTCCCTCTGAAGCCCATTATTAGATGGTGGGGGTAGGAAACAGGCAGGCGATTGAGGTCAGATCAGAAGCACCATTTAACCGGACACATGGGTCCAGGCCCTCTCCTCGCACAGTTCTGACGAACTCTCACCCGCTTTGTTAGCTGCGTGTCCATCATGAAGTTATGCACGTGTTTCTCGGCTTTGGTAAGTTCTAGCTTTCGTGCGACCACAGCCACCACAAGCGCCGTGCACCCAGCTCCCTTCAAAAGAATCAAAATTACAATACACAAATATACAAGTAAACAAACATATTCCCCACTGCCCGAGAGAATCACTGACACTGCTGGATCACCTCCACCAATCAGAGGTTCATAACAAACAAGAAAGCAGGAGAAAATGTATGAGCTGTTGATGGCATTAAAAAAGCCTGTTTTCATTTATTTCCATGTAATTCCTTTATTTATTGATTGCACCTTCAAGCCATTTTACATATGTTAAGACAGTGGCTATATCTCAAAATCTTTTTCTTTGGCTGTAAAATGCTTTGAAATGGCCGAAGATCCTGAAAGGTGCTATAGAAATGTAACTCCTTCTCTCCTTATAATCTTTAACTCTTTCCCCAACAGCCAAGAAAATCCAGTTGGGTAACAAATAGTTTGCTTGCATTTCTGATTTGTCTCTGTCGGTGAGACACTGTGGGGACGCTCAGGGCAGGTAGGAGTACGTACAGATGTATGAGTCATGAGCAGGAAGAGGCCATTCGGCCCCTTGAAGCTGCTCTGCCATTCAGTAAGATCACGGCCAATCTCCATGAGAGAATGAGTTGGTTGGATGTGCATGGATCATTCTGAAAATGTCCAATCAGATTTGATGATTTTTAAAGTCAGCGGGTGGTCACAAGATGCAGCCCAGGATTGGATGATAGTGAGTCTGGTGCTTGGTTTTGACCTTGCTCAATTGAACCCAATGGAAATTGAATCAGGAAGGAGTAAACCAGAGTTGTTGATTGCACAGTACCCCAAAGCAAGTTTCATCCCCAGTGAAGAGCAGATTGACAGTTGCAATTAACCGACTGCTGCTGTCTGAATAACCAAGTCAAGATGGTCATTACCCCTGGGGGTTGTGCTTGTTTTGTTTGTTCTAACCGCCACCATATCCTCCTCCACGCTCTGCTTTATTTCTATCGCCCTGTGTTCTGTTCTGTTCTCTGCATCATTCATTCTGAAAGTCGCATCAAATCCTGCATCTCAGTGTTCACACTGGCTGACATTGATTTAACTTCAACAACTCTCTTAGAGATGTACAGCATGGACACAGAACCTTCGGTCCAACCCATCCATGCTGACCAGATATCCCAACCCAATCTAGTCCCATTTGCCAGCACCCGGCCCATATCCCTCCAAACCCTTCCTATTCATATACCCATCCAGTTGCCTCTTAAATGTTGTAATCGTACCAGCCTCCACCACTTCCCCGGCAGCTCATTCCACACACGCACCACCCTCTGCATTAAAAAGTTACTCCTCGGATCACTTTTAAATCTTTTCCCTCTCACCCTAAACCTATGCCCTTTAGTTTTTTGACTGCCCTACCCTGGAAAAAATACCTTGTCTATTTACCCTATCCATGCCCCTCACGATTTTATAAACCTCTATAAGGTCACCCCTCAGCCTCTGACACTCCAGGGAAAACAACACCGGCCCTGCTCAACCTCTCCCTAAAGCTCAAACCCTTCATTCTCAGCAACATCATTGTAAACCTTTTCTGCACCATCCCAAGTTTAACAACATCCTTCCATTAGCAGGGTGACCAGAATTGTACGCAGCAGTCTAAAGTGGCCTCAGCAACATCCTGTACAGATGCAACATGGCCTCCCAACTCCTGCACTCAATCCTAGAACAAACAAAACAGCTATGAAATGCACTTATGAAGAAATGCTGTTCATGATGCCAGTACAAAGCTGACTGATCTGCTCCAGTAACTCTCCTTGACTAGTTTACCTCTTCAAATGGAGAGGATTCATTTAGACGGAGCAGTGGGGGATGAGGAAGTAAGGTGAGGAGCTTTGGTGGCCGTTGCACTGAGAAAAGAGGTCTGCTGGAGGTGGAACTATGTGGGTTTGCTGCTAAACTGACTGCAGAAGGCCAAGTAAATCATCCGTTCTGTCAAATGATCTTGTAGGTCAGGAGATGGAGTTGGCACACAGGCCCAGAGCAAAGTGGTCGGTGTGGGAGAGCCATCATACTCTGGCCAGACCATGGGGCTGCTGTTTGATTACAGAGCAATGACTAGAGGTGCTTTAACCTGAGGGAGACCATGCCTCAGGCGAGGAGAGGGGGAGAGAAGGAGAATCCTCAGGTGGTGTGGGAATTGAACCGACCCTGCTGGTGTCACTCTCTGTCACATCCAGCAATCTGAGGAGTACGGCCAGGGTGAGGACAGATATAAACTGCAAGATGTTCATCATAATGTTGCCTCTTGAAGAAATCATGCAAGCACCAAGCTACCTGAATTGGATTTATGTTTATCAATCATTCACAACATGGCATGTAAAAGAGGAATTTAGATTAATACCAAACAAGATGTCTTTTCATAAATCAACTCCATTAACCATCTCTTTCGTCAATCCATTCTCCCTCTCCCCACCTCCCACCTCCCTCCTCATACCCCCCTCAATCCCATCTCCCACCTCCCTCCCCTCACCCACCTCAATCCCATCTCCCACCTCCCTCCCCACACTCACCTCAATCCCACCTCCCACAACCCCATCTCACTCAATCCCACCTCCCACCTCCCTCAATCCCACCTTCCTCAATCCCACCTCCCACCTCCCTCAATCCCACCTTCCTCAATCCCACCTTCCCCAATCCTACCTCCCACCCCCCCCAATCCCATCTCCCTCAATTCCACCTTCCACAATCCCATTTTCCTCAATTCCACCTTCCTCAATCCCATCTTCTTCAATCCCATTTTCCTCAATCCCACCTCCCACCTCCCTCAATTCCATCTCCCATCTCCCTCAATCCCACCTTCCTCAATCCTACCTCCCACCCCCTCAATCCCATCTCCCTCAATTCCACCTTCCACAATCCCATCTTCCTCAATTCCACCTTCCTCAATCCCATCTTCCTCAATCCCACCTCCGACTCCCTCAATCCCACCTTCCTCAATCCCATCTTCTTCAATCCCATTTTCCTCAATCCCACATTCCTCAATCCCATCTCCCACCTCCCTCAATCCCACCTCCCTCAATCCCACCTCCCTCAATCCCATTTTCCTCAATCACACCTCCCACCTCCCTCAATCCCATCTTCCTCAATCCCACTTTCCTCAATCCCATTTCCCACCTCCCTCAATCCCATCTCCCTCAATCCCACCTCCCATCTCTCTCAATCCCACCTCCCACTTCCCTAAATCTCATCTCCCTCAATCCCATCTCCCACCTCTCTGAATCTCATGTCTCTCAATCCCATTTCCCACAATCCCATATCCCACCTCCTTCAATCCCATTTTCCTCAATCCCATCTCCCATAATCCCATCTCCCTCCTCCCTCAATCCCATCTCCCTCCTTCCTCAATCCCATCTCCCTCCTCCCTCCCATCTCCCACCTCCCCCACTTTTTCCCCAGTACTCCCCAAATCCACCTCATTATGTGGGACCCTGCGAGTGGATAACTAATTTTATCATAAAATCTTACCATAATCCCCGTGAGCAGGCAGACCCCCTTCCCGCAGTATGTATGAGGCACCATATCCCCATATCCAATCGACAGAAACGTGATTGAGATTAGCCACATTGCTCCCAAAAAGTTGCTTGTGACTTCCTGTTTATCATGGTATCTGTGTGGATTCAGAGCAGATGCTAATTAGGAACATGGCATACAGCAGAGACCTGTCCTTCACTGAATCTAATAGAAGCATTGAGGCTGACAGTGCAGCATACCAAGGCTGAATAGCCCACTGTGTTAAACATCAAAGATGATAGCAGTGAGAGAAAAATGCAGGTAAAGTTGGGGAAAAGAGACCACTCAGCCCCTCAAATCTGGTTCATCATTCTCAGTTGATTTGTATCTGAAAGCCACCTGGCTACCTTAGCTTTGTGGCCCTGATACCCCTTTCCCAACATAGCATCCATTCTCTCAGTCAGTGTAGTGATGGGGCTTGTAGGAAAATCAATGAGGAGCCAGTCAGAGTGAGAGCACAATGTTCTAATCTGGAGATGGGAAAATTATGATACCATAAGCTGCAGGAGCAGAATTAGGCTGCTTGGCCCATTCACCCTGCTCCACTATTCAATCATGCTGATATGTTTCTCAACCCCATTCTCCTGCCTTCTCCCCATAACCCTCGATCCCCCTTGCCAACCAAGAATCTATCTATCTCTGTCTTAAATACACTCAGTGACTTGGCCTCCACAGCCCTCTGCACCAATGAGTTCCACAGGTTCCCCACCCTCTGAAGAAATTCCCTCTTAACTCAGTTCTAAAGGGTTGTCTCTTCACGCTGAGGCTGTGCCTTCAGGTCCTAGTCCCTCTTACTGTTGGAAACATCTTCCCCACATCCACTCTACCCAGGAGTCTCAGTATTTTCTAAGTTTCTGTCAGACCTCCTCCATCCTTCTAAACTCCATCGAGTACAGACACAGTCATCAACTACTCCTCATAGGACAGGCCTTTCACTCTAAGGATCATTCTTGTAAACCCCCCAGACCCCCTCCAAAACCTGCACATCCTCCCTCAGATACAGAGCCCAAAACTGGTCACAATATTCCAATTCGGTCTAACCAAAGCCCTATACAGCCTCAGCAGTACATCCCTGCTCCTATATGCTAGTCCTTTCGAAATGAATATTAACAATAAATTTGCCTTCCCAGAAACCAACTGAACCTGCATGTTAACCTTAAGAGAATCCTCAACTGGGACTCCAAGTTCCTTTGTGCTTCAGATTTCCGAAGTCTTTCCTTATTTAGAAAATACTCTACACCTTTATTCTTTCTAACAACATACATAACCTCACTTTTTCCCACATCATATTCCTCCTGCCACTTCTTTGCCAAGGCCCGAGCCTGTCCAAATCATTCTGTGGCCTCCCTGCTTCCTCACTACTACCTGCCCATTCGCTTATCTTTGTGCGCAAACAAAGGTCCAATGTGCTTAGTTCCTTTCTCCAGATCGTTGATGTATAATGTGAATGGTTGTGGTCTCATCACTGACGACCCCTTGACAAAGCCATGCTGACTCAGCCCTATTTCACTATGCACTTCCAAGAAATCCACAATCTCATCCTTAATAATGGAATCTAAAATCTTACCAATGACCAAAGTCAGGCTAACCAGTCTATAGTTTTCTGTTTGCTGTTTTCTGCCTTCCTTCTTAGACATTTTCCAGTCCTCTGGGACCCTCCCATATTCCATTGATTCCTGAAAGATCACCACCAATGCCTCCACAACCTCTTCAGCTATCTCCTTCAGAACTCTGGGGTGTAGTCTGTCTGGTCCGGGTTATTTATTCACATTCAGGCGTTTCATCTTCCCCAAAAACTTCTCCTTAGTGATGACCATTATACTCACCTCTGTCCCTGAATCTCTTGAAGTTCAGGTATGCTGCTGGTGTCTTCCATTGTGAAGACTGATGCAAAGTACCTCCAGTTCGTCCACCATTTCTTAGTTCCCTATTCCAGTCTCATTTTCAGCAGTCCAATGTCCACTCTTGCCAGTATCTTATTTTTTACATATATCTAAAAAAAACTTGCAATCTTCTTTAATATTACTAGCCAGCACACCCTCATATTTCATCTTCTCCCCCCAATTGTTTTTTTAGTTATTGTCTGCTGATTTTTAAAGGCTCCCAATCTTCTGGCTTCCCATTAATCTTCACCACATTGTATGCTTTTTCTTTTGCAATTATGCTGTCCCTGACTTCCCTTATCAGCCGTGGGTTACCTCATTCTCCCCTTAGTGTGTTTTTTCTTCCTTGGGATGAATTTCTACTGTCCCTCCCGATCTACTCCCAGAAACTCCTGCCATTGCTGCTCCACCGTCTTCCCTGTTAGGCTTCCCCTTCCAAACAGATGCTGGAGATCAGAGTTGAAAAGTGTGGCGCTGGGAAAGCACAGCAGGTCAGGCAATATCCGAGAAGCAGGAGAATCAACTTGGCCAGCTTCTCTGTCATATCTTTGCAGTTACCTTTACCCAATTGTAATACCATTCCATCTCAAACTGCAGGGTGAATTCTACCATATTCTGGTCACTGTCCCTTAGGGGTTCCTTCATGTTAACTTCCCTAATCAAATCTGCTTCATTACACATCATCAATCCAGAACCACCTGCTCCTGAGTGGGTTCTATCACAAGCTGCTCAAAAAAACCATCTTGTAGCCATTCCACAAAATCCTTTCCTTGTGCTCCGCTACTAACTGGATATGCCTGGTCTACCTGTCTATGGAAGTCCCCCATGATTATTGTAATAGTGCCTTTCTCACATGTCTGAGTTATTTTCTGTCCCACATCCTGACTACTGCTAGGAGACCTCTGCATAATTCCCATTAGGGTCATTAATCCTTTGTAGTTCCTCAATTCTACCCAGACAGATTTGATAACCTCCTTGTCGACATCACTTCTTGCTATCGATTTAATTTAATTTCTTACTAATGGGGCAACCGCACCCCTCTACCCAGTCTTTTGATAGGACATGTATCATTGGATATTTAGTTCCCAGCAGGGATCCCTTGCCGGCATGTCTCTGTGATACCCACAACACTGAAACTGGAAGCTACAATCTTTGCTACAAGGTCACTACCTATGTATACTGCGTGCATTTAAGTCCCATACCCTCAATCCTGTGTTCACTGCCACCCGTCTCACAGTTCCTTTATCAGCCGTGCCTGAAGTCAGATTCCTGACCCCTTCCATATTTTCTAGCTTATTAATTAACAACTTTAATAAGCTTTCCCAAACCCGACTCTCTGACTAGTTTACGGCCCTTGTGACCAGTCCATTTAGCATTACTGTAGTTATGGTCACTGTGGCTTACAATGGGATGTGTGAGCTCCCACATCATCCAAGATCAACACCATTGCCTGCACTGCTAGATCTAATATACTTCACTAAGTGCTAATTATTGTTAAACAACATTATTAACAGACTATTAGAAATATTTATACACATTTCAGCACTTACTGTTAGTTAGGCTAGTCCCTGTAGTTCCCTGACCAGTCAGTCAGACCACCGGGTCTCCAGGATGACACTTGCTCAAAAAATGAGAAGAGAATTGTCCTGAATGAAGATGTGCTGGAAGGGATCTGTCACTGAATAACACAGTACAGCTGGGGACAGGTCTGTCACTGTATTACACTGGGGTACAGTACTGGTGGGGACAGGTCTGTCACTGTATAACACTGGGGTACAGTACTGGTGGGGACAGGTCGGTCACTGTATAACACTGGGGTACAGTACTGGTGGGGACAGGTCTGTCACTGTACATCACTGTGGTACAGTACTGGTGAGGACAGGTCTGTCACTGTATAACACTGGGGTACAGTACTGGTGGGGACAGGTCTATCACTGTATAACACTGGTGTACAGTTCTGGTGGGGACAGGTCTGTCAATGTAAAACACTGGGGTACAGTACTGCTGGGGACAGATCTGTCACTGTATAACATTGGAGTACATTACTGGTGGGGACATGTCTATCACTGTTAAACACTGGGGTACAGTACTGATGGGGACAGGTCTGTCACTGTATATCACTGTGGTACAGTACTGGTAAGGACAGGTCTGTCACTGTATAACACTGGGGTACAGTATTGGTGGGGACAGGTCTGTCACTGTATAACACTGGGGTACAGTACTGGTGGGGACAGGTCTGTCACTGTATAACACTGGGGTACAGTATTGGTGGGGACAGGTCTATCACTGTATAACATTGGTGTACAGTTCTGGTGGGGACAGGTCTGTCAATGTAAAACACTGGGGTACAGTACGGCTGGGGACAGATCTGTCACTGTATAACATTGGAGTACATTACTGGTGGTGACACGTCTGTCACTGTTAAACACTGGAGTACAGTACTGCTGGGGACAGGTCTGTCACTGTATAACACTGGGATACAGTACTGGTGGGGACAGGTCTGTCACTGTATAACACTGTGGTACAGTACTGGAGAGGACAGGTCTGTCAGTATATAACACTGGGGTACAGTACTGGTGGGGACAGATCTGTTCCTGTATAACACTGGGGTACTGTATTGGTGGGGACAGGTCTGTCACTGTATTACACTGGGGTACAGTATTAGTGGGGACAGGTCTGTCACTGTATAATACTGTGGTACAGTACGGGAGAGGACAGGTCTGTCAGTATATATCACTGGGGTACAGTACTGATGGGGACAGATCTGTTACTGTATAACACTGGGGTACTGTACTGGTGGGGACAGGTCTGTCACTGTATAATACTGGGGTACAGTACTGGTGGGGACAGGTCTGTCACTGTATAACACTGGGGTACAGTACTGGTGGGGACAGGTCTGTCACTATATAACACTGGGGTACAGTACTGGTGGGGACAGGTCTGTCACTGTACATCATTGTGGTACAGTACTGGTGAGGACAGGTCTGTCACTGTATAACACTGGGGTACAGTACTGGTGGGGACAGGTCTATCACTGGATAACATTGGTGTACAGTTCTGGTGGGGACAGGTCTGTCAATGTAAAACACTGGGGTACAGTACTGCTGGGGACAGATCTGTCACTGTATAACACCAGGGTAGAGTACTGGTGGGAACAGGTCTGTCCCTGTGTAACACTGGGGTACAGTACTGGTGGGGACAGGTCTATCACTGTATAACATTGGTGTACAGTTCTGGTGGGGACAGGTCTGTCAATGTAAAACACTGGGGTACAGTACTGCTGGGGACAGATCTGTCACTGTATAACACCAGGGTAGAGTACTGGTGGGAACAGGTCTGTCCCTGTGTAACACTGGGGTACAGTACTGGTGGGGACAGATCTGTCACTGTATAACATTGGAGTACATTACTGGTGGGGACATGTCTATCACTGTTAAACACAGGAGTACAGTACTGCTGGGGACAGGTCTGTCCCTGTATAACACTGGGGTACAGTACTGGTGGGGACAGGTCTGTCACTGTATATCACTGGGGTACAGTACTGGTGGGGACAGGTCTGCCACTGTATGACACCAAGATAGTGTACTCCTGGGGTCGGGTCTATCACTGTATAACACTGGGGTACAGTACTGCTGGGGACAGATCTGTCACAGTATAACATTGGAGTACATTACTGGCGGGGACATGTCTATCACTGTTAAACACTGGGGTACAGTACTGATGGGGACAGGTCTGTCACTGTATATCACTGTGGTACAGTACTGGTAAGGACAGGTCTGTCACTGTATAACACTGGGGTACAGTACTGCTGGGGACAGGTCTGTCACTGTATAACACTGGGATACAGTATTGGTGGGGACAGGTCTATCACTGTATAACATTGGTGTACAGTTCTGGTGGGGACAGGTCTGTCAATGTAAAACACTGGGGTACAGTACTGCTGGGGACAGATCTGTCACTGTATAACATGGGAGTACATTACTGGTGGTGACACGTCTATCACTGTTAAACACTGGAGTACAGTACTGCTGGGGTATAGTCTGTCAATGTATGACACTGGGATACAGTACTGATGGGGACAGGTCTGTCACTGTATAACACTGTGGTACAGTACTGGAGAGGACAGGTCTGTCAGTATATAACACTGGGGTACAGTACTGGTGGGGACAGATCTGTTCCTGTATAACACTGGGGTACTGTATTGGTGGGGACAGGTCTGTCACTGTATTACACTGGGGTACAGTATTAGTGGGGACAGGTCTGTCACTGTATAATACTGTGGTACAATACTGGAGAGGACAGGTCTGTCAGTATACAACACTGGGGTACAGTACTGGTGGGGACAGATCTGTTCCTGTATAACACTGGGGTACTGTATTGGTGGGGACAGGTCTGTCACTGTATAATACTGGGGTACAGTACTGGTGGGGACATGTCGATCACTCTATAACACTGGGGTACAGTACTGCTGGGGACAGGTCTGCAACTGTATAACACTGGGGACAGTACTGGTGGGGACAGGTCTGTCACTGTATAACACTGGGATACAGTACTGGTGGGGACAGGTCTGTCACTGTACATCACTGTGGTACAGTACTGGTGAGGACAGGTCTGTCACTGTATAACACTGGGGTACAGTACTGCTGGGGACAGATCTGTCACTGTATAACATTGGAGTACATTACTGGTGGTGACACGTCTATCACTGTTAAACACTGGAGTACAGTACTGCTGGGGACAGGTCTGTCACTGTATAACACTGGGATACAGTACTGATGGGGACAGGTCTGTCACTGTATAACACTGTGGTACAGTACTGGAGAGGACAGGTCTGTCAGTATTTAACACTGGGGTACAGTACTGGTGGGGACAGATCTGTTCCTGTGTAACATTGGAGTACATTACTGGTGGTGACACGTCTATCACTGTTAAACACTGGAGTACAGTACTGCTGGGGACAGGTCTGTCACTCTATAACACTGGGGTACAGTACTGGTGGGGACAGGTCTGTTACTGTATAACACTGGCGGACAGTACTGGTGGGGACAAGTCTGTCACTGTATAACACTGGAGTACAGTACTGCTGGGGTCAGGTCTGTCACTGTATAATACTGGGGTACAGTATTAGTGGGGACAGGTGTGTCACTGTATAATACTGGGGTACAGTACTGGTGGGGACAGGTCTGTCGTTGTATAACACTGGGGTACAGTACTGATGGTAACAGGTCTGTCACTGTATGACACCAGAGTACTGTACTGGTGGGGTCGGGTCTGTCACTGTATAACACTGGGGTACAGTACTGGTGGGGACAGATCTGTTCCTGTATAACACTGGGATACTGTATTGGTGGGGACAGGTCTGTCACTGTATAATACTGGGGTACAGTACTGGAGAGGACAGGTATGTCAGTATATAACACTGGGGTACAGTACTGGTGGGGACAGGTCTGTCACTGTATAATACTGGGGTACAGTACTGGAGAGGACAGGTATGTCAGTATATAACACTGGGGTACAGTACTGGTGGGGACAGATCTGTTCCTGTATAACACTGGGGTACTGTATTGGTGGGGACAGGTCTGTCACTGTATAACACTGGGGTACAGTACTGGTGGGGACAGGTCTGTCACTGTACATCACTGTGGTACAGTACTGGTGAGGACAGGTCTGTCACTGTATAACACTGGGGTACAGTACTGGTGTGGACAGGTCTATCACTGTATAACATTGGTGTACAGTTCTGGTGGGGACAGGTCTGTCAATGTGAAACACTGGGGTATAGTACTGCTGGGGACAGATCTGTCACTGTATAACATTGGAGTACATTACTGGTGGGGACTTGTCTATCACTGTTAAACACAGGAGTACAGTACTGCTGGGGACAGGTCTGTCCCTGTATAACACTGGGGTACAGTACTGGTGGGGACAGGTCTGTCACTGTTTATCACTGGGGTACAGTACTGGTGGGGACAGGTCTGTCACTGTATGACACCAAGATAGTGTACTCCTGGGGTCGGGTCTATCACTGTATAACACTGGGGTACAGTACTGCTGGGGACAGATCTGTCACAGTATAACATTGGAGTACATTACTGGTGGGGACAGATGTGTCACAGTATAACATTGGAGTGCATTACTGGTGGGGACATGTCTATCACTGTTAAACACTGGGGTACAGTACTGATGGGGACAGGTCTGTCACTGTATATCACTGTGGTACAGTACTGGTAAGGACAGGTCTGTCACTGTATAACACTGGGGTACAGTATTGGTGGGGACAGGTCTATCACTGTATAACATTGGTTTACAGTTCTGGTGGGGACAGGTCTGTCAATGTAAAACACTGGAGTACAGTACGGCTGGGGACAGATCTGTCACTGTATAACATTGGAGTACATTACTGGTGGTGACACGTCTATCACTGTTAAACACTGGAGTACAGTACTGCTGGGGACAGGTCTGTCACTGTATAACACTGGGATACAGTACTGGTGGGGACAGGTCTGTCACTGTATAACACTGTGGTACAGTACTGGAGAGGACAGGTCTGTCAGTATATAACACTGGGGTACAGTACTGGTGGGGACAGGTCTGCAATTGTATAACACTGGGGACAGTACTGGTGGGGACAGGTCTGTCACTGTATAACACTGGCGGACAGTACTGGTGGGGACAAGTCTGTCACTGTATAACACTGGGGTACAGTACTGCTGTGGTCAGGTCTGTCACTGTATAACACTGGGGTACAGTATTAGTGGGGACAGGTGTGTCACTGTATAATACTGGGGTACAGTACTGGTGGGGACAGGTCTGTCGTTGTATAACACTGGGCTACAGTACTGATGGGAACAGGTCTGTCACTGTATGACACCGGAGTACTGTACTGGTGGGGTCGGGTCTGTCACTGTATAACACTGGGGTACAGTATTAGTGGGGACAGGTCTGTCACTGTATAATACTGGGGTACAGTACTGGTGGGGACATGTCTGTCACTGTATAACACTGGGGTACAGTACTGCTGGGGTCAGGTCTGTCACTGTATAATACTGGGGTACAGTATTAGTGGGGACAGGTGTGTCACTGTATAATACTGGGGTACAGTACTGGTGGGGACAGGTCTGTCGTTGTACAACACTGGGATACAGTACTGATGGGAACAGGTCTGTCACTGTATGACACCGGAGTACTGTACTGGTGGGGTCGGGTCTGTCACTGTATAACACTGGGGTACAGTATTAGTGGGGACAGGTCTGTCACTGTATAATACTGGGGTACAGTACTGGTGGGGACAGGTCTGTCACTGTGTAACACTGGGGTACAGTACTGGTGGGTACAGGTCTGTCACTGTATAACACTGGGGTACAGTACTGCTGGGGACAGGTCTGTCACTGTATAACATTGGAGTACATTACGGTGCGGACATGTCTATCACTGTATAACACTGGGGGATAGTACTGGTGGGGACAGGTCTGTCACTGTATAACACTGGGATACAGTACTGGTGGGATAGGTGTGTTACTGTATAACGCTGAGCTACGGTACTGGTGGGGACAGGATTGTCCCTGTATAACACTGAGGTACGGTACTGGTGAAGACAGGTCTGTCACTGTATGACGCCAAGCTACTGTACTGCTGGGGTCGGGTCTGTCACTGTATAACACTGGGGTACAGTACTGGTGTGGACAGGTCTGCTACTGTACAACACTGTGGTACAGTACTCGTGAGGACAGGTCTGTCACTGTATAATACTGGTGTACAGTTCTGGTGGGGACAGGTCTGTCAATGTAAAACACTGGGGTACAGTACCAGTGGGTCAGGTCTGTCACTGTATCACACTGGGGTACAGTACTGCTGGGGATAGATCTGTCACTGTATAACACTGTAGTACATTACTGGTGGGGACATGTCTATCACTGTTAAACACTGGAGTACAGTACTGCTGGGGACAGGTCTGTCACTGTATAACACTGGGATACAGTGCTAATGGGAACAGGTCTGTCCCTGTGTAACACTGGGGTACAGTACTGCTGGGGACAGGTCTGTCACTGTATAACACCAGGGTAGAGTACTGGTGGGAACAGGTCTGTCCCTGTGTAACACTGGGGTACAGTACTGGTGGGGACAGGTCTGTCACTGTATAACACTGGGGTACAAACGTGGTGGGATAGGTCTGTCACTGTACAACACTGGGATACAGTACTGGTGGGGACAGGTCTGTCACTGTATAACACTTTGGTACAGTACTGGTGAAGACAGGTCTGTCAGTATATAACACTGGGGTATAGTACTGGTGGGGACAGGTCTGTTCCTGTATAACACTGGGGTACTGTATTGGTGGGGACAGGTCTGTTTTAACACTGGGTTACATTACTGGTGGGGACATGTCTATCACTGTTAAACACTGGAGTACAGTACTGCTGGGGACAGGTCTGCAACTGTATAACACTGGGGACAATACTGGTGGGGACAGGTCTTTCACTGTATAATACTGGCGGACAGTACTGGTGGGGACAAGTCTGTCATTGTATAATACTGGGGTACAGTACTGCTGGGGTCGGGTCTGTCACTGTATAACACTGGGGTACGGTATTAGTGGGGACAGGTGTGTCACTGTATAATACTGGGGTACAGTACTGGTGGGGACAGGTCTGTCGCTGTATAGCACTGGGGTACAGTACTGATGGGGACAGGTCTGTCACTGACACCAGGGTACTGTACTGGTGGGGTCGGGTCTGTCGCTGTTTAACACTTGGGTACAGTATTAGTGGGGACAGGTCTGTCACTGTATAATACTGGGGTACAGTACTGGTGGGGACAGGTCTGTCACTGTATAACACGGGGATACAGTACTGGTGGGTACAGGTCTGTCACTGTATAACACTGGGGTACAGTTCTGGTGGGGACAGGTCTGTCAATGTAAAACACAGGGGTACAGTACCGGTGGGGACAGGTCTGTCACTGTATAACACTGGGGTACAGTACTGCTGGGGACAGGTCTGTCACTGTATAATACTGGGGTAGAGTACTGGTGGGGACAGGTCTGTCACTGTATAACACGGGGGTACAGTACTGGTGGGTACAGGTCTGTCACTGTATAATACTGGTGTACATTCTGGTGGGGACAGGTCTGTCAATGTAAAACACAGGGGTACAGTACCGGTTGGTCAGGTCTGTCACTGTATAACACTGGGGTACAGTACTGCTGGGGACCGGTCTGTCACTGTATAACATTGGAGTACGTTACTGGTGGGGACATGTCTATCACTGTATAACACTAGGGTACAGTACTGCTGGGGACAGGTCTGTCACTGTATAACATTGGAGTACATTACTGGTGGGGACATGTCTATCACTGTATAACACTGGGGTACAGTACAGGTGGGGCCCGGTCTATCACTGTATCACACTGGGGTATAGTACAGGTGGGGCCGGATCTGTCACTGTATAACGCTGGGGTACAGTACAGGTTGGGCCAGGTCTGTCACTGTATAACACTGGGGTACCGTACTGGCGGGGCCAGGTTTGTCACTATAATACTGGGATACAGTACAGGTGGGGCCAGGTCTGTCACTGTATAACACTGGGGTACAGTACAGGTGGGCATAGGATTGTCATTCTATGACAATGGTGGCCATATCTATCACTGTCAACAGACATCTTGGAAGATCCTGTGTTGGCGTCACAGAGCCCAGCATGTTTTGGTTTAGATATGAGAATGCTGAGCAAGTGTGCTCTGAGCAGAAGCTCCATGCTGTAGTCAATAGTTGCAGCATGCTGTGCTAAATGTCTATCTTTAATGGCTCTGTGTGGATAGGGCAGCATTCTGGCGTTTTGCTTCAGAGAGTTGCTTGGCTAATCAGCAATGCTATAGTTTTCTCAGAAAAGGAACCTATTATTTTCTCAATAATTAGGTTCTGATTTGGTCTTCACCCCTCCTTTGATTTCCTTTCTTGGCATTTAGCTTTTTTAACTCAGCACCACAGTGAACACAAAAAGCTAACACAGTTTCCTTCGATTGACTGAACATCATCAAGTGGATTCTGAATGATTCTATCATGTGAAAAGAGTGTCAAAATTGTACTGACTTTTCTTATTGTCAACATGACCACTGCAGAGAGTCAAAACAGAGAAATCGATGCCTTCCTCCAACGTTTGCTCTTTCTAGCACAGATATCAAGGGGAAGGAACCGAGCCTCTATCACTACCCTCCCCCAGTCCAAGGATATTGAGGGTTAAGGGTGCTATCATCGGAACAAAGGCTGTCCTCATGAAATCCTTGTGTATGATAAGTAACCAAAATCTCTCATTTAATTACTCCTCGACCGTTTCTCCAAATTTCTTCATTTACAGGATCTGGGTGTCATTGGCTGGGCCAACGTTTAATGCCCATCCCTAATTGCCCTTGAGAAGGTGGGGATAAGCTGCCTTCTTGAACAGCCGCATACCATGAGCTGTCAGGCCAGTCACAATGCTGTAAGAGAGGGAATTCCAGGATTTTGAACCAGGAACACTGAAGGAACAGCAATATATTCCCAATTCAGGATGATGTGGAGGTGCCGGTGTTGGACTGGTATGGGCAAAGTCAGAAGTCACATGAACCAGGTTATAGTCCAACAGGTTTATTTGAAATCACAAGCTTTTGCAGGGCTGCTCCTTCACAATCTGACAAAGGGTCAGCGCTCCGAAAGCTTGTGATTTCAAATAAACCTGTCGGACCAAAACCTGGTGTCATGTGACTTCTGACCAAGTCACGATAGTGAGTGACTTTGAGGACATATTGCAGTGATGCCCCTTGTATCTGAAGTCTGTGACGCAGATGGTTTGAATGGCAGTGTGAAGGACAGCTTGTAAACATAGAGAATGAGCAAACTACTGAGTTGATGTTTTCACACGAGTGTACATAATTCCCAGACTCTCTTAGTGCTTTGCTCACAAAGTGAGGAGAAACATAGCCCCATGTTAGTTTGAAGTGAACTAAGTGAGTCGGTGAATCTTTGCTTTCTTACAATATGTCTCTTTATCACTCTCCTATGTCTTTTAAAAAATGCTCCTTGATTTATCCTACATTCCCTATTGTTTGCTGATATCCTACACTGTGAACCTCTGCCTTTGCCTGAGATTCACCGTGATAGAGAGAAATAGGTCAAAAAACCTGTACACCATGAACATATCACTGACAAAGGACAGGATTGATCTGGAATTAAAAACAAAACAAAATGTGGGTGCTGTAGTAAATCAGAAACAAAAACAGAAGTTGTTGGAAAAGCTCAGCAGGTCTGGTAGCATCTGTGGAGAGAAATCAGAGTTAATGTTTCAGGTCGAATGACCCTTCTTCATTTGTGAAGAGTCTGAGGAAGGGTTACTTGATCAAAACATCAACTCTGATTTCTCTCTTGATCTGGAATTTTCAAGTTATACCCAACTGCAGCTCAATACTTTCCAATATTGTCACTTGAATTCAAACCCATAGTCAATGCTGAATTATCACTGAACAGTATGACAATGTAAACATCGATGCCCAACTCAGAGGGTTACAACATACAAGGCCATCACTCACGCCCGTGCCAGCTCTCTGAAAGAGCCAGCTAACTAGTCCCATTGCCCTATCCTTTCCTAGCCCTACAAATCTTTCTGCCTTCAAATATCTAACCAAATCCCTTCAGCAAGTTATTACTAATACTGCTTCCATCAGCCTTTCAAGCCAAGCATTCCAGACCGATTATCTCACTGTGTAAAACCTCCTCCCCTTGTGCTTCTCCTGATTCTTTTGCTAATCACCTTCAATCCGTGTTCTCAGCTTAATAATGACTGACTCGAAATTTCATCTTTCATTATTACATCAATTGCTCTTAAAATTTATTAATTCTTCCTTGAGTGGGCGTCACTGACAAGGCCAATATTTATTGCTTATTCCCAGTTGCCCTTGTTTCTCTTTATCTACCTTTGAATTATTTGAAGATAGAATCCAGACAGTGTGGAAGCAGGCCATTTGGCCCATCGAGTCCACACTGAGCCTACAAAAGCATTCCACCCAATTTCACACCATCCCTATAACCCTGCATTTCAATGGCTAATCCACGTAACCTGCATGCTATGGGCAATTTAGCATGGCCGAGCCACCCAACCAGCACATCTTTGGACTATGGGAGGAAACCAGAGCACCCAGAAAAACTCATGCAGACACAGGGTGAATGTACAAACTCTACATAGACAGTGACCTGAGGCTGGTATTGAACCTGGGTCCCTGTTTTCCTACTCCCATTCTCCAGACCCCTCCTTATTTGAGACTACTCAATTAAGTCGCTCTGTTGTAAGGAAAATAACCCCAGCCTATCCACTCTTTCCCCATACCTGCAATTTTCATGTGCAGATAACATTCTTGATTTCTTTTGTACCATCTCCACAGTAAGTGTGTCCTTCCTGAAATGTGATGACCAGACTGTGCACAGTCTTCCAGCTGTGGCCAACCCACTGTCTTGTATTGTTCCAGCATTATATCACCCAATAAAGGAAAGTATCCCAAATGCCTTCTTTACCACCATATCTCCCTGTCCTGGCATCTTCAGGGACTTGTGGATGCTCACTCCAAGGAGTCCCACTTTCTGTAGGCTTTCTCAATACCCCTCCATTGATTGTGTATTCCCTTACTTTGTTTACCTTCCAAAAACACATTACTTACTCCTTCTCCAGGTTAGACTCTATCCTCCAGTTTTCCACCCACTCAAGCAAACTACTGATATCTTCCTACAGTCAACAGCCATTCTCTTCACTATCAACTACCAGGCAATTTATGTGTTGTCTTCAAATTTCCTGATCATGCCTCCCACACTTAAAATCTAAATCATTAATATATACCACAAACAGCTACAGAAACAGTTTCCCATTTGCAAAACATCCATCAGCCAATATCTCTTATTTCCTGTCACCGAGCCAGTTTCGGATCCAACTTGCCACAATTTCCTGCATCCCATTTTTTTTCTGACCAGTCTGCCATGGGAATGTTGTCAAATGCCTTATTGAACTCCAGGTTAATAACATCCACTGCATCATCCTCATCAATCGTTCTTATTACTTAATAGGATTTTTTTTAAACAAGACAGACATGACCTATCCTTAACAAAATCATGCCAAGTTCCCCTTATAAATCTACATTTCTCTAAATAATAGTTAATCCTCTCGCTAAATATTGATTCCAGTAATTTGCCCATCAAAAAGACCTACTGGTGGAGTATAATTATTTGGCTTATCCCTCGCATCCTTTTTGAATAATGGTGCGACATTCGCAAGCCTCCCTGGTACTTCACTTGTCTTTAGCGACAGTTGGAAAATGATCCTCAGAATATCTGCTATTACCTCTTGGCCTCCTGTAAGTCTCAGATACAATCTATCTGACCCTGGTGACTTATTCACCTCAAACAATGTCAATCCCTTTAGTGATTTATGTTTTTTTTTTAATCTAATATTTCACACTGTCCTCACCATCCCTCTCTTTGATAAAGACAGAGATAAAATAACTATCAAGAACCCTGCTCTAATCTTCGGTGCCTACACACAAGTTACCCGGATATCTCTGTAGGACCAACCCTTTCCTGGCTATTCTCTTGCTTTCAATATACAGATAAAACATCTCTGGATTTTCCTTAATTTGACTGGATATATTTTTTGTATCCTTTCTTTCCTAATTTATTTTTTCACTTCACACTGTATATTTTATACTCCTCTGAAGTTTTTTTTTGAGACTGTCATGACGATTATTTTTCTGTTTTATTTTAACCTCTGGAATACCAATGGATTTTGGCAAGACCACTTTTCTTCCACCATCAATTTAAAAAAAAGCAACCTTGTCCCCCACAGTCCTGATGAGAAGTCCCAATTCCAATCTCCCTTCCCATCCCAAGCTCCTTGAATGAATTGCCACCTCCCAAATTTCACCTTCCATACAAATCCATCTTTCCAATCAGATTAGCATTCCTGCCCCAGTATTACTGCCTGCACCAATTACAAAGGATACTCTGCGTGACTTTGCCAAAAAGCAATGTCTCCTCAATCAGCCTGCAGCCTCTCACACGGGGCCTGACACCAACCTCCGTCATGACTTCTCCACTGTCCTCTAGCTTGGAATGGTGTTGGGGGAATTGTGGGGTCTGAAATCATTGTTTCTACTCCCAGCACCACTTCTGCTCCGTGGCCACTGATTTCATCACCTTCCTCCAAACCTGTCAATGCATTTTAATCAGACACTACCTATCCTCATTGCCAAACCTGACCCTGAGCTGAGATTTCTATTGTGTATCTGCACCATCACCCTAACCACCCAGTTCCACATCATGAAATCATTTCAACTTTGCCTCAGCTCATCTGCTGTGAAAGTCTTCATCTATGCCATTCTCATGGATGACCCCTCTAAGCTGTGACATACCACACTGGAGATCTGCGAAAGAACCACTCAGGTCCACGCAGACAAAAAAATAAATTAGCAGGAAAGCTAACTGTCACCTCCAGATTTGAATATTCCAAAATTCCTGGCTGGCCTGTCACATTCAATGTAGCTAAGTGTGAGGTGATTCACTTTGGGAAGAATAACAAAAAGATGGGGTACTGGGCTAATGGTCGGATACTTGGTAGTGTGGATGAGCAGAGGGATCTTGGTGTCCATGTACACAGATCTCTGAAAGTTGCCACCCAGGTAAATAGTGCGGTGAGGAAGGCATATGGCGTACTGGCTTTTATTGGTAGAGGAATTGAGTTCCGGAGTCCTGAGGTCATGATGCAGTTGTATAAGACTCTGGTGCGGCCGCATCTGGAATATTGTGTGCAGTTTTGGTCGCCATACTATAGGAAGGATGTGGAGGCACTGGAACGGGTGCAGAGGAGGTTTACCAGGATGTCGCCTGGTATGGAAGGAAGATCGTATGAGGAAAGACTGAGACACTTGGGGCTGTTTTCATTAGAGAAAAGAAGGTTTAGGGGTGACTTGATTGAGGTGTACAAGATGATTAGGGGGTTAGATAGGGTTGACAGTGTGAACCTTTTCCCGCGTATGGAGTCGGGTATTACAAGGGGGCATAGCTTTAAATTAAGGGGGGGTAGATATAGGACTGAAGTTAGGGGTAGGTTCTTCACTCAGCGAGTCGTAAGTTCATGGAATGCCCTGCCAGTAGCAGTGGTGGACTCTCCCTCTTTATGGGCATTGGATAGGTATATGGAGGATAGTGGGTTAGTATAGGTTAGGTGGGGTTGGATCGGCGCAACATCGAGGGCCAAAGGGCCTGTACTGCGCTGTATTCTTCTATGTTCTATGTTCTATGTTCTATTCCACCCTCCATATCCCTGAGGAAGTCTGTGTTCCAACTCACACCAGGAGCTGAAACCTCTCACTCACCTGTGATCACAGACCTACACTGGCTCCCAGTGAAGTTACTCACTGATCTTAGAATGCTTATCCTCATTTTCAAATCTTTTCACAGCCTCATTTTTCCCTAATGCCATACCTTCTCCATCCCATAATCTTCCAATATTGGGGAATTCTGGCTTCTTCAGCATCTCTCGAGTTTAATCACTTCAGAGAAAATGCTTGAAATACTCAGCAGAGGTGTGCAGAAAGAAAACAAAACTTAATGTTTTAGACCTTTAACCACATGAAGATTGGTTCCAATAAAAGAGAAGCTTTCTTTTCTCTCCTCTGTTGCCACCTGACCCGCTGAATTCTTTCAGGGTTCTCTGCTTTCATTTCAGATTCTATGCAGGAATACAACAAGGTCTGCAATTGATTTAAATTTCCCCAAAAGAGAAAGATGAATCACCCAGGGTTAACAAAAAAGTTAATCAGTAATGGTGTATAAGAATGCCAGAATCGTGGTGAGCCTGAGGATTGGGAGCAATTTGCACCAACAAAGGAGGATCAGGAAAAGACAACAGCAACCTAATGGGCTGCATCAAAGTGGACTGTAAAAGCTTCTGTCAGTTTGTTAAAAGGAAATAATTAGCAAAATGTGAGACAGGAGAATTTACAATGGAGAACAGAAAATATCAAAGAAAGTTTATGGGAGGGAAGTCATATTTGACAATGTTTTTTGGAGTTTGATGTTACTTGTAGCAGAGGCAAAGGTGAACCAGTGGATGTGGCGTGCTGGCATTTTCAGAAGGCTTTTAATTAGATCCCACACAGGAGGTTAGTCAATAACATTAGCGCACATGGGATTGGGAGGAAAATGCAAAGACAGTTTTGAGAATTTGTTAATAGACAGAAAGCAGAAAGGAGTAAAAAAAAGCTGGATCATTGGCTATTCACCCTATCCATGCCCCTCATTATTTTATAAACCTCTGTAAGGTCACCCCTCAGCCTCCGACGCTCCAGGGAAAACAGCCCCAGCCTATTCAGCCTGTCACTAGAGCTCAAATCCTCCAACCCTGGCAAATTCCTTGTAAATCTTTTCTGAACTCTTTCAAGGTTCACAACATCCTTCCGATAAGAGGGGGACCAGAACTGCATGCAATATTCCAACAGTGGCCTAACCAATGTCCTATACTTCCTCAACATGACCTCCCAACTCTTATATTCAATGCAGTGACCAATAAAGGCAAGCATACCAAACACCTTCTTCACTATCCTATAAACCTGGGGCTCCACTTTCAAAGAATAGAGAAAATATTTCTGATATAAGAGGTTAGAATGTGCAGGAGTCCAAAAGGATCTGAGTCATAGATTCATAGAAGCAGACCCTTCAGTCCAACTTGTCCATGTTGACTAAATTTCCGAACTAAACTAGTCCCACTTACCTGTATTTGGCCCATATCCCTCTAAACCTTTCTTTTTCATGTACCTGTCCAAAAATCTTTTAAATATTGGAATTGTATCTGCATCTACCACTTTCTCTGGTAGTTCATTCCACAAACGAACCACCCTCTGTGTGGGTGTTCTTGATTGGGAGGCATTAAATGTGCAGCAAGCAATGAGGAAGGCAAGCAGAATGTTGTTATTCAGTTCAGGGGGGTTTGAGTACAGGAGTGAAGCTGTCTCACTGCAAATGCATTGAGTCTTGGTGAGGCTGCAGTAGAGTATTGTGTGCTTCACAAATGACATTCCCTCCATTGTAAGGTGAGAAGTAGGGATATTCAATGATGATTGCACAATGTTCAACACCATTCGTGATCCTCAGCTGCTGAAGCAGTCTGTTCAAGTGCAGCAAGACTACGACAATATTCAGGTTTGGGCTGAAAAGTGGCAAATAACATTCAAGCCACACAAATGCCAGGTCAAGATCATCTCCAATAAGAAACTACCATCCCCCCTTTGAAAATCAATGCCATTAGCATCACTGCATCCCCCACTATCAATATTCTGGAGATTACCATGAACTAGAAACTGGTTTATATGACTGGTTCAGTTCAATCATATAAACAGCAGGTCAGCAACAAGGAATTCTGCGGCATAGCTCACCTTCTGACTCCCCAAAACCTATCCACCATCTACAAGGCACAATTTGGGAGTGGCTGAAAATGTGTTGCTGGAAAAGCACAGCAGGTCAGGCAGCATCCGGGGAACAGGAGAATCGACGTTTCGGGCATAAGCCCTTCTTCAGGAATGAGGAAAGTGTGTCCAGCAGGCTAAGATAAAAGGTAGGGAGGAGGGACTTGGGGGAGGGGCGTTGGAAATGCGATAGGTGGAAAGAGGTCAAGGTGAGGGTGATAGGTCAGAGTGGGGTGGGGGCGGAGAGGTCAGGAAGAAGATTGCAGGTTAGGAAGGCGGTGCTGAGTTCAAGGGATTTGACTGAGACAAGGTGGGGGGAGGGGAAATGAGGATACTGGTGAAATCCGAGTTCATTCCTTGTGGTTGGAGGGTTCCTAGGCGGACGATGAGGTGCTCTTCCTCCAACCGTCGTGTTGTTGTGGTCTGGCGATGGAGGAGTCCAAAGACCTGCATATCCTTGGTGGAGTGGGAGGGGGAGTTGAAGTGTTGAGCCACAGGGTGGTTGGGTTGGTTGGTCTGGGTGTCCCAGAGGTGTTCTCTGAAACGCTCCGCAAGTAGGCGGCCTGTCTCCCCAATATAGAGGAGGCCACATCGGGTGCAGAGGATGCAATAGATGATGTGTGTGGAGGTGCAGGTGAATTTGTGGCGGCTATGGAAGTTTCCTTTGGGGCCTTGGAGGGAGGTGAGGGGGGAGGTGTGGGTGCAAGTCTTGCACGTCCTGCGGTTGCAGGGGAAGTGTAATTTGGGAGTGTAATGGAATACTCCCTACTTGCCTGGATGGGTGCAGCTCCAACAACACTCAACAAGCTCAACACCACCCAGGGCAAAACAGCCCAATAGATTGGCATCACATCCAAAAGCATCCACTCTCTCCAACACTGATGCCCCATAGCAGAAATGCGTGACATCTACAAGATGCACTGCAGAAATTCACCCAAGATCCTTTGACAACAATTTCCAAACCCACGACCATTTCCATCCAGAAGGACAAGAGCAACAGACATCTGGGAACACCACCCCCTGCAAGTTCCCTTCCAAGCCACTCACCGTCCTGACTTGGAAAACTCTATTAAGACATTCCTTAGAACCTGACTCAGTGACACTATTGGTCAGCTGTCCAAATACCTGCTCAGGTAACTCAATAATGAACACACACCTCTCCAGAGAGTGTTTAATCAGGACAATGTAGAGAGAACTTTACTCTGTATCCAACCTCATGCTGTTCCTGTCCTGGGAGTATTTGATGGGGGGACAGTATTAAAGGAGCTTCACGCTGTATCTAACACTATGCTGTTCCTGTCCTGGGAGTGTTTAATCGGGGATAGTGCTTTACTCTGAGCACTTTCACCTGTTACAGACTCATAGAGTCATAGAGATGTACAGCATGGAAACAGACCCTTCGGTCCAACTTGTCCATGCTGACCAGATATCCCAACCCAATCTAGTCCCACCTTCCAGCACCCAGCCCATATCCCTTCAAATCCTTCCTATTCATATTCCCATCCAAATGCTCTTAAATGTTGCAGTTGTACCAGCCTCCACCAGATCCTCTGGCAGCTCATTCCATACACATACCACCCTCTGTGTGAAAAAGTTGCCTCTTAGGTCTCTTTTATATCTTTCCCCTCTCACCCTAACCTATGACCTCTAGTTCTGGACTCCCCAACCCCAGGGAAAAAACTTGTCTGTTTATCCTATCCATGCCCCTCATAATTTTGTAAACCTCTACAAGGTCACCCCTCAGCCTCTGATGCTCCAGGGAAAACAGCCCCAACCTGTTCAGCCTCTCCCCATAGCTCAAATCCTCCAACCCTGGCAACATCCTTGTAAATCTTTTCTGAACTCTTTCAAGTTTCACAACATCTTTCTGATAGGAAGGAAACCAGAATTGCACGCAATATTCCAACAGTGGCCTAACCAATGTCTTATACAGCCACAACATGACCTCCCAACTTCTGTACTCAATACTCTGACCAATAAAGGAAAGCATACCAAATGCCTTCTTCACTATCCTATCTACCTGTGACTCCACTTTCAAGGAGCTATAAACCTGCACTCCAAGGTCTCTTTGTTCAGCAACACTCCCTAGGACCTTACCATTAAGTGTATAAGTCCTGCTAAGATTTGCTTTCCCAAAATGCAGCACCTCACATTTATCTGAATTAAACTCCATCTGCCACTTCTCAGCCCATTGGCCCATCTGGTCCAGATCCTGTTGTAATCTGAGGTAACCTTCTTCGCTGTCCACTACACCTCCAATTTTGGTGTCATCTGCAAACTTACAAACTGTACCTCTTATGCTCGCATCCAAATCATTTATATAAATGACAAAAAGTAGAGGGCCCAGCACCGATCCTTGTGGCACTCCACTGGTCACAGGCCTCCAGTCTGAAAAACAACCCTCCACCACCACCCTCTGTCTTCTACCTTTGAGCCAGTTCTGTATCCAAATGGCTAGTTCTCCCTGTATTCCATGAGATCTAACCTTGCTAATCATTCTCCCATGGGGAACCTTGTCGAACGCCTTACTGAAGTCCATAAAGATCACATCTACTGCTCTGCCCTCATCAATCTTCTTTGTTACTTCTTCAAAAAACTCAATCAAGTTTGTGAGACATGATTTCCCACGCACAAAGCCATGTTGACTATCCCGAATCAGTCCTTGCCTTTCCAAATACATGTACATCCTGTCCCTCAGGATTCCCTCCAACAACTTGCCCACCACCGAGGTCAGGCTCACTGCTCTATAGTTCCCTGGCTTGTCCTTACCGCCCTTCTTAAACAGTGGCACCACGCTAGCCAACCTCCAGTCTTCCGGCTCCTCACCTGTCACTATCGATGATACAAATATCTCAGCAAGAGGCCCAGCAATCATTTCTCTAGTTTCCCACAGAGTTCTCGGGTACACCTGATCAGGTCCTGGGGATTTATCCACCTTTAACCGTTTCAAGACATCCAGCACTTCCTTCTCTGTAATATGGACATTCTGCAAGATGTCACCATCTATTTCCCTACAGTCTATATCTTCCATATCCTTTTCCACAGTAAATACTGATGCAAAATATTCATTTAGTATCTCCCCCATTTTCTGTGGCTCCACACAAAGGCCACCTTGCTGATCTTTGAGGGGCCCTATTTTCTCCCTAGTTACTCTTTTGTCTTTAATGTATTTGTAAAAACCCTTTGGATTCTCCTTAATTCTATCTGCCAAAGCTATCTCATATCCCTCTTATGTATACTCCTACTTCCTTTATACTCTTCTAAGGATTCACTCGATCTATCCTGTCTATACCTGACATATGCTTCCTTCTTTTTCTTAACCAAACCCTCAATTTCTTTAGTCATCCAGCATTCCCTATACCTACCAGCCTTTCCTTTCATCCTAACAGGAATATACTTTCTCTGGATTCGCGCTATCTCATTTCTGAAGGCTTCCTATTTCTCAGTCGTCCCTTTACCTGCGAACATCTGCCCCCAATCAGCTTTCAAAAGTTCTTGCCTAATACTGTCAAAATTGGCCTTTCTCCAATTTAGAACTTCAACTTTTAGATCTGGTCTATCCTTTTCCATCACTATTTTAAAACAAATAGAATTATGGTCGCTGGCCCCAAAATGCTCCCCCACTGACACCTCAGTCACCTGCCCTGCCTTATTTCCCAAGAGTAGGTCACGTTCTGCACCTTCTCTAGTAGATACATCCACATACTGAATCAGAAAATTGTCTTGTACACACTTAAGAAATTCCTCTCCATCTAAACCTTAAACACTATGGCAGTCCCAGTCGATGTTTGGAAAGTTAAAATCCCCAACCATAACTACCCTATTATTCTTACAGACAGCTAAGATCTCCTTACAAGTTTGTTTCTCAATTTCCCTCTGACTATTAGGGTGTTAAAAATTGGAAATGTTCCCCATTGCAGGTTCCAAACTCACAGCGATAAACATTAAATTCAGTGTATGTAACAGAAGGTGGGTTCTGTGGACACAGCAATGCCAGTAGTCTCTTACGCAGAGAGGATTAGTTAGACCCTTCTGCAGGGCCTTTGAGTGCAGATCCTTGAAGAGTTGAATTGTGAAAATGGCATTGCAAGGGAAGGAAATGGGTTTAACCCAAATTCTACTTGCCCCTACTGCCCCCTACTAAAAGCCTCACTGAGGTGAGTAATGGTCAAAAGAATGAAACACTGCGGGCTTGCCTTACCTTTCGCACACACGCACAGTCCATGCAGCTATAATCCACGAAGAGATACTAAAGACCAGGAGCACGGTCCCTGGGCAAATTGTCATGAGAGTCTTCATTACAAAGCGAGTATTGAAGTTTATCTTGTTGAGGGCTCCAATGCTTCGAGATGAGGCGTCTGTGAATAGTTTACTGTGGAGCAACATCACCCTGGCAATCAGATAGAGTCTGAGGAACATGGGGATGGAGAGGATAATGTCCACGTCTGCATTGGCCATTGACGTTGTATAAGTGAAGGCGAGACGTGCGGTCCATGTGAAGATGTACTGCCCAGGGATTGGGTGAATCGCACACACAAGCAACTCCAGGCAGATGAAAAATATCCTTTCGTAGGTCATGGCTATTCTCCAATCGTCAGCTCCATTGTCAACCATGAAGAGCTAGAAGGCAAGGAAGAGATGGCAGGGTTAGGCCCAAGGGGCTCATAGGAACAGGAGGAGGCCATTCAGCCCCTTGAGAATGATCTACCTTTCAAATATATCATGGCTGATCTTTATTTTGCCTTCATTCTGAACCTCTTATTAGCTCTTGCCCTAGAAAAGTCTCTGTTTTATCATTTTCAATTACCTCCTCTCAACCTCAGCAGCCTATTGGTGGAACAGTAATGCACTGTCTCCTGAACGGCTGGACCAAATGTTAAAGTCCCTCACCCTTCCAACAAAATGGCTTCTTTCCCTTGACCCAGTCAAATCCTTTCATCATCAAAAAAGATAACAGATCAGAAAAAGGTAACAGTCTGTGATCTGCCTTTGAGAGGAATGTCATTAATTGTCAAAACTAAACATTTTGCAATCCTTCCCTTTTCTCTGATTCTGTACCTACTTCAAATACCAGGGGTCAGTTTGCTCAGTTGGTTGAATGGCTGGTTAGAGTAGAGAGTGTGGTGTTGGAAAAGCACAGCAGGCCAGGCAGCATCCAAGGAGCAGGAGAATCGATGTTTCGAGCATAAGCCCTTCATCCTGATGAAGGACTTATGCCTGAAACGTGGACTCTCCTGCTCCTCAGATGCTGCCTGACCTGCTGTGCTTTTCCAGACCCACACTCATGACTCTGATCTCCAGCATCTGCAGACCTCACTTTGCCTGAATGGCTGGTTAATAATGCTAAACATATGGGTTCAATTTCTGCACTGGCTGAGGTCACTGGGAAGGGGCCAGCTTCTCAACCCACCCCCACCCCTCACTTAAGGCATGGTGACCCTCAAGTTAACTCACTACCAGTTGCCTCCCTGTAATGAGACAGCAGTACTATGGTGACTTTAACATTTTTTCAAACCAGGAAAAAGAGAAGGCCACTCAGCCCTTTGACCCTGTTCTGCCATTTAATAAGATTGTGGCTGATCTCACAACACCCAACCATGACAGAATGTTAGATTCCTGAATTGCTAACTCTGCTTCTCTCTCTGCAGCATCTACCTTGCCTTAGTGAGAGTTACCACAATGGCTGATTTTATTTCAGAATGACAACAACCTGCCTGATACCGTTAGAGTGAAATCAGGATCAGTTATCACTGGAAAGTTTCCGAAGTCAGGGATCAAATCTAACTCACAGAAGTAGCTTGCTAATTGGGCAAGGCAGCAATAAATCAATTCCCTTTCACTGCCATTGTGAGAAATTCCTGATCCGAATTTAAAACTCATAAGCATTGTTTTCAATTGCAAGCAGTGTTCTCAGTTATTCATTGTGGTGAACAGCCTGATCACTGAATGCAAGAAGCTCCTGAATCTAACAATCTCCGGCATAGTTCTTAAAATGCCAATAGTTTAACAATTGCTTCTAGAGTCTGCTGGACCAGCCCATGTCCACAGCTCACCCTCCCTGCTTCCCTCACATATTGCCCATATTAATGCTGCTCCCAACACAGTGTCAGGCACTGACACCCTGCACAATGTGCTGCCAGTTGAGAAAGAGATTTCACTGTTACACAGCATCCCTGTTCCACATGAGGATTGGCTGTGAGGAGCTTCTTTCACTGTTGTCAGTCAATTATGAAAATTTAAACTCAATGATGGAAGGCACTGAGAAACACACAGAGCTAGTCATTGCAAACAGCAAAATGAGGGGGTCACGCATAGGGTATTCAGTTGCTAACCCTCCAGGAGACTGTGACCTGGAATCTCCAGCCATTAAATAGGAACCTCCAGGACATCACTGCAGGTTTCTCTCACACACACACACAGACATACACACACAGACACAGAAACACAAACATTAACACACACAGAAGCAAACAGACATACACACACACAGACCCAAACATTCACACAAACAGATATAGAAACACATACAGATAGAAAGAGACATGGACACACCCACAGATACTTATAGAAAACCACACGTACACACACAAGAAAGAATTGACTGAGTTAAAAAGACATTGATCCATAATTTTCTTTGAACAGTTTCATTTGTTCGAAAAAAAGATGTGAAACAGGGAAAGCAATGGCCATTTGACCAAGATTCATCCAATCAGTGGAACCAGGACTTTATTCTTTGACAGTTACTGCCTTCAGGAAGAAGCATGCTGCAGTGATAGAAACAGAGCAGTGTAGGGGACAGGATGGCTGTGCTCACATCATGCAACCTGGTAAATGGCAGGAGGTCACCCAGACTGAAGGAGTGCTGGTCATCAATACTGAGATGGGAGGCCCCTTCATTGGGCCAAACAAGGAAAGGGGAAATGTGGGGAGCTCAAGTGCTAAGGTGAAAGGAACAAATTTGTAAAGGAAGAAATTGCATTTATATAGTGCCTTTTGCCACTGCCTCCTGTCCTGCATGTACCTATACCTCCCAGGAGATCTGTCATGGGGTGTCAATGACTGAGAGGGCTATTTTGTGTGAGATCCCAGACTCTGCACAAGTTACTGACCATTTTCTGCTGTCCACCTTTGGAGATATTGATTCTTTTGCCTCAGCCATTGTGTGTTTAAAGAGGGCAATGCTCCCATATCACAGCAGCTAAAAAAGAATAAGGTGCCAGAGTGGGAAGGTTTGAACGATAGGGAGAGGCTGAATAAGCTGGGGCTGTTTTCTCTGGACCATCGGAGTCTGAGAGATGACCTTATAGAGGTTTTAAAAAACATGAGGGGCATGGATGAGATAAACAGACAAACTCTTTTCTCTGGGGTAGGGGAGTCCAGAACTAATGGCATAGGTTTAGGGTGAGAGGGGAAAGAAATAAAAGAGACCTAGGGGGCAACGTTTTCATGCAGAGGGTGGTACATGTACGGAATGAGCTGCCAGAGGGAGTGGTGGAGGATGGTAGATTTGCAACATTTAAAAGGCATGTGGATGGGTATATGAATAGGAAAAGTTTAGAGGGATATAGGTCAGGTGCTGGCAAATGGAACTAGATTTATGTAGGATATCTGGTCGGCATGGACTAGTTGGACTGAAGGTTCTGTTTCTGTGTTGGACATCTCTATGATTCTATGACATGGGATTTGGGAACGGGATGAGACCCATGAGCCTGTTCCAATATCCAATAAGATCATGGCTGACCTGGTCATGGTCTCAGCTGCATTCTTCCCATTTGGCTCTAGCCCCACCCCTAACCCTTGACTCCCAGAATACCTCACAGTGAAATCCAGTGTGTACAGCAATGTGGGGAACACAGCAGCCAATTTGCCTACTGCCAGATTCCACAAACAGCAATGAAATAATTGATCAGCTCTTTTTGCAATGTAGGTCGAGGGGTAAAGTACTGGTCAGAACAATGCAGGGATCCTGCTCTGGGTGAAGCAGCATTTGGCATTTGTGGTCATGCATCTGAAGAGGGCCCAGAGGCTACAGCGAGCCCCACTGGGCTATGGCTGACACCATAGACTCATGCAGGACAGAGTCTGTCCCACCAAAGAGAACTTAACAGGCACAACTATAAATATTCAATGTACCTTGAATCTGGAACTTTGGAAACACTGCTGAGAGAGTTGTCAGCTCATTCTACTAGAAATTATTTTAATAAGAATGATTTTCAATTAACACGACTGTTTAAACACACATAATTAGAAGTTTAGTGCTTCACTGGTTATATTAATATATTTTGCATTTTTTTTGAAGATGTCTAGTTTCAAATCCCTTTACAATTGACTGATGGGAGTGAACACTGTAGGATTAAAATGGATGCATTGGGAGTGAAGGGTTATTGGGGGTGACATGAACTCCACCAACATTTATAGGCTGAAGGTCTTGAGTGTTCTTCGAGTATTTCTGCTGTTACATTGAATCCTCAAAAGCAGAGAATAATGGCAGCAGTTTCGAACCAGCCAAAGACTCACCCGTTCTGTGCCTATCACCCTCTGTAAGCTGGAACTCTGTTCCCTTTTCAGAACCTAATTCACAGAGTCCCGTTCGCCCACTGAGCCTGTGCTCACTGACCTACACTGGTTTTTACAATCCAGTAAATCCACAATTTGTTCATCCTTGCTTGCCAAACCCAAGGTTTTCCTCCATCCTGTCTCTGTCAAATCCTCAAGCCCCACAACCCTCTGAAATCTATCCACTGCTCCTGATATTTTGCCCTCCAGCATTTCCCCAGCCTTCACTATTGGTAGCCAGGCATGTAACTGCTTGAACCCAAACTCCTGAATTCCGTCCTCTCTGGCCCTTGCTTTTGCCCCTTTAAAACACTTTTCATAATATATCCTTTGACCACATTGTATTTACCATTGATTCCTTATATGTTCCGATGTCAAAGCACCTTGGAATGTTTTGCACCAAACTCAAGGTGCTACATAAATGCAAGTTGTAATGAATTTTTTTTCAGACCAGCTGATACCTCTCTGATGCACAATGAACAGTGTGTAAAAACAGAAATCATCTGGGAACCAGCTCCGAGATGGGCAAAATCTAGCATGGGGGTCACAGTAACAACCATATTTTCTGTTTTACTCATTCAGGAGAGATGGGGCCTGCACTTATTCTCCGTCCCTAGTTGCCCCTTCAGAAGGTGGTGGTGAGCTGCTTTCTTGAACCACTACAAATCCTTTGGGTGGACCCACAATGACTGTTATGGAGAGAGTTCCAGGACTTTGACCCAGTGATAGTGAAGGAACGATGGTATGTTTCCAAATCAGGATGGTGAATGGCCTGGAGGAGAGTTTGCAAATTTCTGCTCCAGTGTTCAATGCCCTGACTGTGAAAGAACAGTGTTTCAAAGCTGAACCCTGCTTTCTTTGTTCTGGGGAATCCAGACTCAGAATAAATGATTAAATGAGAGAAAGAGAGAGAAGTAAGTCATGGCAATGTGGAATAAATTATTGAGGGTTGGACTGGACCAGCTCCAAACAGTTTCAAAGGAACTTTAATTCCTCTTTCAAAATAATCAGGACAGCTCACAGCATGGCTGGTACAGCCTGACTTGGACATTGAGTTGGGCAGACAGGCTGCTAATCTCTCACTCATCGCTAACTGGGATTAACCCAAGCAGGGTCACCCCCACTGGCTCAGTAAGTACTCACTGTACCCCAGCTAATGCCAGACCCACAGACAGGACTATCCCCAAACTCAGTTTTTGAGGAGAGGGTGGGGAATGCTTTGTTGTCCCCAGGAATTGTCTGCAAATTCCCCACCGTTACACCTCTGAAAAAGAACAGAGAGAGATTCAGGTTGATGCTTGCAAGGGGAATGACAATGGGGCCAACGCACCCATGGGAGAGACAAAGGGTGGTGAGAGCCTGGAACATGCTGCCAGAGGAGGTGGTGGGAGCAGACACAATAGCAGCATTCAAGAAGCACCTGGATGAATACAGGAATAGGAAGGGAATAAAGGGATACAGATCCTGTAAGTGAAGACAGTATTCGTATGGAAGGACAAAATATGTCGACACATGTTTGGAGGGCCGAAGGGCCCGTTCCTGTGCTGTATTGTTCTTTGTTAATGTAGGTTAGACCAGAGGTCAATAGTGATGCTTTCTGTGGTTGAATATCCAACTGACATCCCAGTGTCCAAGCCTACCACTTTGCAGAAAGACCTGCCGTACCATATGCTGAGGCTGTGGAACCTCAGTCAGTGCCTGTGGGGGGAACGAGGTGGGTGAACAGTCAGGGACAAGATTGGGAAAATACCTGCATGAAAGCATCGATTCTTACCTGAATCTCCCGGGCATGATACACAATAATGAGACCCAGTAATATTACAGTGGAGAGGCTGATAAGGCATTTGAGTGCGAGGGAATATAGTGACGCCTGTAATACAACAATGAGAACTGGTTAACATCCATAAATTGCAATCATCTCACAAAGCCAACACTGTCTCTCTAATAGGCAATTCAGCAACAAACATCAGTTCTTTAAATACAAGAAAGAGCTATTTGGATTAATAAACCTCATCCTTCAGTCTCTCTGATTTAGTTGTACATTCATTGTGTTCAATTGCATGCAGGTGGTGGACATTAGCTGGGGATTCACTTATGATTCCATCAATGGGAACAGATTGAAACTGTACTGGTTAGGTTAGGATGCACATGTTTGTAAAGTATATTACAAATATAAAGGTGGATAGAGTGTGTTAAGGTTGGCTCCAGTTCAAATTAACAACCTAGTCAATTCATCCCCACACCCATCCAATCCCAACTCTCCATTCCCATCAAATATACCCATTGACCTTCTTTTCTTATCCTTTACTCCTGATGCAGTTCACTACTAACAGAATCCATAAGCTTTTCTTTATTCAATTGTAGGATGTGGATGCTGCTGGATTTTATGTCCATCCTTAGCTACCCTGGAGAGGATGGTTGTGAATTGCTGCCTTAAACTTGTCTTGGTAAAAGAGCAACCAAAACACAGTTTAGAAAGGAATGCCAGAGTTTTGACCCAGTGACAGTGAAGGCATGGCGATATATTTCCAAATCAGGATGGTGAATGCAGGAGGCGGTGCTCCCATGTATCTGCCGACCTTGTCTTTATAGATGGAAGTGGTCGTGGGTTTGGAAGGTAGTGTCAAAGGATCTTTGCTGAATTTCTGCAGTGCATCTTGTAGATAGTACACACACACACTGCTGCTACTGAACATCAGTGGTGGAGGGTGTGAATGTTTGTGGATGTGGTGCCAATCAAGCGGGCTGGATGGTGTCGAGCTTCTTGAATGTCTTTGGGGCTGCAGGCAAGTGGGGAGTATTCCATTACACTCCTGACTTGTGTCTTGTAGAAAGTGGGTAATATCTGGGGAGTCAGGAGATGAGTTACTCGCTGCAGTATTCCCAATATCTGACCTATTCTTGCAGTCACTGTAGTTATATAGCTAGTCAATTCTGGTCAGTTTCTGGTCAGTGGTAACCCATAGAATGTTCAGAGTGGGGAAGTCAGTGAAGGTAACACCACTGAATGTCAAAGGACGGTGGTTAGACTGTTTCTTATTGGCTATTATCATTAGTTGGCATTTGAGTGGCACAAGCATTAGTTGCCACTTGTCAGCCCAAGACTGAATATTGTCCAGGTTTTATTGCATTTGAACATGAACTGCTTCAGTATCTGAGGAGTTGCAAATGGAGCTGAACATTGTGCAATCATCTGCAAACATCCCCACTTCTGACCTTATGATGGAGGGAAGATCATTGATGAAGCAGCTGAAGATGGTTGGGAGTGGGACACTATCCTGAGGAATTCCTGCAGAGATGTCCTGGAGCTGAGGTGACTGATCTCCAGCAACCACAACCATCTTCCTGTGTGTCAGGTATGACTCCAACCAGTGGAGAGTTTCCCACCTGTTTCCTATTGATTCCAGTTTTGTTAGGGCTCCTTGATATCACTTGGTCAAATGTCGCCTCGATGTCATAAGCTATCACTGTCCCTTCCCCTCTGGAATTCAGCCCTTTCAGTGACGTCCATGTTTGAACCAAGGCTGTAATGAGGTCAGGAGTTGAGTGGCCCTGATGGAACCCAAACTGGGCGTCACTGAGCAGGCTATTGCTGAGCTGGTGTACTGAATAGCACTGTTGATGACCCCTTCCATCATGTTACTGATGATCGAGAGTAGACCGATGGGGCAATAATTGGCCGGGTTGGTATGTCCTGCTTTTAATGTACAGGACATACCTGGGCAATTTTCCATATTGTTGGGTAGATGCTAGTGTTGTAACAGTACTGGAACAGCGTGGCTAGGGGAGTGGAAAGTTCTGAAGCACAAGATTTCAGTACTATTGCCAGAATGTTGTCAGGGCCCGTACTGGCCCCTTTCCAGTATCCAGTGACTCCAACCATTTCTTGATATCACATGGAGTGCGTCAAAAAGTGTGGTGCTGGAAAAGCACAGCCAGTCAGGCAGCATCCTGATGAAGAGCTTATGTTCAAAACGTTGACTCTCCTGCTCCTGGGATGCTGCCTGACCGGCTGTGCTTTGACTTTGATCTCCAGCATCTGCAGGTGCTCACTTTCTCCTCATGTGAAATGAACCAAATTGGCTGAAAACTGGTACCTGTGATACTGGAGAGCACTGGAGGAGGCTGAGGTGGATCATCCACTCAGTACTTCTGGCTAAAATTTGTGGCAAATGCTTCAGCCTTATCTTTTGAACAAATATGTTGGGCTCACCCTGTCATTGAGGATGGGGATATTTGTGGAGCCTCCTCCTCCAGTGAGTTGTTTAATTGTCTGCCACCATTCACACCTGGATGTGGCAGGACGGTAGAGCTTGAACAAACATCACAAAGTTGGATTTTTAAAAAATATCACTAACTCCAGATCAGACTCATCCCCACCAGTACTGTCCCCTAGTGTTATACAGAGACAGATCTGTCCCCACCAGTAATGTACCCAGCATTATACAGTAATAGACCTGTCCCCAGCAGTACTGTACCCCAGTGTTATACAGTGATAGACCTGTCCCCACCAGTATGGTACCCAGTGTTATGCAGCAACAGACATGTCCCCACCAGTACTGTACCCAGTATTAGACAGTGACAGACCTGTCCCCATCAGTACTGAACCCCAATGTTATACCGTGAAAGACCTATCCCCCGCCAGTACTGTACCTCAGTGTTATACAGCGACACATCTATCCCCACCAGTCCTCATTCCTGATGAAGGGCTCTGGCCCAAAAATTGATTTTCCTGCTCCTCAGATGCTGCCTGACATGCTGTGCTTTTCCAGCAACATACTCTCAACTCTGATCTCTAGCATCTGCAGACCTCACTGTTTCCCTGTCCCCACAAGTACTGAAACCCAATGTTATACTGTGAGAGACCTGTCCCCACCAGTACTGTACCCCAGTGTTACACAGTGACAGACCTGTCCCCACCAGTACTGTACCCCAGTGTTACACAGTGACAGACCTGTCCCCACCAGTACTGTCCCCCAGTGTAAAACAGTAACAGACCTGTCCCCACCAATACTGCACCCCAGTGTTACACAGTGACGGACCTGTCCCCACCAGTACTGTACCCCAGTGTTATACAGTGACAGACCTATCCCCACCAGTAATGTCCCCCACTGTTACACAGTGACAGACCTGTCCCCACCAGTACTGTACCCCAGTGTTTTACAGGGACAGACCTGTCCCCACTAGTACTGCAACCCAGTGTTATACAGTGACAGATCTATCCCCACCAGTACTGTACCCCAGTGTTATAGTGACAGACCTGTCCCCACCAGTACCGTACCCCAGTGTTACACAGTGACAGACCTGTCCCCACCAGTACTGTACCCCAGTGTTATATAATGACAGACTTGTCCCTATCAGTACTGTACCCCAGTGTTATACAGTGACAGACCTGTCCACACCAGTACTGTACCCCAGTGTTATACAGTGACAGACCTGTACCCACCAGTAATGTACCCCAGTGTTATACACTGACAGACCTGTCCCCACCAGTACTGTACCCCAGTGTTACACAGAGACAGACCTGTCCCCACCAGTACTGTATTCTGGATCAGTGGTGCTGGAAGAGCACAGCAATTCAGGCAGCATCCGAGGACAGGCAAAATCGACGTTTCGGGCAAAAGCCCTTCATCAGGAATAAAGGCAGAGAGCCTGAAGCGTGGAGAGATAAGCTAAAGGAGGAGCTCCTCCTTTAGCTTATCTCTCCACGCTTCAGGCTCTCTGCCTTTATTCCTGATGAAGGGCTTTTGCCCGAAACGTCGATTTTGCCTATCCTCGGATGCTGCCTGAATTGCTGTGCTCTTCTAGCACCACTGATCCAGAATCTGGTTTCCAGCATCTGCAGTCATTGTTTTTACCCACCAGTTCTGTACCCCAGTGTTATATCGAGACAAACAGGAAACCTTACATGTTTGACCTTTCATCATAAATCAATTCTCAGTAACTCAGAGTTGTGTCAATCAAACCATGTTTGCTCTGATACCCCATAAACATTTACATCAGAAAATTTGGTAATCAAGAACTCGTGTTTTCTGATTTAATTCCTCACTGTCTCACTGGGTCACCAACAAAATTATCTGACATTTGTCTAACCAGGTTTTCTGAAAATTAAACTTTTCATTTCCATGTTACTTTCTATAGCGTCAGGCTATCCAAAGCAGTTAACAGCCAATTATATACTTTGGAAATGCCGTGACAGTTGGAATGTAGCAAATCAATCCTCAATTTGTACACAACATGATCCCACTAACAACAGTGTAGTAAAAGAGATGATCATTGGTTTCATATTTCACATTATTGTTTGACGAATAAATGTTGGCTTCAAACATACAAACCATTTCAGAGTTGAGTCATGCCATGCAATCTTTTACCTACTGACAGCACAGTCAGGGCCTCAGTTTAACACCTCCTCTGAAAGATGACACCTCCAGTGCACCCTCAGAACTGCACTGCAGTGTCTGCCTGGATGCTATATAGGAGCTGGTCCCACAACCTTCAGGCTTTGGAGCAGAAAAGCCACCTACTGAATGCTAGCAGGTAACTTGAGGTTACAAATGTTTGCAAATACCTGTTTGGGCAACCAAGTGATACCCATCTTCTCACCAGCCCTTTCAGTCCTTCTCTCTGTCCCCAAAAAAGCTCTCAATTGTCTCATTAATAACATGCAAAATATTTAGAGCTCAGAAACAGCCCATTCACACCATGCTATCTACACACACACACACGTACATATACATGCACACAGACAACCACCCACACATTTGCACTTGCACCAAACACAGACACACACATACCACACACAGACACACCACATTTACACTCACTCTCACATGCACACACGCACACACAAATACAGAAGCACAGAGATACACACACACACACACACACACACACACACACACACACACACACACACACACACACACACACACACACACACACACACACACACACACACACACACACACACACACACACACAATCTCAGACACACACATGGATAGACTCACCTTAATCTCAGACACACAAGGGCAGATACAACCCTAATGTCACACACTCAAATGCAACCTTAATCTCAGACATACCTGAGGGCAGATAACCTTGGACACACACACACACACACACAAGCAGACACAACCCTAACCTTAAACACACTCAAGGGCAGATACAACAATTAAAGTCAAACACACACTAGAGCAGTCAGAACACTAACCTCAGACACACACTTGAGCACAGTGTTGGAGGGCAGAATGGAGAGTTTCAAGCACTTTGGGATAAGAAGAAAAATGAGAAAACAGAGAGACACAGAGACAGCAACAAGAAGATAGAGACTAGTAAACAACAGTAAGGATAAACAGTTACAGAAAACATACTGAGAACAGACTAAATATTACAGTTTCTAATGTTTGTGGTCCAACACAAATCACTGAACTCTATTTCTGTTATCTGTACATCTTGCTTGCATGATATATTCAGTTCAAAGAACTAATATGCTCCCAGTGTCTCTGTAGCAGATTCTATTTTATAAAAGTGGAGTTGTTTAATAATTTGTCAGGCTCCCTGTTGGACATTCTGACTGTAATTATAAATAAATTTTCAATCAGTGAGTTGGTGATGGGGCTGCAGTGTTGGGCGACACTACCAGGAGCATAAATCGACAGTGTTCCCAATTCCTACCGGGGAGCCATCGGCAATCCTAAAATGTAAACTGAGCTCAGGGGAAGTCTGGAGGATGTTGCTGTAATAAACCAGCTAAGAATGTGTGTGAGGACAGAGGGGGCAATGTGTCCTGCAGAGCTGGTCAAACACACAATTGTCTAGACAGAAATATAACCAGCAGAGTTTCCTGAGTGCTTCAGATTGTGAACACTGCTCGCCTCTCCTTTTGCTCCAGGTTTCACACAGGCCTCTGCTGAACTAGAATGCTGGAGGGGAGGGGGAGGGGTTAAATGGGAGTCAATGATGGTGACTGAGCAGATGCCTGGGTGTTTCACTGCATGATCTCCATAGCCCCTCCACTGCCATCACCCCCCTCCATGCTCTCCCCAATCACCCCCTGCCCCCATTGCCTGGCAAAGCAGAAAGCCAAGATGCTTTCTAACCTAATTCGATGATTTTTAAATGCCTGTCAAAAACAGTAAAAACAAATTGAAAACAAAATCACAAAATTGATTCAATGCCCACACCATCCCGTTACTTAAGTGCCACACACTGGTCACAAAGTCCCACAGGCTGAAGACTAATCTTCAAGTTCTGGAGAAATGAAGGTTTTCTGAATGAATAGATGTTCATTTACAAGGATTACTGTTTTTATTGAACTAATTTTTCCCCCTGAGGTGCTGAGAGGCTGACTCTGGGAGCTGGAAAGTTTACAGAACGGGATTCATAGCCTCAGAATAAGGGGCTGGTCATTTTGAACTGAGATGGGGAGACATGCCTTCACCCAGAGAGTAGTGAGTTTCGGAGGGCAGTGGGTGACCTGTCAAGACTGTGCTAAATGGATTTCTGGGTACTGAAGCAGTTAAGGGTAGGTGGAGTTGAGGATGGAACAATGACCTATTACCTTTCTGAAATGTGCAGCTGGTCTGAGGGGCTGAATAGCCTGGTCTTGTTATCTTTTCCTAAATTCTTTTGAGATAGGAATCTCTTTCTCACTTGGAGGAGGAGGGACTAACCTGGAAACTGATGACATACTGAGTCATTTCAGAAAGTTCTCTTTGCAACAGAATTGTTTCCTCAGGGATGCTCCAGACAACATGAACCCCTTGATAAAATCTGTGGTTTTGCAGAACAGTTTGGTGATTCTGAATACAGCACAGAACAAAGCCATTCGGTCCATAGTGTCTGCATCAGCCCTCCAACAAGCATCATGACTTGGTGCTGTTCTCCTGCCTTTCCCCCATATCCTTACACATTGAATCTATTGAAACAATCAGCCAATGCCTGCTGAAAAGCCTCGATTGACTCTTCCTTCACCACATTTCCAGGCAGTGCATTTCACACCCTGACCACTCGCCGGGTGAAAAGGTTTCTTTGCACATCACATCTCCTCACAGTTCCTCAAATCACTTTCAATTTATGGCTCTCTCATTCTTGATTCTTTAATGAGCTGTTCATTCTATCCAACCCACTCATGATTTTGATCTGCTCTCAACCTTGCTCTATCTGAGGAAAACAGTCCCAACTTCTTCAATCCAACCTCATCACTGAAATTCCTCATCCCTAGGAAATCACTGCTGCCCTCTCTCCAGTGTGTTCACATCCTTCCAAAGTGTGATGTCGAGAAATGTAAACCACACTCACCAGCTGAGATCTAACCGGTGTCTTGTATATGTTCAGCATCACCTCCTTACTCTGTGCTCCACATCCCCATTAATTAAGAACACTGTATGCTTTATTAATTGCTCTCTACAACTGCCCTGCTACCTTCAGTGATCTGTGCACCTACACACCCAGCATATGGGCCCTCTGCCTCTGTACCCCATTTACAATTGTACCCTTTATTTTATATTGTTTGTCCATGTTCTTCCTATCAAAATGCACCATCTTTACAATCTCTGCATTGAACTTCATCTGCCACCTATCCGCCCACTTCACCAACTCGTCAAAGTCTTTCTTAAGTTCTAGATTGTCCTCCTCAAATTTTCCAGGTTTTAATTTTGCCTGCAAACTTTGAAACTGTCCCCTGCACACCAGGATCTAGCTCATAAACAATTATTAGGCAAAGCAGGGGTCCTGATACTGACCCCTGGGGATCACCCTGAGAAACCCTCCTCCAGCCCAATTTCTGAAATTCAAGCTGGCATTCCCAAACAACCCAACCTTTTCCATATGAGTACCAATTCGATCCCAAATAATTGTTTTTACTTAAGAGCACTTGAACAGAAAGAGGTCATTCAGACTCCTCTCGAGCCTGTTACACAGGAACAGGAGGAGGCCATTCAACCCTCTCAAGACTGTTCTGTGTTTCTGTGAATCATGACTAAACTGAATCATTGAGCAAACTTTTTTTTAAGATCAAAAGAAATCAGGCCATTCAGCCCATTGAGTCTGCTCTGCCATTCAATCATGGCTGATGTATTTTTCAACCCCACTCTCCTGCCTTCTCCCTGTAACCCTTGATCCCCTTACTAATTAAGAACCTATCTGTCTCTACCTTAAATACACTGAATGACTTGGCCTCAACCATCTTTTGTGGCAATGAGTTCCACAGATTCCCCACCCTCTGGCTAAAGAAATTCCTAGGTTAAAAACAAGGACTGCAGATGCTGGAAACCAGATTCTAGATTAGAGTGATGCTGGAAAAACACAGCAGGTCAGGCAGCAGCCTGAAACATCGATTTTCCTGCTCCTCAGATGCTGCCTGAACTGCTCTGCTTTTCCAGCACCACTCTAATCTAAAGAGATTCCTCCACATCTTAGTTCGAAAGGGTTGTCCCTTCACTCTGAGGCTGTGCCCCACATAGAATCCCGACAGTGTGGAAACAGGCCCTTCGACCCAACCAGTCCACGCCGACCCTCTGAACAGTAACCCACCCAGACCCATTCCCCTACATTTACCCCTGACAAATGTACCTAACCTATGTTTCCCTGAACACTATGGGCAATTTAGCATGGCCAATTCACCTAACCTGCACATCTCTGGACTGTGGGAGGAAACCCACAAAGACACAGGGAGAATGTGCAAACTCCACACAGACAGTCACACCAAGGCTGGAATCAAATCTGGGTCCCTGGGGCTGTGAGGCAGCTGTGCTAACCACTGAGCCACTGAGCCACCCTAAACTGTATCCTTCTAAACTCCATCGAGTACAAACCCAGAGTCCTCAACCGCTCCTCATATCCTTCATGCCCAGGATCAATCTAGAAAACTTCCTCTGGACACCCCACTCTAACACCAGCACATCCCTCCTTAAATTCCAAAACTGCTCACAATATTCCAACTGTGGTCTGACCGGAGTCTTAAACAGCTTCAGCAGTACATTTCTTGTATTCTAGCCCTCTCTAAATAAAATTCTTGTCTAGCAAAAACATTTCAATTTCAGGTTTAAAATTATTCATTGAGCATCGGCATGTGTGTGGGAGAGATCCACAGTTTTACCACCCACAATATTTACCACCCTCTGTGTGAGGAAGTGTAGCCTAATTTCACTGGCTCAGATTTTCGTCTTATTTTGAGGAAGTGTTGAATTCAATTACTTTAATCTTAACAAAATGACCCCTCAAATCTTCTACAATGTATGGAACAGAGGTTTTGTTTGTGTAATGGCTTCTGCGAATCTAACTCTGTTTGTCTAACTGTCAGTGCCGTAGAAGGGGTCAGTTGGGGATTTAGGAAGGGGTGGGAGTTAAGGGGACGTCGATATTGGAAATATGAAACATGAAGAAAAAGGGCTGGAAATACTCAGCAGGTCTGGCAGCATCTGTGGGGGGAGAGAAAGCGAGAGAGAGAGAGACACACACACACAGTTACCGTTTCAGGTCTGTGACTGGGAAACGTTGGAACAGGATTTAAACACAACTTTAAAGCCTACCTCTTTGACTAAGCTTTTTGTCACCTGTCTTATATCTCCAAAGTAATGTATGTGGTACATTAAATTTTGTTTGATTGTCACCGCTGTGGAGTATTTTAACTAAGGTTGCTGTATAAATGCAAGTTTGTTGTTGTTGGTGTTGTTCCTCATTCTACCCTGTCCCCGACTATGGGTTTGATCTTGGTCCCAACTGTTTCACAGGTTCACTTGGTTTGTAACAGAATGCTGTCAGCACTGCCCCTCAGTTTGTGTACTGGGAGTGGTCAGAATTCAGAGACAGCTATACCTCTGTCCTCATGGAGAAGACACAACTCAGAAGGAATCTGGAACAGGTGCCCTGGCATTGGCTTCACTTGGCACTGGGCTATGTCCAGCCCACCGGGAGAGAACACAAAACAAACACAGAAAATGCTGGATACTCAGCGAGTTTGGCAGCATCTGTGGAGAGAGAAAAACAAAGCTAACATTTCAGTTTGATGACCTTTCATCAGAACTGGAAAATGTTAGAGAGGAAACAGATTTTACGCAAAGCCCTGAAGGCTTCTCAGCTGTTTCTTGATTGAATCTAACAGTTTCAGAACATAACTTTGTTTTTTATGTTGTTTCATTCTCAGATAGTGAAGATCCTGTCATTCCACTAACAGCTGCTCTGAACCCAACGTGTGTTACTTCTAAGACCCCTTTTGTCATGTACCATTATCCCTGGCGTCATTTAGCTTCTCCTGCCTTGTACACTATCCCAGAGCTTCACTTTGACTTCCCTCCCCTCCCCCCTCAGCCGCACAACATCCAGACCCATGAATTAGGAGCAGATGCAAGCCATTCAGCCCCTCGAACCCCACTCTGCCATTCAATAACCTCATATCTGATCTAGTTACTCCACGTTCCTGCCAATTCCCCTAATGGGCTTGCATCTGACTTCTTATCAAGAATCTAACCAGCTCTGCTTTGAATACATTCAAAGTCTTTGCTTTCACAACCATTTGAGGGAAAGGACTCCAAACACCCACCATCCTCTGAGGGGAAGGAACATTCCCTCATTTCTGAGTTACATGGATAGCCGTTGATATTTAAATTGTGACGCTTGGGTCTAGATTCTGCCACAGGCCGAGGGATCCTCTCCACATCCACATTGCCAAGGTCCTTCAGGATTTTATGCTTCAATCAAGTCACCTCTCAGTCTTCTAAGTTCCAGCAGATCTCAGCCTCACCTGCACAAACTCTCATCACGAGAAAACCCTCCCACTTCAACTATGAATGAATATGGACCATCAGACTCAAGAACAGCTTCTTCCCTGCTGTTATCAGACTCCTAAATGGACTTGCACTGTAGCTGTAACACCAGATTCTGTATTCTATTACCCTGATGGACTTATGGAACTTATGATTTATCTGGTTAGCACGCAAAACAATACTTTTGGGCAGCACGGTGGTTCAGTGGTTAGCACTGCTGCCTCACAGCACCAGGGACCTGGGTTCAATTCCCACCTCAAGTGACTGTCTGTGTAGAGTTTGCACATTCTCTCCGTGTCTGCGTGGGTTTCCTCCGGGTGCTCCCATTTCCTCCCACAATCCAAAGGTGTACAGGTCAGGGTGAATTGGCCATGCTAAATTACCCATAGTGTTAGGTGCATTAGTTAGGGGTAAATGTAGGGGAATGGGTCTGGTGGGTTACTCTTTGGAGGGTCAGTGTGGACCTGTTGGGCCGAAGGGCCTGTTTCCACACTGTAGGGAATCTAATCATCTATCTAATCTTTTCACTATAGCATTGTAAATATGACAATAATAAATCAAATCAAATCGAATGAATCTAATCGAACCGAATCAAATCCAATGAATCTAAATAAACCTTTGCCCGAGCTCAGTGCCAGTCCTGATGAAAGGAAACCGTATCTCTGGCTCTCTTTCCACGGATGCTGCCAGACCAGCTGTGTGTTTACAGCAGGTTTGTGTTTTATTTCAGCTTGAGAGAAGCTGCAGTGTTTTGTCAGGCTGGAATCTCATGCTGGTGGTCTGTTTGGGTCAGGATGTGGGGGGAGGTTAGAGTGAGAGGAGAGTATTGCAACATGTCGGGGAGATTGCAAGGGGACCCTGCTCGCCTCCACCTCAAACAAGCCATTTCCCCCCCGTTCACTGATTCAGGTCCTGTCGTGGGGAAGGAAACCTGAGCAGAGTGGTTTGCAGGTCAATTATTAGGGACATTAAAAACAATGAAAACCTCGGAGCCTGATACAGTATCGGAGTCACAAACAGCAGCATCCCCCCACTCCACCACCAACATCCTCCCTGCTGGTCCCAGCCTCCCCCTATGTTCCCCGTCTTCTCCATCCCCTCCCCATCATTGGGATCCCACAACAATCTGAGGGAGGGGCCTCATGTCCAATAGCTGCTGTCACTCCCCAACATCTCTCCCTCCCCCCAATCTCCCCACCTGGGGTCATTGGTCAGAGAACCCCTGGCTGGCCCGAGGCACAGGGAGATCCCATGGAGAGACAATGTCGGGCTCCTCCAATTGGCGGAGACCCTCACTGCCTCCAGTGTAGCCTTGTTATGGAGAGCTCAGCATCCCCCAGACTCCACCATGTGCTCCCTCCCACCAACAGCCACTTGGCACGGCCCACCTGATGCACCTTTCCTTTGATGAGTAGATGCTTTCTCATTACCTGCTACACCGCGCACATCAATCACTCTCATTGCTCCACCTCTACATAAACACTGAAACATAAAATCAAATAGGAGCAGGAGTAGGCCATTCGGCCCTTCAAGCCTGCTCTGACCATCCATCTCTGTTCCCTGTTCCCACTTTCTCCCCATACCCTTTGATCACTTCAGCCCCAGGAACTATATAAAGATAAAGAATAAATTGAAAATTTGTTTTTAATGTCTCTATGATTTTCCTCTGAGATTTCCTCGTGACAGTGAATCATTAAATATTACAGTACAGCAGGAGGCCACTCCGCCCATCGTTCTCATGCAGCCTCTGTGAAAAAGTACCCACACTCTACCCCACCCCAAAACAGCCCTTCAAACGCCTCCCTCTCACCTACACATCCAATTGTTATTGAATTTGCTTCTGCTGCCCTCTCTAATGGCATGTTCCAGATCACAACAGCTGAATGCATAAACAGCTTTTCCCTCGTGCTATAAGCTCGGAAACCTTCCAACCAAACCAAGCAGATTTGTGTATGTGTTTTCGTTCCTTTTTCCCTTTGTTCTGTTTCATTTTAAATGCACTTTATCTGTAATTTCTTACAATTCAAAAACTGATTTGTAACCTGTCCATAGATGCTGCCTGACCTGCTGAGTTTCTCCATTGTCAGCTTTTCCAGATTTCTGGCTGTGGAGGTATTTTTGTGTTTTGTACTAAATCCCTGTCTGTTGTTCCCTTGACTGAGGTACAGGATGTCAGCATCTCTGGTTACAGTGCTTAGTGTCAGTTCACTGGTACTCCTGACACCTCATCCGACCATTAACTAACCACCAGGAAACTGATACCTTCCACCAGTGTTTGGTTCCCTGTCCAGCCTCATATTATCTCTCTCTTGTCTCTCCTTCTCTCTCTCTGTCACATACACACCACTTTTTCCTCACCAGCTTCCCTCTCTTTCCAGTCTTCTTTCTCTCATTCTCTCTTTCACATACACACACACACTTTCCTCACCTGTCCTCTCATTCCCTCTTCCTTTCCAGCCTTTCTCTCTCTCTCTCTTCCTCAACTGTTTTTCTCATAGGAACACAGATGATTCGGTCCATTGGACATGCCTCACCATTCAGTGAGATCATGGCTGACCTTCCAGCACAGTCTCCATATCCTTCAATGCCACTAAACTCCAGAAATCTATCACTTGCTGCTTTTAACCTACTCGAATGACGGAGCTTCCACAATCTTCGGGGATACAGAATTCCAAAGAGTTGTGATCCTGAGTGAGGAAATCTCGCCTCATCTCAGTCTGAAATGGCCAGCCGCTTATCCTATTGTCCTGGGGCGGGGAGGAGAGTCGGAAGAGAGGGGAATAACCAATTGAGATCCACCCTGTCACACCTTGTAAAAGGTTTTGAAAAGTGTGGAACTGGAAAAGTACAGCAGGTTAGGCAGTATCCGAGGAGCAGGAGAGTCGACATTTCGAGCAAAAGCCCTTCATCAGAAAGTTTGTTTCAATTAGATTGCCTCTCATTCTATGAAAGGTACATAATACAGGCCTAATCTCCTCAATCTCTCCTCACAAGACAACCATCATCCCAGTCCAGTGAATCTTCACTGTACTCCCTTTGTATACTCAGGAGACCAGAATGAGACCAGAACTGTGCACAACTGTCCAGGCGCAGTCACACTATGGATCTGTACAATTCCATCGGGATATTGCCAGTACCGTACTCCATGAACACCATGTCCTATTTGCCTTCTTCTTTGCTTGCTGCATCAGCATTCTGGTTTTGAGGTTGAGAGCCATCAGCTCTCCATAAGATCACGAAACATCGGTGAGAGGTAGGCCATTCAGCCCATCGAGTCTGTTCCACCATTCAATGAGATCATGCATGATCTCAATCATCTCTCTCTCTGTCTCACCCTTTCTTGCTAAGCGTTCCTGTGAGTGGGGTTTAATCAGAAACTATCAAAGACTGTAATGTTGAAACAGATTAACTGGTCAATATTGTATTGGTGTTTGTGAAAGCTTCCTGTGCACACACTGACTTCTATGTATTCGACATGACAACAAAGACTATACTTCACTGTCTATGATGCACTCTGGGACCTCCTGAGGTTGTGATGGGTGCTATGCAAATACAACTTTTGTCTTTTTAAGAGCAATGTAACTCATCTTTGGGCCATCCTTAGAGAATCCAACCCTCTCGTGTGTGGAATCAGGATCAGCTGTTAACGAACTGCAGTCAGCAACCATACCCTCCAAGAGAATTCCTCATCAACCCATTCACAGATGTTATTGTACACGTCTAGGCCCCCAACCTGGGTGGCCTAGCTCAAAGGTGGGGACACGACCTATGCACCACAAGAGTCAGGCATGAATGGGAAGCTACTCTTGCTATTTTACATCAACTTGCTCAGGTTCACTATGACACTGCTCTGGAGAAAGTGGGACTTGAACCCATGCCTTTCTACTTAAAGGTAGAGACACTACCAAACCTTCCTGCTGCTGCTGTGTGGATCTCAGAGGTCTGAGCAGGCAGCAACGTCCAGAACTGGAGCTCAGTGAGCGAGCACATCGACCAGGGTGCACAGACTCACCCACGAGCAGCATAGAGGGAGCATGGGCCTCCAAATGGAAATATTAAATATTACTCAGTAGTGAAAAGACAAAACTGTTTGCTTCTTAATTAAGAGCCTTGCACATCTCTAAGAAATATATTAAGAGACTTCAAATTTTGGGGTGGCACAGTAGCTCAGTGGGTTAGCACTGCTGCCTCACAGCACCAGGGACCCAGGTTCCATTCCAGCTTCGGGCAACTGTCTGTGTGGAGTTTGCACATTCTCCCCGTGTCTGCGTGGGTTTCCTCTGGGTATTCTGGTTTCCTCCCGCAATCCAAAGGTGTGCAGGTCAGGGTGAATTGGCCATGGGAAATTGCCATAGTGTTCAGAGATATGTAGGTTAGGTGCATTAGTCAGGGGTAAATGTAGGGGAATGGGTGTGGATGGGTTACTCTTCTGAGGGTCAGTGTGGACTTGTTGGGCCATATGGCCTGTTTCCACATTGTAGGGATTCCATGAAATAAACTGAGTTACTTTGAAATGCAGTGACATGTTTTGTGGTCAGGAGTAGAATCCAGTTTTTGCAGACAGGATGATTCTGTAAAGAGCAGGTAGTGATGGTCAGGACCCAGTCATTCTGAGGTTGACCAACTCAGTTTTGAGGTGGAGGAGCCGGTCAAGTGGACTAGGGCGTACAAAGTTAAAAATCACACATCACCAGGTTATAGTCCAACAGGTTTGTTTGTAATCACCAGCTTTCATTGTGCTGCTACCTGACAAAGGAGCAGCGCTCCAAAAGCTTGTGATTTCAAATAAACCTGTTGGACAAAACCGGGTGTTGTGTGATTTTCAACTCAGTTCTGGGCAATAGGTGTCTGCCTTGGTCCCAGTGTCAACTGTAGCTCAGTGGGCAACACTCTCACCTTGCGGGAAGGCGATGGCCGAATGGTACAATGACTAAATCAATAATCTAGAGGCCCAGGTAATGTTCTAGGTCATCATCCTGGGAGAATGAGAAGCTGCATATCAATAAAGCAATACGACGTAATAACAAGGATGTTAGTGTGTGCTAATGCGTACAGATAGGCTTCTTGCTGCTGATTAGTGAGATTCTCAGCGCATTGTTCCTTTACTGGAAAGTGGGACATTTTGCTTTCCTTATTGGGTATCTCCCCACTGTTGATCTCATAGAATTCTTCTGACTTTCTTGCCATTGTCCATGTTGGGCAGTGTCTGGGAGGATTCTACCACGTTCCTACATTGTCCCAACAACATCCCCACTCCTCAGGCTGTAAATAGTGTACATTTGTTGGCCAAAAAACTAGAACAAAAATGAAACAGTGCCACTTCAAACTTGTAGCTGCTGATTTCAATTCGGCAAAGTATACACGATTTATAAAAACCAACACTGGATGGACAAATACTTGAGAAACTTGCAAGCAAATGAACACAGAGCAGGATTATGAATAACAGCTGCTGTTTAAAAGATTGAGCCCAAGCACAATGGGCTAAAGGGATTTTCCTGATTGTGAGATAGAAATAGCTGAGACAGTAATGGGGAGAATAGGAATCCTGGGAGTTGGGCAAAGTAACAAAACATGGGAAGAAGAGAATGAAAACACGTGCAAGGAATATCAGAAATTACAAAGTAAATGATTTCCTCAATTCCTGAAAAAAAAGTGTGAAGGATGAGTGTGGGCTCAGGAAAGACTAATACTGATGAGATTTTGATGGATAACATTAAATGGCAGACTTATTAAAACAAATAAAATAAAAAAGTCAAACAGAGTTCGGAATGGAGAGAATATTGGGATTTGAGATCGACAAATCCCTCGGACATCTGGTTTCTAATGCAAGGTATTAGAAAAAAAGATTAAGAAACTGCAGACTCACCAGTCAATACCATGTTATGAGTAGACCATTCAAACTCTGGTATCTGCTCTACCTTCAATTAAACCATGGCTGATCCTTGAGCTTAACTCGTCATTCCCTCCTTCTCTCTACTCTCTTGACCTTGCAGGAGCAGTCTCTTATGGAGAGTAGGAACAGAGAACCAGAGAGTCCAATCAGGCCTTGGAACATCTTCCCCCATTCAATAAGACCAGAACTGTTTCATGACCTAACCTCATCTTGCCACGTTTGCATCAGATCCCTTAATACTTTCCACTAAAAAAATGAATCTTAGATTAAAAATGACTAACTGACCAAGCAATAATTTCTATTTGTGGGAGTCTGTTCAACATTTCCTAACCCTCTTTGTGTGGAGGAATTATTTCAGATTTCACTTCTGAAAAATCCAGTTCTAATTCCCATTCTCTGCCCCCACCCCAGTCCTGGGCACTATGACCACCAGAAATAATTTCTCTCTGTCTATTCCCCTTAATATCATGAAGAGTTTGACCAAATCCCCTGGAAAGTTTCATCATTCCAGTGAATTTGTTCCTAATTGGTGGAACCTCTGTGTAATATAATATAATCCTCCCTCCATGACCCAATATTTCTCCTAAGGTTCCAAGTGACCTATTAAGACTTTGTAATGAACTGATCCAAGCTTCAACATGGATTTGTGAAGGATACAGTTGATTCCTTGTTGAAGGGGATCACTTGTATGTGTACAGGGAGTGGTCAAAGAATGTAATTTATACAAGTTGTCAAATACTGGTGTAATAAATATTTTACAAGTCCTAGTTGCCTCAGATGGGATTGGCAGCTCAGGAGAGTTGTGAAAGCTGGTCCATGAGGGTCCAAACTGAAGAGTCATCTGCACGTCCCAAATATATTTAAAAATGAAACCAGGAAGTGATTTTCACACAAAGGTTAGTGGTAACCTGGAACTCACCCCTTTCGGGCTGAAGATGTCAATTGAAAAATCTAAAAGCTGCAGGAAACTGTGGCTAGAAGGGTGGATTAGGGTTTGTACTCCTATATATCACTAAGTGATGATTGAGATGTTTAGCATGATGAAAAGATTTGAGAGCATGGATGGGAGAAATAATGGCTTTCTATGGAAGCAACTAGGTGCAAGAATGGGTATCAGAATGAGGACTTTAATTTGGAAGTTTGAGCCCTGTTGTTTACAGGCAAAGTCAGTAACTGTATCTTTACAATGGCAGTAATTATCAGGCTTTGTGAAGGATGTTTGCTCAATGGTTCTCACATTGTACCTGGAGGCTGCAGTGAAGGTATTGCTGTTGGTGGGCTTCACTAATACACCGTCCAGGTCTCAGGGCATTACATGAGTGTGGAGGGAAAGGGAAAGTTACCATAATCCTATTGGACTATAGGGCTCTCTCTCATTAGAAAGAGAGAAAGAGTGAGAACCTGAAGGTCACGACATCTTAGGTGAGGGGAGAGGTTGAGTAGGAGCTTGTTGGTAACAACTTCCTCTTCCACAGAATTGATTTTGAAGGATGGAGCAGTGTTTTCCAAAGACTGTTCCCCCGTAAGTCCAGCTCTCTCACTGCCCAGTGACCAATGTTCCAGGAGAGGATAAAGAAACAATGCTCCGAAGCTCTCCTTGAAGCTGAGCAGCATTGACATTAAGGCCTGGCAGAAATCCATTCAAAACTCACCAACGTGTCCACCTGGCCACTTCATGTTTCAAGCTGCAATGTCTTAATGATGAGGCATAGCAGGAACAGAGGAGCAGGATTCTGGATCCACCGAAATTGTGGGATATGTACCCAAAAGGTCTGAGGGTGGACAGTTCGATCATTCTGTCACATGAGGTTGTGTGGCAACCACTGAGTAGGCATCAACCTTAGACTGAGGGGCAGTGAATGACAATGAATAGAAACCTGGATCACTCCCTCTCTCTCTCTCTCTCCCAAAATGCTGTTAAGGATGAGCGTCAATTGAAAATTTCAAAATGAAAATTGACATTGTTGTTTTTTGGAAAGGATTTGGAGTGATATTGAACTAGCTGCAGAATCATAGACTGATCAGGCACTAGCCATTCAGCCAGTTATGTCCGTGCCAGTTGAGAATGAAATCTTCCATCTAAACCCAGTTTCCAGTTCTCGGTCCAATCCCTTGTAGTTCACAGCAATTCATAAGAATATAAGAAATAGGAGCAGGAGTAGGCCATTTGGCCCCTCAGCCTGTCCTGCTGTTTAACGTGATCATGGCTGATCTGCCCCTCTTTCTAGCCAGCTCAGATACACACCAACTTCCTGATATTTCAAACTCTATTTACCTCCTCTTTAAATACTATCAGTAATCTCGCCTCCACTACTCTCTGGGGTAGAGAATTCCAGAGCAACAGCAAAAACAGAAGTTGCTGGAAAAGCTTAGCAGGTCTGGCAGCATCTGTCAAGAGAAATCAGAGTTAATGTTTCAGGCCTAGTGACACTTCCTCAGAACTGATGGTAGCTAGGAAAAAGTCAGTTTATTTGTAGAAGATAGGGTGGGGGGAGGGAGTAAGGAGTAAATGATAGGAATAGAGCACAAAGACAGGTCCCAGCCAGATCGTTATCCATTCCCTTATCTGTCCAACTGTTCTTCTCTCTCTGCGCTCTATCCCCAACTATTGGTTACTCCTTACTCTCTCCTCCCACCCTACTTTCTGCATGTAAACATTCTCCTAGCTGCCATCAGTCCTGAGGAAGGGTCACTGTACCTGAAACATTAACTCTGATTTCTGTTCACAGATGCTGCCAGACCTGTTAAGCTTTCCCAGCAACTTCTGTTTTTGTTTCTGATTTCCAGCATCCGGGCAGTGTTTTCGGTTTTTATCCAGGTAGTCATTATTTTCTGAGAGATGAGATTTCTTCACATCTCAGTTTTAAATGAATATCCCTTTATCCCTTTATCCCTAGTTCAAGATTCCCCACGAGTGGAAACATCTTAACATCTACCGTGTCAAGTGCCCTCAAAATCCTGAATGTTTCCATAACAGCAGTTAAAAATCACACAACACCAGGCTATAGTCCAACAGGTTTATTTGGATGTACAAGCTTTTGGAGCACTGCACCTTTGTCAGGTAGTTAGTGGGGCAAGTTTATAAAATCCTGTGTCCTATGATTCTGCCCCACTAGCTACCTGATGAAGGAGCAGTGCTCCGAAAGCTAGTGCTTCCAAATAAACCTTTTGGACTATAACCTGGTGTTTTGTGATTTTTAACTTTGTCCACCTCAGTCCAACACCGGGCTCCTCCACATCATACATAACAGCAGGCATCTTCCTTCTGAACTCCAGGAAATATAAGTCTAACCTGTTTCGCTTAAGTTAACACCCTCATCTCAGAAAACAGCCTCGTAAATCTCTTTTGAACTGCCTGCCAGGCCAGTTTATCCCTTTTAACAGTGCCCATGCAAATCCTTTTTAAACAGTTTCTGCCTTTGTCAACCTTTTAGACAGAGCTCCAGATCCCTAGCACTATCTGGATGCAACATTTTCTCAACTACTCTCTAATCTTTCTAAAGGTTACATTACATCTTGTCCTCCTGGCTACTGACATCTCTGCTCAGAGTAATAAGCCCTCCTATCTATTAAAATTAAACCCTAGCAATTTTATCCACCTCATTTAAATTTTCTTTCAGCATTTTCTTTAATCTGAGTGTGTCTAATCTAGCTCTCCTCATTGCTACAAAACCAGAAATTGCTGGGGAAACTCAGCCGGTCTGGCAGCATTTATGCAGAGAAAGCAGAGTTAGTGTTTCGGGTCCAGTTGTGGAGAAGGATCATTTGACTCAGACTGTTAATTCTGTTTCTCTCTCCACAGATGCTGCCAGACTACTGAGCTTCTCCAGCAATTTCTGCTTTTGTTTCAGATTTCCAGCTTCTGCATTGCTTCGTTTTACTTGTTTCCTCTTTGTTAATGTAAAAGTAGGATTGTTTCATTACTAACAAATAGAGCATTGGTGAAACCTCATCTAGTGTGCACTTACAGTGGAAATGGTTCAGAGAATGTTTACCTGACTTGTCCCTTGGGTGAAGGCATGATCTGATGAGGATAGGTCGAGTAAGTTGGGCTACTATTTATCAGAGTTTATAAGAATGACAGATCTTAATGAAACATAAAATTCTTAATAGGGGTTTGACAAATTAGACGCTGGGGACCATTCCTCTCTTGGGGAAATCTAAACTCAGGGGTCCAGTATGTCAATAAAGGATTCCATTTAAGATGGAGTGAAGGAAGAGTTTTGTTTCTCTTAGAGGCTCATTAATCTTTGGAATTCTCTTTCCCAATGGAGGTTGGGTCATTGAAAATAGTCAAGGCTGAGAAAGATAGATTTCTGACCGACATCAGAGTCAATGTTAGGGGAGCAGGTGCTGTAGTAGAGAGGAAAGTGAGGTTAAGGTCACAATCAGATCAGGATTTGGTGAAATAGCAAAACTGGCTGAATGGGATTAATAGCCTCTTCCTGCTGCTATTTCAAATGATCCTTTCACCTTTCAATGACCTCAGTAAATAAGTATCTTCTTAAAGTATAATTACTGTTGCAATGTAGACAACACTACACCTAATTCAGGCACAAAATGATCCCATAAACAACAATGAGCTCATGACTATGAAATAATTTTGGTGATGTCAATTGAGTAACAGATATTAACTGGGAGTGTGGTGAAGAATTCCGGTCTCCTGTGTGAAACAGAATGGAATCATTTACATCTACTGAGCCCAGACAGGGAGCTAGTTTCATGTCTCATTGAAAAGCAGCAGCAATGGGGCTGCAGCACTGTCAGTGGTCCCCTAGGAGTCTCAGCCTGGATTCTGTGCTCAAGGCTTTGGAGTAGACTTGAACCAGAACTTTAAGACTGGAGAGAGACAGTGCCACTTGCACAAGTGTTACAGTCAAAGGCAGGTAACATTAGACCGAATGGTACAATGTTGGAAGCCTGTCCCCCACCTGAGGATTGGGAATCAAGCTGCTGACTTGCTAGTTTTAGACAATGAGGAATTCCAATTTCACCTCCATTGAGTCTGGTACTAAAATCCTCAACCTTGTCAGTCTTTTGTTGATGTTCAATCGTGCTCCTGCTCCAAAGATTTCAGAACCAGTGGCTTCCTGAAAGGCAATGCTGACCTCACACTGAAGCTGGGCATTAATATGGGATTCCACCAGTGAGTGCAGGGATTACACAGCCAAGTGTGAACCTCCGGAATATGCTGCATAACCTTGTCCCTGTTTACTACAGAGGGCACTTCTCTGCCTCCCTATTATTTTTAAGAACTTGCAGGAGTTGAGAAGATTTGTAGTTCAGATTGAGTTATGGATGTAGGCTTGCTCGCTGAGCTGGAAGGTGCATTTCCAGACGTTTCGTCACCCTACTAGGTAACATCTTCAGTGGGCCTCTGCGCAAAGCACTGTTGATGACTCCTGCTTTCTATTTGTATGTTTGAGTTTCTTTGGGTTGGTGATGTCATTTCCTGTGGTGATGTCATTTCCTGTTATTCTCAGGGGGTGGTAGATGGAGTCTAACTCGATGTGTTTGTTGATAGAGTTTGGGTTGGAATGCCATGCTTCCAGAAATTCTCGTGCATGTCTCTATTTGGCGAGAATTCCTAGAAGCATGGCATTCCAACCGGAACTCTATCAACAAACACATCGAGTTAGACCCCATCTACCACCCCCTGAGAATAAGTACAGGAAATGACATCACCACAGGGAATGACATCACCAACCCAAAGAAACCCAAACATATAAATAGAAAGCAGGAATCAACAACAGTGCTTCGCCCAGAGGCCCACTGAAGATGTTACCTAGTAGGGTGATGAAACGTCTGAAAATGAACCTTCCAGCTCAGTGAGCAAACCTACATCCAGAACTTGCAGGATTTACACTTTAAACTCAGACTCCCTTTGGGACTGGAACTGAACAGTGCAAATATCCCTTGAACAACACGGGTAATTGCTAATGCAAGACCGTTCACCCTCCCCTGCTGGAGAAAACACCACAACTTAGATTGTCATTGATGCAGGTGGAAATGGAGAGAGATTGAAGTTTTCTTTTAAGTTTTAACATTTTTACATTTTTTCCCTTACTTTTCCTATCTCAATTCTCTCCCTTTTAATCTAATGGTTGTCTCTTTATTCTACCTGTATCTGATCTGACTTTAATTCACTTGTGTTTCTTTCCTCAACCCTTAACTCTCATTGATTGAGTTGGGCTATTGTTCCCAATGCTCTCTGACGTTCTGAAACCTTTGCTGGGCCATTCTCAGCATTTTCAACAAGTCACTGGGTGAAATATTTTGGGCTGAAGTGTAAGCAAGAGTCGAATGGTGTATGCGACAAGATGTCTCATCCCCAGAATGTTCCGTTCCGTTGGATTTAATGATTTAGCAATCTACAATTTCTTACTTTGCTGTGAATAAAATTTGCCTCTGGGACTCAGTGCTTAGAACAGACAATATGGCATTCACTGGGTTCTCTAAGTCTTTGCTGGCCACTATAGGGGCCCTTGCAGGACATGTCATTCATGGGTGAGGTGAGAGACTCAGAATGCAATGTATTTGAAGGAGGTCCTTTTTCCACCAAATATCCTCAAACTCCTCAACAAGGAGTTGGTCGCCCTGCTACAGGAAGGATGTTATTAAACTGCAACGGGTGCAAAAAAGATTTGTAAAGATATTACCGAGACTGGAGAGTTTGGGTTATAAAGACAGGCTGGATAGGCTGAGACTTTTTTCCCTGGAGTGCAGAAATTTGGGGAGGGGGGGGGGGTGAGACCATGTAGCGGTTTATAAACTCATGAGGGGCATGGACAGGCTGAATAGCCAAGGTCTTTTCCCCAGGACCGGGGAGTTCCAAACTCGATGGCATATTCTTAAAGGAGAGAGGGGAAAAATATAAAAGGGACTTAAGGGGCAACTTTTTCACACAGAGGGTGATGTGTATATCGAACGATCTGCCAGAGGAAGTGGCGAGTAAATTACAACATTTAAAAGACATTTGGACAGATACGTGATAGGAAAAGTTTAGAGGGATATGGGCCAAACGCAGGCAAATGGGACTAGTTCAGTCTAGGAAACCTGGTAGGTGTGGATGAGTTGGGCCAAAGGGTCTGTTTCTGTGCTGTATAACTCTGTGGCTCAATAAGTCTCCAGCAAGATCATATGTAGTCATCAGGCATGTCAATCCCATTTAGTTATCTTCCTGCTCTCAGGCCCTCAGACATTAAGGTCACTTGTGTGTCCCACTCAATCCCATTGTCCCATGGTATCCTAGTGGACATCAGCTGGCTCAGGTGAAGACCAGATATGGTAGCTGGGATCTTTCCAGTCTGCGTGGTTCACTGTCACATTGGTTACAGGACAAAGGCAGCAAAGTAGAGTTGACGATTATCAAATCAGTCACAATCTCATTGAAGGGCAGAACAGCCTCAGTGGGATGACTGGCCTACTTCTGCTATATCTTACACACATTTCTCAGATCATCCAGCTCCTTGCACCTCTCATTAGGTCATGACTGATCGGAGTGGATTCAATTCCCACACCGGCTGAGGTTACCATGAAGGTCTCACCTTCTCACCTTGCCCATCGCCCTGAGGCGTGGTGACCCTTGGGTTAAACAACCACTAGTTGTCTCTCTTTTTGTCTAATGTGACAGCGGCCGGACAGTCCTCTAGGACTATGGGAACTCTACCTTTTACTGACCCGTATCTTAACTCCATTCAACCACCTTGGTTCCATAATCCTTGGCAACTTTACCCAACAAAAACCTATTTATCTCAGTTTTAAAGACCCATTTTAAAATACTGTCTCTTTCATGGGAATTATTGGAAATTAAGTTTTGTACTCTGACTTGCCTGACCTTATCTTACATCCTGACAAATGAGTCTGATATATTGTAAATGTACAAGACGCTGTTTAATTTAAAACTCATACACTAATATCTTAGGGTCCTGGTGAATACTTTCACATATAATTTGTGGATACCAGCAAGACCAATATTAATCACCTGCCCTGTCTACCCCAAATCTCAACCACAGAGGGCAGGACCTGAGTCAATCAGAAGTGTAACTCTCCCTGGGGATTCAGGGATATGAGGAGAGGGCGGGAAAGTGGAGCTGAAGCAAAAGGTTAGCAATGAATGAGACAGCAGACTTAAGGGGCTGAATGGTCTACTCCTGCTCTTATTTCTTGTATTCCTGAGTAAGCTGGAGCTGATGAAGGGTGTGGCAAATTCCCATTCCTGAAGGACATGGTGAACCCATTGGGTTTTATGATGATTTCCTGCTCTTTCTCCTGACTTTAACTGTAATTGTCCACATTTATTGAACTCAATTTAGCAACTTGTGTCTGAGGCCAGCTCACAGACCTACGGCTCCAGGGGTCTTACTTGTGCTTTTGAAGTCTGCTTTGTTAACTTTGCCATTTCGACTGAATCCTGGCTCTGGGGAATGGTGTCATCAAGAAAAGAAAGTGGGACTTACCTTGGTATAAACTCCCCATGACAATTCTGTCTCTGTCACCATAACAACAATCCCAAACATTCCAAATATCAGCGCATAATCACTCAGGCGTTTCCTTTTCTCAAACAGAGCCCTCCTATGTCCAAGTTTATGGCCAATATTCTGCGACTTTTTCGGTGATTTTCTGCCTTCGTTGACCAGACTGTCATTGGAGATATTGTTCTGATATGGTTTGGAGACTACCACCTCCAGGCCCGAATTGGTTTGTAGAGGCTGAGTCTCTGAGTCCAGGTCATGAAGGTTCCTGTTTGAGGTGCCGAGGCTACTGAGGGGCCTGACCACCCCTCCATTATACTTGCAGCTGGTCATGGCTATCTCAGTGAAAGGGTTATTCTCGCTGAAACTGTGTTTGGATCCAGCATGGTGCAAACGATGGAAATCACTAGTGTTCACCTAAATGTAAACCAAAGAAAGAATTTGCAAGTTAATAACTTTGTCTTGGAGGCACCAAGTCAGAGATTGTAAACACTGCCCTCTTGCACTAGTCCCATTTCTAAAGCAGAGTCAGATTGGGCTCACAATGATAGAATCATTACTATACAGAGGGAGGCCATTCGGGCCACTGTGTCTGCACTATCCCTTCATTTACCGTGTGTCAACCTCCTGCTTTCTCCTCATATCATTGTTCATTGTTTTTATGCAATGGCCCTCTCGAACACGTCTGTTGAACCTGCCTCCACCACATTTCTAGGCAGTGCATTCCAGACTCGAACTATTCGCTGGGTGAGAAAAGTTAACTCTGTCAGTCTCTCTCTCTCTCCACAGATGCTGCCAGATCTGCTGAGAGGCTCCAGCAATTTCTATTTTTTTTTATTTCAGATCTCTGGCACCTGACTTCACTTTTAATACACTTAACATTTGTTCACTTCAGACTGCTTGTGGAATTAATGAATGGTACTGAACAATGAGGTTTCACGGAGATATAAACTCTGTATTTCTCCCAGATCGCCGAGGTTAAGATTGTTGGTATTTCTGTGTTTACTCTGCCTTGGCTCCATGGGTTACATTCCTGTCATAGAGTCCTACAGCACGGAGACAGGCCATTCAGCCCAAACTGGTCCATGCTGACCAAAATGTTCATCCACACTAACCTATTTCCCTGCATTTGATCCATATCCTTCTAATCATTCCCTATCCATGCCTTGTAAATGTTGTTAATGTACCCGCCTCAACCATTCTGCTGGCAGCTCATTCCATATGTGTACCACCCTTTGTCTTTATCAGTGTCAGAAGGGTTTTAGCCCGAGACCCACTCCAGAGGTTATGGATCATGGAGCTTTTATGTGGAAACAGACCCTTTTGCCCATCATGTCTCTGCTGGTCATCATTCATATATAGACTTGGCCCACAGCCTTTAATGCTGACATTTCAAATGCTCACCTAAATAGTTCTGACATGTTCCTGCCTCATCCACCCTTTTAGGCCATGAGCTCCAGGTATCCACACTTTGCTGGTGAAAGGCTCTTCCCTCACATACCCATTAAACCGCCTACTCCTTACTTTAAAACTACCCCCCGGTTACTGACTGGTTGACCAGGCTGACTCTGAAAGACAACACTGAGGGAGTGCTGCACTGTCAGAGGTGCTGTCTTTGGGACTGGACACCACACAGAGGTCCTGCCTGCCCTCTCATAAGAACTAGGAGCAGGAGTAGGGCATCTGGCCCATCGAGCCTGCACCACCATTTAATAAGATCATGGCTGATCTTTTCATGGCCTCTGCTCCATTAACCCACCCTCTCACCAGAACCCTTAATTCCTTTACTGTTCAAAGGACTATCTATTTTTGCCTTAAAAATATGCAACAAGGTATCCTCAACTGCTTCACTGGGCAGGGAATTCCACAGATTCACAACCCTCTGGATGAAGAGGTTCCTCCTCAACACAGCCCAAAATCTGCTCCCCCTGATTTTGAGGCTCTGACCCCTAGTTCTGGTTTCACCTACCAGTGGAAACAAGCTCTCTGCTTCTATCTTATCTATTCCCTTCATAACTTTATATGTTTCTATAAGATTCCCCCTCATTCTTCTAAATTCCAATGAGTATAGACCCGGCCTACTCAACCTCTCCTCACAAGCCAACCCTCTCAATTCTAGAGTCATAGAGATGTACAGCATGGAAACAGACCTTTCGGTCCAACCCGTCCATGCCGACCAGATATCCCAACCCAATCTAGTCCCACCTGGCAGCACCCGGCCCATATCCCTCCAAACCCTTCCTATTCATATACCCATCCAAATGCCTCTTAAATGTTGTAATTGTACCAGCATCCACCACTTCCTCTGGCAGCTCATTCCATACACACACCACCCTCTGTGTGAAAACGTTGACCCTTAGGTCTCTTTTATATCTTTACTCTCTCACCCTAAACCTATGCCCTCTAGTTCTGGACTCCCCGACCCCAGGGAAAAGACTTTGCCGATTTATCCTATCCATGCCCCTCATAATTTTGTAAACCTCTATAAGGTCACCCCTCAGCCTCCGACATTCCAGGGAAAACAGCCCCAGCCTGTTCAGCCTCTCCCTGTAGCTCAGATCCTCCAACCCTGGTAACATCCTTGTAAATCTTTTCTGAGCCCTTTCAAGTTTCACAACATCTTTCTGATACCGCTACATGACCTCCCAACTCCTGTACATCATTTCTTAAGTAAGGAGACCAAAACTGCACAAGTATTCCAGGTGCGGCCTCACTAGCACCCTATAAAGCTGCAGCATAACTTGCCTGTGTTTAAACTCAATCCCTTGAGCAATGAAGGACGATATTTCATTTGCCTTCTTAATTACCTGCTGCACCTGCAAACCAACTCTTTGTGATTCATGCATAAGGACACCCAGGTCCCTCTGCACGGCAGCATTCTGCAATTTTCAGCATATGGAAGTGAATGATCCCAGGGTTACAATTCGACTAAGAGCTTGGGAATTCCTTCTAGCCTTCTGGTCAACCAAACCTAAATCACCACTGTGTTGTGGGATCTTCCTAAGCAAACATTAGTTTCTGTCTTCCTCTGCATTACTCTGACTACACTGCATAAGTTCTTTTGGATTGTTAATTACTTTGAGACATTGTGAGGTTGTGAAAGATTATAGAGAAATGCAATTTCTTTCTTTGTTCAGCTGCTTCCATCTCCCGACTCAACCCCTGTCTCTGTCATCTGTTGCTGGAAACCTCTCTGTGTCTTAGTTAGCTCTAACCCGGATTATTGTAACATATTCCTGGCTTCCTACATTCTAATCTGCATAGATTTGAGCTCATCCAAAACTATGCTAACCTGCACCATGTCCTATTGACATTACTCCCCTGAGCTCTCGGACTGGTTTCTCCATTGTATAAATTCACAACTTGTTTTCAAATCTTTCCATGGACATACTCCTCCGGCCTCACAGACCTCAGCAATCACGGAGCACCTCCAGCGTTAACCTCTTGCACATTCCCAATTTCCCTGTTCCACTGTCAATGGCTTTGCCTCCAGTTACCTCGGCCCTTAGCTCTGAAATTCTCAAAACAAAAAAAAACCAAAAGAGCTGCAGAAACTGGAAATCAGAGGCAAAGTCGGAGATTGCTGGCAAAACTCAGCAGGTCAGGCAGCATCTGTGCAGAGAAAGCAGAATTAACATTTCATGTCCAGTGACTCTTCAGAATGTTCTGAAGAAGGAAAGTTATCTCTGCTTTCTCTCCATTAAAAACCTCCCTGCAATTTGCTCTCTACCTTTTCAATCTCTCCTCTTCTTTTAAGACACTCCTTAAAGTCTTCCACTTTTCTCCTGTGGATGGGTGCCAAATTTATCTGATAAATCATCCTTGAGATTCCTACAATGTTAAAGGTGCTGTATAAATGTCAGTTGTGTGGCCGTTGGTTCTTTCACTGATTGTCCTGAAACCCAGTTCCAGAATGGCACGGTGCAATGTTCCCATCTACCGTGTCCCAACAGCAAGGTCAATACCTCAAATGCAAACTCCTCTGTGAACAAGATGCGTGGTTAGGCTGTAACATATAATGACTGGAATGATTTAACCATGTGCCCTTGTTCATTTCTTGTTGTGGAGATGCCGGTGTTGAACTGGACTGAACAAAGTTAAAAATCACACATCAGGTTTTAGTTCAACAGGTTTATTTGGAAGTACAAGCTGTTGGAGCGCTGCTCCTTCATCAGGTAGCTAGCTGTTTCATCAGGATTAGCTACCTGATGAAACAGCAGTGTTCCGAAAGCTTGTACTTCCAAACTATGTTGTCCGGCATTCAATTATTCAGAACTCAATTAACCGAATGATATACTTCCTGCCCGTGTCCCTTGGATAATCAAGGTTCCTCTGTAAACCTGTTGGACCATAACCTGATGTTGTGTGACTTTTTTAACCTCGTTTCTTATTTGCAGCCTCCTGGAAGAGTCTGACCCCGGCACAGATACCGACGAGGGTAAATGGCTGGTGCTTCTTGACATTAAAACCTTCACTGCCAAGCTAGCACCAAAACAGAAGGGCATTTATCGAGGATAACAGTATCCCACTGTTTAAAATGGGCATGGGATGGTTTTCAGCATCTCAAAGTGACATGGTGTATTGTGCCATTAATTATAGTTCACAAACTGATAGACACAAATACAGACGTCTGGTTGAGTTGAGATTCTGTAAGCATCTTCACCACGTCAAAAAAATCATTGTTGGAGGCCCAAAAGATGCATAGAGCTTTCAAGCTAATTGTAGTTCACTGACTGAAACTCACAGACATCAAACCCAAAATTATATAGCATTTGCTGTGGAAGTCTGCAAAATATGGATAAAAAAGTCACACAATAACCTGCTCTCTCACAGCGAGAGAAAATCATTTCAATTCCATACAAGTGACCTGCACACTCCCAACCTCTGGTTAAAGGGCCTTACACACTCAGTAGCTTTACTGTGGAACAGCAATATAGTCCAAACTGACCGGTTATTACTCTGTTTGAGTGGTCAGAGGTGTGGGAGAAAATGGTCGGTAATCTAACTAGGTGATCTTTGACCCTCTGTTTCCAGTCAAGTCAATGGAAATAAAATTCATTAGAGGTTGGCATTTCTGGCAGGCTGGCCAGTAATTGTTGCCCTTGAGAAGGTGGGGGTGATCTACCTTCTTGAAACCTCTGCAGTCCATCTGGTGTGAGTACACCCACAATGCCCTTAGGGAAGGAGTGCCAAGAGTTTGACCCAGTGACAGTGAAGGAACAGTGATATATTTCCAAGTCAGGATGGTGAGTGGCTCAACAGGCAAACTTGCAGAGGCTGGTGTTCCCACATATCTGCTGCCCTAGTCCTTCTAGACTGACGTGATTGTTGGTTCGGAAGGGTTCTCTAAGGAGGCTTGAAAGGTTTCTGCAATGCATCATGTAGATAGTACACACTCCTGCCACTGTCATCGATGGAAGAAGTGAGTGTTGATGGATAGGATGCAAACCAAGCAGGCTGTTTGTCCCAGATGATGTGGTGTTTCTGGAGTGTCATTGAAGCAGTACTCTAGTTTCTGAAATATTGCACATGGGTTGGGGGTGAGTGTGGTATTGGGTTAGGGGTTGGGTATTGGATATTGGGTATTCGGGGTGAGGCTGCTTAGTTGATATCCAATCCAGTAATCACTCCATTTGCTTTCCAACTGGTTTGGAGGGAATGAGCATGTCATATTGATGAGGGACATGAGGGTATTTGGCCCAACTAGTTTATGCTGGTTTTTCTGGCTCAGTTAAACTTGCTCTCATTTTTCTCACACGTAAAGGTAACACCACAACTCACTATTTCCTTGTCTCCCAAGTGTTTGTCTTGTTTAGCCTTGAATACAACTAAACATATCCACTCTAACCATTCCCTGTGCGAGCAAGTTCCATATTCTCCCCACTGTCTGGGCGAGGAAGTTCTCCTCAATTCCTGATTGGATTTCTTGGTGATGATTTTATATTGATGGCCTCTCTTTCTGCACTTTGCCACAAAAGGAGACCTTCTCTCTGGATTCACTGTATCAAAATCTTTCATAATTTTTACAGTCTGTGTTAGGTCACCCTTCGGTCCTCGTTTTAAAAGAGGGCAGGGATGCAGCCTATCAATCATCTCTTGGTACATTTCTGGCATTGTCCTTATAAGTCTTCCCTCTGCATTCTCTCCAGTGCCTCTATATCTTTTTTCACACCGAGTGATCAGAACTGCACATAGTATTGCAAATGTAATCTAACCAAGTTTCAATGCAAGTTTAGAATAACTTCCCTTTTTGAGTCTAACCGGCTTGAAATGAGACCCAGGGCTTGATTTTTACAAACAGCCTTGCTGACCTGTAGCACAGGATGTTGTGATTGATGTGTTTGAACTCTAAGAGTCTTTTGTTCCTCTGCAAACCCAGATTGACACCGTCACAGTAATAAATGACTTCGCAATATTTCTCGACAAATTGAACTTCATTTGTCATAGATGTGTCCATTCTACAAATGTATTAAAGTCCTCCTATAATATGTTGCAGTCGTCCTCACTATAGACTATTCCCTCCAATTTGGTGTCATCCATAAATTGAGAAATTATGTTTTTGAAGTCCAAACAGTGAATGTAAATTGTGAACAGCATTGATTCTTGTAAATATCACTTCTCACCCTCTGCCTCTCTAATAACTCCGCTCTCTGCTTCTGTCTTGAAGCCAGCTAACAACTCATTCTGCCAGTTGTCCCCAGCTTTACATTTCCTGACGTTATTTCTTAGCATTTTTGTAAATCTGAAAGACCAATGCTGGGAATGAGAGAGTGGGCATAAGTGATCAAACCTCCAGATTGCGAGCAGAGTTGGCAACTCTACAGTGGGTCCATACTGGGCAGGGGCTCAACACAGGAAAATATCCAGTGGTTTCAGCAATGCATTCATTCATTTGGCTTGGGGATTAAGGCAAATTGCTGAAATTATATTTAGAACATTAAACAATGGACACTGAAGTCAATGTAGCCAGCAGAGGGGATCTGGAACACTAATTCACACTGACTTTGATCACTAGAGCTGCTGCCCCTTGTGTCCAGTGACAATCTCCTGTGGATTGATGACCACCGAAAACAATGAGCTGTTCTAGAGGAAAAGCACATCACAGGCCTGACGGGTAACTGAACAATTACAACACACCTATTTAACCAGCACTCAGCAATTACAGGTTGTTAATTAAATCACACACTCTTATCTTGATGCTGATTCCATTGTGGAACTCAGAGTCGGCCTAATATAAATCCAAAATCAATAAGAAGGCCATGCCAGAACCATGTTAAAGCTGATTGTTTGGGTCCTACATCTGGAACTTTTCTCAAAGGAATGGGAGGAGGCCGTTCAGCCCCTCAAGCCTGTTTCGTCATTCAATTCAATCATGGCTCCGTTGACTCACTTTGATTCTGTAAAACATTTAATTCCTTTACCCAACAAAGATGTAGCAAACTCAGTTTTGAAATTTTCATTGACCCACTCCCTGGCCTCAGCGGCTATTTAGGAATTAAAAAAAGGTTTTTGAGATTTCCACTCCCCTTCGAATGAAGAAAAGTTTCCTGACATTTCCCTTGGCCAACCTGCCTTGAATCTTAAGGTTATGAAATTTTAAAATGAAAATTTCTGAGTGTAATGGGATGGAATTTATATGTAAGCAGTTTGCCCAAGAAGGGGTGATTCAATGAACATGGTAGAGAATTGAGAAATTGGGAACATCAGTGAAAGGATGAATTTTAAAAAAGCAGGATATTACTCAAATGGATAGAGCGAGATTACAGAATGCTGCGTGTCCTGGTGTGTGAATTGTATAAAGTTAGTCTGCAGACACAGCAAGTGATTAGGAAGACAAGTGAAAGGTTGGCATTTATTGCAAAGGGGATGGAGTATAAAAGGAGGGAAATTTTACTACAGTTACACAAGGCATTGCTGAGACCATATCTGGATTACTCAGAGCAAATTTTTTACTGATCAACCCCTGTGGGACCAAATATTCCAGTTGATCAAGAGGTCCACATAATCAATGTAAACACACACACTGATTAATGGAAACATAATGTAAGGAGTAAACACATCAATGTTAAACTTTATTTATGGCAAAAATCACTTAAATAATAATGCAATTTTGCCTTAAATAAAACTTACTGGCAGAGAGCCTTCTCACTTGCATAGCCAATTGACTACTTGTAGATCGCAGAGATTGTGATAATACAGGAAACTTCCAGTATTTCAGGGATGTAACTTTTGCTGGTTTATCGGGAGTGCCAGTTCATAAGATGGTGGTCAAAACAACGTTTACTGCATTTAAAAAAGACTACAATTGCTTTTGAAGCAATTGAGAGAATGGTCACAAGCCTCACCTCCAGAATCAAGGCTTACCTTTTTAAGACAATGATGTGGAGGAGCTGGAGTTGGGCTGGGGTAGACAAAGTCAGAAGTCACATGGCACCACGTTATAGTCCAACAGGTTTATTTGAAATCTCAAGCTTTCAGAGCGCTGACCCTTTGTCAGATTACCCGAGTGTCATCCCGAAAGCTTCAGATTTCAAATCAACCGACTGGACTATAGCCTGGTGTCATGTGACTTCTGAGAGCTTAAGAAAGGTTGAGCAAGTTGGGCTTTACCCCACTGGAGCTTAGAAGAATGAGAGGTGATGTCATTGAAATACAGAAGATCCCGAGTGGATGGGATAGGGTGATGTTTCCTTTAGCAGCAGAAACTGAAAAGAGAGGAAATAGTTGAAAATAAGCTGTATCCCTTTTGAGACAGAGATGGGGACCTTTTGGGTAATCAGTTTGTGGAATCCTTTTCTGCACAGAGCAGTGGAGGCTGGTTCATTGCGTTGACCGGCGGTTGAGCTGGATAGAGACTTACTCAAGAAGAAGTCACGGGATATGTGAGAGCAGTGGAACTGAGAACAAAATCAGATCAGCCAACAGGTTTGCAGGGTCAAAAGACTGCTCATATTACAAAGTCCTATGCTGTCATCAATTGCCCCCTGTCACTGTTTTAACTTTGTGTCATTGAGAGAGCCCAATGATAGCACACACCATGGAAAGCTGCAACTGAGAAACGTTTCTCTGGATCCTGCACTAAAACTGCAGTATTACCTGCCCTCGCTCCTGCTGCACAGAAACAAACCAGTTCCCATTGGTCAACTTCCCAACGTCTGCCATATACACTTCGGAACCATGATACCTACTTTGTAAACTAACTCCTATCATCCTGCTAAGTAACAATAAATATAGTTACACAGTGAGAGACCCTTACCCTGCTGAATAAACACTGACTCTGTACGGTTACACAGTGAGTGACCCTTACCCTGCTGAATAAACACTGACTCTGTACAATTACACAGTCAGTGACCCTTACCCTGCTGAATAAATACTGACTCTGTATGATTACACAGTGAGTGACCCCTACCCTGCTGAATAAACAATGACCCTATACGGTTACACAGTGAGTGACCCTTACCCTGCTGAATAAACACTGACTCTGTACAATTACACAGTCAGTGACCCTTACCCTGCTGAATAAACATTGACCCTGTACGGTTACACAGCGAGTGACCCTTACCCTGCTAAATAAACACTGACTCTGTACAGTTATACAGTGAGTGACCATTACCTTATTGAATAAACACTGACTCTGTGCTGTTACATAGTGAGTGACCCTTACCCCGCTGAATAAACACTGACTTTGTACGGTTACACAGTGAGTGACCCTTACCCTGCTGAATAAACACTGACTCTGTACAGTTACACAGTCAGTGACCCTTGCCCTGCTGAATAAACACTGACTCTGTACAGTTACACAGTGAGTGACCCTTACCGTGCTGAATAACACTGACTCTGTATGATTACACAGTGAGTGACCATTGCCCTGTTGAATAAACACTGACTCTGTACGGTTACACAGTGAGTGACCCTTACTCTGCTGAATAAATACTGACTCTGTACAGTTACACAGTGAGTGACCCTTATCCTGCTGAATAAACAATGACTCTGTATGATTACACAGTGAGTGACCATTGCCCTGTTGAATAAACACTGACTCTGTACGGTTACGCAGTGAGTGACCCTTAACCGGCTGAATAAACACTCACGCTGTACAGTTACACAGTGAGTGACCCTTATCCTGCTGAATAAACACTGACTCTGTACAGTTACGCAGAGTGACCCTTACCCTGCTGAATAAACACTGACTCTGTACGGTTACGCAGAGTGACCCTTACCCTGCTGAATAAACACTGACTCTGTACAGTTACACAGTGAGTGACCCTTACCCTGCGGAATAAACACTGACTCTGTACGGTTACACAGTCAGTGACCCTTACCCTGCTGAATAAACACTGACTCTGTAAGTTACACAGTGAGTGACCCTTACCCTGCTGAATAAATATTGACTCTGTACAGTTATACAGTGAGTGACCATTAACCTGCTGAATAAAAGCGATTTCTGTACAGTTACACAGCAAGTGACCCTTAGCCTGTTGAATAGACCCTGACTCTGTACAGTTACACAGCGAGTGACTCTTAGCCTGCTGAATAAACAATGACTCTGTACGGTTACACAGTGAGTGACCATTACCCTGCTGAATAAACACTGACTCTGTACGGTTACACAATGAGTGGCCCTTACCCTGCTGAATAAATACTGACTCTGTACAGTTACACAGTAAGTGAGGCTTATCCTGCTGAATAAACACTGATTCTGTACGGTTACACAGTGAGTGACCCTTACCCTGCTGAATAACACTGACTCTGTATGATTACACAGTGAGTGACCATTGCCCTGTTGAATAAACACTGACTCTGTACGGTTACACAGTGAGTGACCCTTACCCTGTTGAATAAACACTGACTCTGTCCAGTTACACAGTGAGTGACCCTTACCCTGCTGAATAACACTGACTCTGTACAGTTATACAGAGTGACCCTTACCCTGCTGAATAAACACTGACTCTGTACAGTTATACAGTGAGTAACCCTTACCCTGGTGAATAAACACTGACTCTGTACGGTTACACAGTGAGTGACCCTTCCCCTGCTGAACACTGTCTCTATCTTTGGGCAGGATTGATGGACACAACTGCTCAGCAATCTCTGTGAAAATCAAGAATCTGTTTGAGGCAAGGCTGTTGATGAATAGTTTGTCTTTTCCTGGAATATAATTAAATTACTCTCTAAATATTTGCTCAAAGATGCACTCACCACAATAATAATTATTGAAGACTGAATCTATCGGTCCTTCTCCAAGATAGTGCAAATCTTTGTCAGGGAACCTCGGTGAGTGTTGTCAGGGGAAGCGAACGATGTTCAGTGACTGGTCAGGGTGCAATGACAATCAGCTTTATAGCTCACTGCATATTTCAGATTCACTTCCTGGAACAACTAACAACCAATCCACCAGACACACTGAAAATATCTGATATCACACCATGTGATTTGGCAAAGATTTTTATCTGTGTTTGTCATATTCAAAGCAATGGTGGAAGAAATGTTTGAAATGCAAGGCGTCACTCGGAGTGTCATCACTGGCAGTGCAGTGTAAGGGTGGGTGTGTGAACATTTCATACTGTGCTCACTCAAACTGTTAGAAGCAACAAGGGAAACAGTTACAGAATCTGCTCACGGCAAACATGGATTCTGGAAAGCAAAATCTGCAAACAGCACAGCGCAACACTTTATTGCTGCAGCTTTCCCAGTCTATATTCCTCAGGAAAATATCACCAATCTGCATTGCACTGCAGTGTTATACAGTGACAGACCTGTCCCCACCAGTACTGTACCCCAGTGTTATACAGTGACAGACCTGTCCCCACCAGTACTGTACCCCAGTGTTATACAGTGACAGACCTGTCCCCACCAGTACTGTACGCAGGGTTGTACAGTGACAGACCTGTCCCCACCAGTTCTGTGCACCTGTGTTATACAGTGACAGACCTGTCCCCACCAGTACTGTACCCCTGTGTTACACAGTGACAGATCCATTCCCACCAGTACTGCAACCCAGTGTTATACAGCAACAGACCCATCCCCACCAGTACTGTAGCCCAGTATTATACAGTAACAGACCCATCACCACCAGTACTGTACCCCAGTGTTATACAGTGACCAACCTGTCCCCACCAGTACTATACTCGTGTTATATAGCGACGGAACTGTCCCCCACCAATACTGTATCCCTGTATTATACAACGTCAGACCAGTCCCCACCAGTACTGTTCCCCAGTGTTTTACAGCGACAGACCTGTCCCCATCAGTACTTTACCCAAGTGTTATACAACATTTTTCATAATTTTAAATTTATTGGATTGTGCCTCAATGCTGATACATATTTACTGCAAGGCAAGCTCTCAGTTGCAAATGCTAATTGATAAAACCTCTCCTGAGTTGGAATGAAGCTTGATATTATACTCATCTGTTGAATGACATTACAGTGCTGCAGCAGCCCACACGCCATTTACAGCTGCAGTCTGTCAGAAGGTAGTAGATACCAACAGATTCTGTGTTTGGCATAGCAGGTGTTCACCAGCTGAGGTTGCTGGCCCTGGTCTACCTCTCGGAATTGAGCAACACCCTCAAGGAAGATGTTGGGAGCACCGACTGGAATTCCAGATGTGTGCACCAGTCAGGTGATGCTCTGCGTGGGGACTGCAGTTTTATGTCAGCTTAGTGCAGATGCATGCATTGCAAGATGGGGCAGTCAGTGATATAAGCTTTGTATCGAATGCTAAGCTGAGACCGCATATAAAAAGGCCATTCTGCCTCTCACGCTTATGATGACTCTAAGTGTTCTATTCCTTTCATCCCACTCACCTGCTCGAACCCCATGGCCCTGCTTTCTCCCTCCCCCTCAAGTATTTTTCCAATACTTGTTTGAAAATGATTAAATCTGCTTGTGCTATCCTTGCAGGAAGCTCACTTCTGATCATAACAGCTCACTGTGTAATGCTCTGTGTTGTGTACAGCTTTTCCTAATGTGATTTATGCACATTATTTTTACTGCTTCACATCCCACTCATGGGGCTAAGGTACACAGTAAGCTTGAGGACTAGGAGAGGAAACCAGACGGAATTTGAGGCTGGAATCTTTGCTTTCAACTTGAGAGGAAAAGAGGGATCAAAGTGTTAAACTTCCTACAGCCAGCTGCTGAATGTGGAGACCAGAGTCAATATTTTCTCAATTTTAGATTCATTCACAAAGTGAGACTTCACAAGCGTACAGCTCCTGACCCTACAACCTAACACCAGTGCCATTAAGTGATTTTTTTTTTAGCCCTGAACGAATGAAATGGGTGGTACAATCCAACATTCACGAAACAAAAGCTTTAAAAGGAAATCTTTAAATTAAAAGTAAAATGTCGTTAGAAGGGTCGATAGTACTCCCCAAACTGCTATTCCTGCCTTGGTAAGGGGCGTGGAATCAACATCACAACAAAACCAAACATTTTAAAGCAAACTTATTATTAAAATATAATTTTGGGGAGTAGGCTTACCCTCCAAACCCAGGGGATAGAAGGAGGCGTTTCTTCACACTGTTTTGAATACAGATTAAGCAATGAGCTAGTTGATTATCCCCTTCAAGGGGGTTCTGTGACAAGCGTACAAATTTTAAAAGTAAACCTATGAAATGTATATCAAAATATCAGCTTGAGGGGAGAATATTTATCCCAGCAAGCACGTGTGACAATCACTAGTCACAGCAGATGTCTCTACCTGTTTAACATACCAATAAAGTGACTTGATGACTCTATGATCAATAGCCAAATTAACTAATAAAACTAATTTGACTTGTAAAAGCTCTTTAAGAGACACTGCAAAACAAATCAATTGTCAGTGGAAACTTACAAAATATAACTTAAAATTGGCTTTAATGCTGAGCAGGTAAACAGTGGCAAACAGTCATAAAAAGGAGTATCTATTTGCATATGCTCAGGTCATTATCAAGATATTTTCAAACCAACCTGTTCAGAAATATCATTACACAGTTTTAGAGTTGGGGGGATTTGAATCCAAGGCTTCCTGGCACAGGTTGCTATCAAAAGGTTACATGGTTAGTAAGTTTGCAGATGAGACCAAGCTTGGTGGAAAAGTGGACAGTGAAGAAAGTTATTCAAGAGAACAAGGGAATCTTGATCATCCGGACCAGCAGGCCAAAGAATGACAGATGGAGTTTTATTCAGATAATGTGAGGTGTTGCATTTTGGTAAAACTAAACAAGGCCGGACTTACACAATCAATGGTAAGGCCCTGGGGAGAGTCATTGAATAGAGACACCTAGGGGTGCAGGTACATAGTTCCTTGAATGTGGTGTCACAAGTAGACAGACTGGTGAAGAAGATGTTTTGTAAGCTTGCCTTCAACAGACAAAGCATTGAGTACAGAGAGTCATAGAGTCAGACAGCAGAGAAACAGACGCTTCTGCCCAACATATCCATGCCAACCAGGTTTCCTAAACTGAACTAGGCCCATTTGCCTGTGTTAAGTCCATATCCCTCTAACCCTTTCCTATTCATGTACCCTGTTGAACTATTTTTCAAATATTGTAATTGTACTTGCCTCTACCACTTTCTCTGGTAGCTCATTCCATATACACACCACCCACTGCTGTAAACATAGTCCTTCAGGTCCCTTTTAAATCTTTCCCCTTTTCATCTTAAGCCTATGCCTTATAATTTTGGACTCTACTACCCTGGGGAAAAAACCTTGTCTATTTACCCTACCCATGCCCCTCATGATTTTATAAACCTCGATAAGGTCACCCCTCAGCCTCCTACGCATCAGTGAATAAAGTCCCACCTGTTCTAGTCTCTACTTATAAGTCAAATTTTCCATATAATGTCTTTGTAAATCTTTTTTGCATTCTTTTAATAACAGCCTACCTATGGCAGGGTGACCAGAACTGTATACAGTAGTCCAAATGTAGTATCACTGAAGTCTTGTACAGCCCGAACATAATGTCCCAACCCCTATACTCAATCCTCTGACCGGTGAAGGCAAGTGTGCCAAACATCTTCACCAGCCTGTCTACAAGTGATGCCACTTGCAAGGAACTATGTATTTTTAACCCTAGGTCTCTCTGTTCGACAATAACCAGATAAACTGCTTTCTTGGCATTAGTTGAGAGACCAACTCTGCTGCTGTTCTTCAATTGACTACAGGATGTTGAAGGTGTGAAAGAGCAGACAGGAACGTTGGTTTAATACCTTAGTTAACACTCCCTCAGTGGTGGCACTGGGAATGTCGGACTGGAGCACTGGCCTCATGTCTCTGGAGTGGGAACTGAATGTGTAGTCCCCAGAATCAGAGACATGAGAGCTGCACAGTGAGTCAAACAGAGACCAGGACGTTCAGTGGGAAATGGTGTATCCAATGTGAAGGAAAGACAGTGAGTGAGAAGGCAGGTAGCACACTGAGGTTCAAAGCTGAGGACAGATGGGAGAAATTTCAGCGGAGCATTGATTAGCAGGGCCGAGAAAATACACCGTGGTGTACATAACAACACAAGAATATGCATTCCCACTCAGAGATATTGCATAATAGGTACAATCAGGCTTCACGTTTATTTAGCTGTTCCTTCAGAGGGAAGTGAATAATCTGAGGAAACACAGATAAGGTAAGGTAAAATGGTTGGTCAGAAATCCTGGTCAGGGATGGCATGATGGCACAGAGGAGGGGTGGTACCGTGGCTCAGTGGTTAGCACTGCTGCCTCACAGCAGCAGGGACCTGGGTTCGATTTCAGCCTCAGGTGACTTTCTCCCCATATCTGCTTGGGTTTCCTCTGGGTCCTCCAGTTCCCTCCCTTAATCCAAAGATGTGCAGGTTAGGTGGATTGGCCATGCTAAATTGTCCTCTAATGTTCAGGGATGCGCAGGCTAGGTGGGTTAACTAAGGTAAATGTGGGGTTACAGGGATAGGATGGGATGCTCTTTGGAGGGTTGGTGCAGATGGGCTGAATGGCCTCTATCTGCACTGTAGGGATTCTATGAGAAGGTCTGACCTTTGATTTTAACTGATGAGATTCCTATCATGGATTATGTTTGCAGGATTGTAGACACACCACTCTGTTTGAAATCTCCCCACCCCACCCCTCCCAAAACTAAGATTCTCAACTCAATTAAGGAGAAGTCTACATTGCACACAACTGTGGGTAGCATGTTGTTACAGTCTATTCACACAGAGAGGAATAGCTGAAGACTGTCTCTAGTGCCTGTAGGCATTTACCAGCACTGGGTGATTAGAAGGACATCAGTAGTTTAGCTCTTTCTCAAAAGCTAAAGCACGATTTGGTGGCTTGTCCCCAACTCCCACACCCTCCCCCGGAATCAGCCTGGTCAAAGATTGATGCAGGAAAGTACTAAATAATCACTGGCCCATCCAGGGAACTCTGGTAAATAGAGATCAGGGCACATCTTTTTCTCTCACAATTTGTTTGTCAAATTCTGTTCTCTATGAAGCAGTGGAGTTTATTTAAGGAAGAATGAGATAATTGTTTGATGGACAAGGGAGTCCATCAGGAGACAGTGGGAGAGAGGGAGAGAGAGACAGTGGGAGAGAGAGAGAGAGAGTGGGAGAGAGGGAGAGAGAGACAGTGGGAGAGAGAGAGAGAGACAGTGGGAGAGAGGGAGAGAGAGACAGTGGGAGAGAGAGAGAGAGACAGTGGGAGAGAGGGAAAGACAGTGGGAGAGAGAGAGAGAGAGACAGTGGTAGAGACAGGGAAGTTCAGACAGGGAAGTGGAGCTGATGAGGTCAGCCGCGATCTTGGTAAATGACTGAGCAAGCTCAAGGGGTCAAATGTCAATAAAGTGTGAAGCTGGAAAAAGCACAGCAAGTCAACCAGCATCAGAGGAGCAGGGGGGTCTGCGTGTCAGGTCAATTCTCTTCCTCCTCGGATGCTGCCTGACCTGCTGTGCTTTTTCCAGCTCCATACTTTATTGACTCTGACTCTCCAGTATCTGCCGTCCTCACTATCTCCAAGGGGTCAAATGGCCTACTGCTCTTCAGTCCTATGTTACTAACCTGAACGTATGTTATGTCTGTAACACCCTAAAATGCTTCCAATGAATATTGTGAGAATCTGTTATCAGACTGGGCATGGACTAGATGCCAACGGTTTAACACACAAAGGTCAATTTTACAGAGTGGTTTAAAGGAGGAGACAGATGCAGAGAGATTTAGAATGGAATTCTGGAGCTTGGCACCAGGGAGCTGAAGGCAGGGCCACCAAAGATAGAAAAACAAAACCAGGGATTTATGAGTGATTTGCAAAATGTAAAGTAGCTGGAAAAAAAACTTGATTTGGAGGTGCCGGTGTTGGGCTGAATTGGACAAGGTCAAAAATCACACGACACCAGGATATAATCGAACAGGCTTATTTGAAAACACAAGCTTTCAGAGCGCTGCTCCTTTGTTAGTTGTTACTGACTAATACTTGATGAAGGAACAGTGCTCCGAAAGCTTGTGTTTTCAAATAAACCTGTTGAAAAAGAACTGAGGAAGGTGAGAGAATGTTTTTGATTCAATTAGTTGTCTTGATCTGGAATGTGCTGCCAGAAAGGATGGTGAATGCATGTTCAATCCATCAAAGATAAATTAGATAAATACTTAAAAAGGAGGAAGATGGAGGGCTAAGGGGAAAGAGTGGGGGAGTGGGATTAATTAGAAAGCTCTTTCACAGAGCTGGATGTAACATGGGCCATATAGAGTCAGAGAGTCAGCGTCATACAGTACCCTTCTGTCCAACTGTCTGACCCGCACTGATCAGACATCCCAATCTGACTTAGTCCCATTTGCTGGCATTTGATCCATATCCCTATAAACCCTTTCTATTCCTATACTCATCCAGATGCCTTTTAAATGTTGTAAGTGTACCCTCCTCCACCACTTCCTTGTTCCATACACGCACCACCTTCTCCATGAAAACGTTCCCCCTCAGGCCCTTTTCAAATCCACCCCCCTCACCTTAAACTGATGCCTTCTAGTTATGGACTCCCACACCCTCAGAAAAAGACCTGGACTATTCACCCAATCTCCTGCACTGTATCATTCCTGTATGGTGTTGCATATCAATGTTACATATTAATATCAATGCACTCTGTGAAATGTAATATCATTAACACATCACTCACTGTCAAAGGCAATATACAGAAAAATGGAACATGCATTTCTACAATATCTCAACACAGCCTTTGTATATCCGAAACTTCCACACAGTCGCTGAATTAGTTTTGAGCCAAAGGCAATTACAACAACAAGTTTGCACACAGCAAGATCCCGTGAACACAAATGAAACATACGAGCAGTTAACAATAGCACTAACAAAAGCACGCCAAGCACCACAATTCATCAGGGTGTGACGGTGTGGATGTAGATTGGATGCTCCCCTGGCTGGTGAATCTAAATCCTGGGAACACAAGATAAGGGGTAGATTATTTAAGGCTAAGATGAAGAGGAATTTCTTTACTCAGAGTTTGGTGAATCTTTACCGAAAGGCTGTGGAAACACAATCATTGAGCAGGTTCAGGGCAGAAATTCTTAGATTTCTGTAGACTAATGACATAAGGGATGTAGAGACAGTGGGAGAAAGTGACACTGAGGTAAATGATCAGTCATGATCTCATTGAATGGAGCAACCAGCTCAATGGGCTGAATGGCCTACCTCTGTTCCTATATCCATTTTTATAGGCTTCCTTTTGAAAACAGCAACATTGTGGTAACCATATATGGAACCTTGATTTGGCCACACTTAACTAAACACAGTTCCAGTCTCCATTTTAAAATAAGAATATAAACACACTAGAAGAAATGCAGAAATGATTTACAGACTTTTTGCCAGAGGTTATAATCATCAAGAAGAGGTTGAATACAGTTGAGGTTGAGGTTGCTTTCTCTAGAAAGGTGGGTGGTACATTGGCCCATACTGCTGAGGGGGCAGCTTCAATTCTATCCTTGGGTGACCGTCTGTGGAGTTTGCATGTTCTCCTGTTTCTGCCAGGTGTTCTGGTTGCCTTCCCCAATTCAAAGCTGTGCAGATTAGGAAGATTGGCCATGCTAAATTATTGGTAGTGTCTGAGGATGTGCAGGCTTGGTAAATGTGGGTTATAGGGATTGAGTAGGATGCTGTGCAGAGGGCTAGTGGAGATTCAATGGGCTGAATAGCCTCTTTCTGCACTATAGGGATTCCATGAAAAAGAAATGATTAAGGAGAGATCTAACAGATTATGAAAGGGATCAATCATGTGGATATTAAAATGAATTAGGGGTGAAGTAAGCCATTCACCTAGATCACGTTGATCTATTTTTATTTTGAATGCAACATTCCTATCTAAACCCGACAACCCTGAAACATCAGGAATCTACTTGCCTCTGTCTTTAAATACCTTCAAAGACCCCACCTCCACTGCCTTCTGAGGCAGAGTTCCAACGTCACAGATACCTCAGGGAAACTATTCCTCATCTCTGTCCCAAAAGGGCAAGCTCTAATTTTAAAACAGTGTCCCCTGGTTCTGGCCTAACTCACAAGAGGAAACATTCTTTCCAGGTTTACCCTGCAGACACAGAGACAATGTTTCTCACAGGGAAGAAGAGCATGGGGAAACACAATATAATCACCAAGAAATCAAATAAACAATTTTGAATACACTCCTTTTACAAAAGAATGATAAGATTATGGAATGTGTTGTTCAGGAAATGGTTTAGTACACAGCCCAAATACATTTATAGTGATAGATCTAACAGAGATTTTCAAAACCATGACTGAACAGGACAGAGTAGATAGGGAGAAACTGTTCAGGAAAGGGACAAGAACGAAAGTGCGTAGATTTGAAGAGATCTGCAAAAAAAGCAAAGGTGAAGTGAGAAAAATCTTTTTCACTAGGCAAGTAGTTAGGGTCTGGAATGCACTGCCTGGGAATGTGGGGGAGGCAGGTTCAGTTGAGGCATTCAAGAGGGACACTGGGTGATTACAGGAAGTCCCCAGGTTATGAACGAGTTCCGTTTTTTTCGACTGTTCGTAAACCGAATTTGTGTGTAAATTGGAACAGATACGGCTAATTAATCTGCCCATTCGTTAGAACGAAATATTGTGCGTAACTCGGATTTTTAAAGATTATTTTTAAAAATGAGAAGCTGGAGGTTGGTTCGTTAGTACAGGACATTCATATCCCAGGGACTTCCTGTATTTAAATAAAAGTCATGTGCAAAGGTATGGGGGAAGAAAGAAGATTGGCAAGAGATAATGATGCTCATTTCTAAGCAGGTGCAGATACAATGAACTGAACAGAAGCAGGCCATTTGGCCCATCGAGTCCACACCAATCCTCCTAACAGCATCCCATCCAGACCCACCTCCTACGCAATCCCTGTAATATTGCATATCCATGGCTAATCCACCTAACCTATACATCACTGGGCAATATGGGCAATTTCCCATGGCCAATCCACCTAACCTGCACATCTTTGGACTGTGGGAGGGAACCACAGCACCCAAAGGAAACCCATGCAGACACAGGGAGAATGTGCAAATTCATCACAGTCACCCGAGGGTGGAATCGAACCCGGGTCCTTGGCGCTGTGTGGCAGCAGTGCTAACCACTGAGCCACCATGACACCCCACGTCTGTGATTCTGTGAAGCTAGATAAACGTAGGAGAGAAAAGAGTAGAAGAATAGAATATATGGGTTGGTTGGGAGGGGGCTGGTATAGAGTATCAGAATTCCTGATTCCTGATGCAGGGCTCCTGCCTGAAAAGTTGATTCTCCTGCTCCTCGGATGCTGCCCAACCTGCTGTGCTTTTCCAGCACCACACTCTTGACTCTAATCTCCAGCATCTGCAGTATAGAGTATAGCAGGAACAAACTGGTGCTATGTAATGCCAACAATCTTTGGTGATTCTTGAGGGAAGAACACTGGGAGGGTGTTCATGTTCTGTTTCAAATTGCTCCTTTTGAATACATTTGATTTGATGCAAAGACAGCAGCCAGCATTTCTGCCACATCAGCCACAGATTGTGAACGAGCTCCAACCTTGCACTGGGGCTTCTCTCAGGAAGGCAGGCGTTAGTAACTGAGGTACCAAATGCTGCAGTCACTGACAACACCACGTAGTAGCATTGCATTTTAGGAAGAAAATGTTGCAAACTCTTTCATGCAAGGTCAAGAAGAAAGGACAATAAAAAGAAACAATGAGTTTGTCAGACCCTGGGAAAGACAGTTGGAATGAAAGACAGTGTGGGAAGGGTGAGGTGCAGAGGATCAAAGGTTGTGCATATTGAATATTTTGAAAAGGACAGATCACAGTTAATGCAACAGTCAGTGGAGGCCTTGATTTACTTAATATAGAGCTATCAAGGTATACAGCATGGAAACAGACCCTTTGGCCCAACTTGTCCATTCCAACTAGGTTTCCTAATCTGAACTAGTCTCATTTGCTTCCTTGCACCTGTCCAAATGTCTCCTAATTGTTGTAATTGTACCCTCCCCTACTACTTTGTCCAGCAGTTCAGTCCACACACACACACCACCCTCTGCGTGAAAAAGTTGTCCCTCAGTCTTTTTTAAATATTTCCTCTTTCACCTTTAAGATTAGATTCCCTACAGTATAGAAACAGGCCCTTTGCCCCAACAAGCCCACACTGACCCTCCAAAGAGTAACCCACCCCCCTCTGACTAATGCTCCTAACAACTATGGACAATTTAGCATGGTCAATTCACCTAACCTGCACATATTTAGAATGTGGGAGGAAACTGCAGCACCCGGAGCAAATCCAAGCAGACATGGGGAGAATGTGCAAACTCCATACAGACAGCTGCCCGAGGCTGGAATTGAACTTGGGACCCTGGCGCTGTGAAGCAGCAGTGCTACCCACTGAGCCACCTATGCCTTCTAGCTTTAAACTCTTCTGTCTGGAGAAAAGACCTTGGCTGTTCACCCTATTCATCCCCACATGATTTTATAAACTTCTTTAAAGGTCACCCGTCAGCCTCCTATGTTCCAGGGAAATAAGCCCCAGCCTTGGGGTGGCATAGTGGTTCAGTGGTTAGCACTTCTGCTTCACAGCACCAGGGACCCAGGTTCAATTCCAGCCTTGGGTGACTGTCTGTGTGGAGTTTACACGTTCTCCCAGTGTCTGCGTGGGTTTCCTCCGGGTGCTCCGCTTTCCTTCCACAGTCCAAAGATGTACAGGTCAGGTGAATTGGCCATGCTTAATTGCTCAAAGTGTTAGGTGCTTTACACAGAGGGAGATGGGTCTGGGTGGGTTACTCTTCGGAGGGTTGGTGTGGACTTGTTGGGCTGAAGGGCATGTTTCCACACTGTAGGTAATCTATCCAGCCCAATATCCTGATAACGTGTGATCATGTACAAGGGAAGTAAACACAGGAACATAGGAACAAGAGGAGACCACTTAGCCCCTTGAGTCCATTTAATTAGAAGATACTACTCCTTTTTCTAAATTTCCCTCACCCTCATCCTCCCTTCCCCTTCCCCCACACCCACCATCACAAATTTTCTCTCTACTGACCCAGTCACCTCACTCAGCACCTTAAACAGATAAATCAGATAACTTTGTGATCCTCTAAGCTGAAGGGAGTACAAATCTAGCCAAAGAACCTGGTCCTCTTCATTCCACTCAATTACTCCAGGATCATTCTAGTCAATCTTCTCCAAGGCCTATGACCTCTCCCTGAGGCTATGCCTAGAAATGTCTCCCAGATACTGGTTTAGCTTTACAAAATGGGAATATTTCTTGCACCCTGTTATATTGAATAAAACTACATGACATGGACAGTAATAAGGTGGAACCCCATCACCTGAAGAATATATCAGGTGCAGAATAAGTTTCTGTGGGACAGTCCACAACTCTCATTCCAATGGGGCCAGGGGACATTTCTATGGTTTATTTACCAATGGGAGTGCATCAGTTAATGGCTAGTGTAAAATTCCTTTCTGCTTTCTATTAACGAACTCATCAACTCAGTTCTTTGACCGAAGCAGTGATGCAGCTGTAACAGCAGGCTGAAGGATTCCGTTTGCTGCATTAATGTAAGGCGAATCTTTCAAAGTCCCTATGCAACCATTTGAGACATTGTGTGCAGCCAACGGAAATCACAAAATGGGAGCAGTGCACCTGAGATTTTGTCACATGTGGCAGTAAACTGCGGTCTCCCACTGATAGAGCAGGGAGAGTGAGTGCTGGTCAACTTCATCCTGAGAACTGTGTCAAGAGTAAACACTGCTCATCAGGAATGGGAGGGGGGGTTGAGGGCTATGCGAAAAGGAGGGATCGAGAGGCAGAGGAGAAGGAGGGATCGAGGGATAAGGGGAAAATGTGGATGCGTTAGATTGAGAGATGCAGGGAGCAGGAGGGCAGTATGAAATTGGGAAGAATAATGGATTGAGGGATACGGAGAAGGAGCAGAATGGGGGAACACAGGGAAAAAGTGGGATTGAAGGGTACAGGGAGAAAGTGGAGGAGTGGTGGGAGGGATATGGCAAGAAGGTGGGATTTGGGGAGAGAGGTTGGGGAGAGAGGTGTAAATAAGATTTGATGGGATGACTTTCTCTACTCCCAGAACATGTTGCTGTTGAAAGCACGGAAGACGTGAGTGTGTGATAGGGGAGTGTGTGATAGGGGAGTGTGAGATAGGGGAGTGTGAGATAGGGGAGTGTGAGATAGGGGAGTGTGAGATAGGGGAGTGTGTGATAGGGGAGCGTGAGATAGGGGAGTGTGAGATAGGGGAGTGTGAGATAGGGGAGTGTGAGATAGGGGAGTGTGTGATAGGGGAGCGTGAGATAGGGGAGTGTGAGATAGGGGAGTGTGTGATAGGCGAGCGTGAGATAGGGGAGTGTGAGATAGGGGAGTGTGTGATACAGGAGTGTGAGATAGGGGAGTGTGAGATAGGGGAGTGTGAGATAGGGGAGTGTGAGATAGGGGAGTGTGAGATAGGGGAGTGTGAGATGGGAAGTGTGAGATAGGGGAGTGTGTGATACAGGAATATGAGATAGGGGAGTGTGAGATAGGGGAGTGTGTGATAGGGGAGTGTGTGATAGGGGAGTGTGAGATAGGGGAGCGTGAGATAGGGGAGTGTGTGATAGGGGAGTGTGTGATAGGGGAGTGTGTGATAGGGGAGTGTGAGATACGGGAGTGTGTGATAGGGGAGTGTGTGATAGGGGAGTGTGTGATAGGGGAGTGTGAGATAGGGGAGTGTGAGATAGGGGAGTGTGTGATGGGGAGTGTGAGATAGGGGAATGTGAGATAGGGGAGCGTGAGATAGGGGAGTGTGTGATAGGGGAGTGTGTGATAGGGGATTGTGTGATAGGGGAGTGTGAGATAGGGGAGTGTGTGATAGGGGAGTGTGAGATAGGGGAATGTGAGATGGGGAATGTGAGATAGGGGAGTGTGAGATAGGGGAGTGTGTGATACAGGAGTGTGAGATAGGGGAGTGTGAGATAGGGGAGTGTGAGATAGGGGAGTGTGTGATAGGGGTGTGTGAGATAGGGGAGTGTGAGATGGGGAGTGTGAGATAGGGGAGTGTGTGATACAGGAATATGAGATAGGGGAGTGTCTGATAGGGGAGCGTGAGATAGGGGAGTGTGTGATAGGGGAGTGTGTGATAGGGGAGTGTGTGATAGGGGAGTGTGAGATAGGGGAGTGTGTGATAGGGGAGTGTGTGATAGGGGAGTGTGAGATAGGGGAGTGTGAGATAGGGGAGTGTGTGATGGGGAGTGTGAGATAGGGGAATGTGAGATAGGGGAATGTGAGATAGGGGAGTGTGAGATAGGGGAGTGTGAGATAGGGGAGTGTGTGATAGGGGAGTGTGTGATAGGGGAGCGTGAGATAGGGGAGCGTGAGATAGGGGAATGTGAGATAGGGGAGTGTGTGATGGGGAGTGTGAGATAGGGGAGTTTGAGATAGGGGAGTGTGTTATGGGGAGTGTGAGATAGAGGAGTGTGAGATAGGGGAGCATGAGATAGGGGAGTGTGAGATATGGGAGTATGAGATAGGGGAATGTGAGATAGGGGAGTGTGTGATAGGGGAGTGTGAGATAGGGGAATGTGAGATAAGGGATCTACCTCCTGACCTCTCTTGAATGTTTCATTCTAGAGAACTGAGATTCTACTTTGGAAGAAACTGCAAGATAACTGACCTTTTCGCAGCTATTTCCCCAGGGCATGGTTTAAATAAAAGCCTAAGTGCCAGATGGAGAAGTTAGATTTAAATCTTCACATAATGAGACTTCAGATGGATGTACGGTCAGACAGACAGAGAGAGAGCTAGAAACTATGACCCCCACATTCCCCACAGAGTCAGATGAAGTGGTTGTTGCGCGGGGGTGGCGGGGGGGGGGTTGCTGCTAATTTACAGCAAACATCCCTGACCATGCTCACATTGCAGAGTCTCCGCCCCAACCCTAGCTCCAGAGGCAGCACAGTGACCCCCGGGAGAGCTCAGTGACTCCCCCTCCCCGGGCTCTAAGATAATTCGGGGGAACGGCACATTCTGGAGGCAGGGGGATGTCTGGAGACATCTCCCCCCTCCCCTCATTGGGTGCTGGTGGCTCTCCATCCGCTCCACCAGAAACATCACCCCTGGAGAGGGGTGGGGGTGGTCACAGCTGGTTCCCCAGGAAGTTGCTCTTTCCCCTGAGCCTCGTGTCCTCAGGTTTCCCCTCCCCCCTCCCCCAACCAGGCCTGTCCCTTGGGAAAGTGGGTGTGAGATGTGGGGTCTGTGAGGGGGGGATCAGGGAGATGTGACCCCTGTTTCGGTGGGAACAGATGACATGGACTCAGGGCCGAGTGCAGCAAGATCTAAACCAGACGGATCACCACCCCACCCCTGCACACTCCCTACCCACACAGACATTGACACACTGATACACAGATTGACACACACACAGACACTGACACTGACACACACAGACACAGACACAAAAACACACAGACAGACACACTGACAAACACACAGACACTGACACACAAAAACACACAGACAGACACACTGACACACAAACACACAGACACACTGAGCAACAGAACTGAGACTCCTCACTGCCACCTACCAGCATCCCCCTCCCACACAGAGACACACACACATCGACCCCATCCACACACACACAGATCATCGCCCAACACACATCTATCCCCCTGCGCATACACACACAGATCCATCCCTGTACACAAATAGATCTATCCCGCCCCCCTCCCACACATAGACAAACACATACACTGACACAGGCACCACCCCCCCAAACACACAGTCTCACACACACCAGTCCCCATATACAGAGAGAGACACAGACACTGACACACACAGAGTCACCTACACAGAGACACACTCTCACACACATCACCCACCGCACATACACAGCCATACACAGACTCACACACACAGGGACTCACACACAGACACAGGGAGACACACACACAGACTCACACACACAGGGACTCACACACACACAGGGAGACACACACACAGACTCACACACACAGGGACTCACACACAGACACAGGGAGACACACACACAGGGACTCACACACACACACAGGAAGACCATCAGAGATCTGCAGCGATCTGCTGGTGTACCTCACACTGAGGGATAGTCTCAGGGAAGGGATTTTCTTTCGGGGGGCGGGGGGTTGGTGCCGACTGCAGAATCGGCAGCGGGTACCTGGCGTAGGTTGTGTTCAGCGATAAACATTCCCAGAGAACTGCCTGAGCAGAAGATACCGCAATCCTGGATGGCCCTGTCCCTGTCTCTCAGCAGCTGTGTGTGTGTGTCTCTGTGCACATCTCCATCTCCCTCTCCCTGTCTATGTCTCTCTCGGTACCTGGCTATCTGTATCTCTTCGCTTGTCTCTCTATTCCCTGGTCTCTCTTTCTCTCTCTCCCTGTGTTTCCCTCTCTGTGTCTCTCCCTTTCTCTCTCTCACTCCCCGTGTTTCCCTCTCTGTGTCTCTCCCTTTCTCTCTCTCACTCCCCGTGTTTCCCTCTCTGTGTCTCTCCCTTTCTCTCTCTCACTCCCCGTGTTTCCCTCTCTGTGTCTCTCCCTTTCTCTCTCTCACTCCCCGTGTTTCCCTCTCTGTGTCTCTCCCTCTCTCTCTCTCCCCGTGTTTCCCTCCCTCTCCCTCTCTCTCTCTCTCTCTGTTCACCGGCGGTTCGCTCTCCCTCCCAGCGTTTGACTTCACGGTTCCTGCATGTCTCTGCCTCCTCCCTCCCTCCCAGTGTTGTCTTTAGTTCCTATCCGTCTCTGCTTCTCTATCGGTCTTACTTTATGTCCCTCTTTCTCTGTGTATGTGTTTGTCTTTCTATGTCTGTCTCTTTCCCCCCTCTTCGTTTCCCTCTACCTGCACTGTCCTTGCCTGTGTGAGTCTCTCTCAGTCCGTCCCTAGCTCTCTCTCTCTCTCCTTGTATGCTTTTGTCGCACGCTCAGTGCGTCTCTCTATGTGTAGATGTCTGTCTCTCTCTCTGGGTGTGTGGATACGTGTGTGTGTATCTCTCTCTCTGTACCTGTGTGTGCATGGATGTCTGTGTGTGTGTGTGCGCGGATGTCTCTCTGTATGTGTGCGCGCGTGTATGTATATATATCTATGTGTGTGCAGATATCTCTCTGTGTCTGTGTGTCTGTGTGCATCTCTGCCTGCGTCTGTGTGTGGATCTCTCTATCTGTGTGTGCGTGTATCTCTGTGTCTGTGTTTGTGGACCTCTGTGTGTATATGTGTATATCTCTCTATCTGTGTGTGTGTGTGGATCTCTCTGTGAATGTGTGTGTATCTGTCTCTGTGTGTGTATCTCTGTCTGTGTGTATGTGTGTGTATCTCTGTTAGTGTGTGTGGATATCTGTGTGTGTGGATCTCTCTCTGTGTGGATCTGTATGTGTGTATCTGTGTGTGTATCTCTGTGTGTGGATATCTGTGTGTGTGTGGATCTGTGTGTGTGTGTGTGTGTGTGGATCTGTGTGTGTGGATCTGTCTGTGTGAGTGTGTGGATATCTGTCTGTGTGTGGATCTTTCTCTCTGTCTGTGTGTGTGGATCTGTGTGTGTCCGCCCCTCGCCGTCGCTGCTTACCTGGTAGTCTGCGGTCTGGCTCTGGTGGCTGTGCCAGCAGTGTTTGTGCACACATTGCTTCCTGTGCTGACAGTTGCAGTGATGCTGCTGCTGAACCTGCGCTCCGCTGCTCCGGGCCGGACCCCCTGCGCTCTGCTCTTCCGCAGCCTCCGGTTCCATGGCAGTGCCCGCTCCGCACTGCACCGCTCCCGGGACCTGCGCCACTCGCGGGCACCGCTCGGCCCTCCAGCCCAAGCTGCTAGTCTCATTGGTCGGCCCGACCAAAACAACCCGCATGACGTGCCCTTCCAGCAGCCCCCTCCTTCCCCCAAAAATTTAAAGGGGCCACTTCCAACCTCACACTCAACAGCCCATAATACCAATGGAGAGGTATTATTGCGGGCGGTGGGGTGGTGTGGGGGAGAGAGACACAGATCCAATGTGATCCACAGTAAAATGTAATTCACTCGATCCAATCATGTGGTTGTGATCACAGATTTTCATTGATCAAGCCATGGAGGGTTTCAGAACTACCACCAATTTGGAAATGAATGGACTATCTCAATTATTGGGAGAAAGTGAACTGGGCGCAGTGTTTACTGGAGTCAGTTTTAAGGGTTAAAACTTTCGCACAGGAATGTCCTGGACTCCTCACTGATGTTCAGCTAAATACTCATTGAGTAGTCCAGTCCATGAGTGAACTGGTCGCAGGTGATCTAGAAAAAGCCTTCAGCAGATCCTGAGCCAACATCAGTGTGGTTTCTAAGAGTCAGCATTGAAGCCAGTCCGAACCCTATATTAAAATAAAATTAAAGAGGTTACATTTATATCGAGCCGTCAAATTGCATTCCAATTGGAAACACTCAGAGCTTAAACCAGTCTCGTAAAATAGTCAGGACACAGAATCATCCAGGACAGTTTATTTTTAATGATTATAATGCTTCAGTAGCTTCTATAGACCATCTCACAGCACTGAAAAGGCCATTCACCCCACAGTGTATATGCTGACTCACTGCAATAGCAACTCAGTTACCCCCTTTTCCCAACTCCTTTTCCCATTTGCACTGGCATCCTTTACATATGTTAGTTAAAGATCCAATGTTTCTTCAGAAGCTGGGATTGACCCTGTCTCCATCAGACTCCCAGGTTTCAGATCCATGTTACCCATTGCATTAAACACTTTTCCTCATGTTGCCTTTTGTCCTTTCACCAATCACCTTAAATTTGTGTCCCCTCAGTTCTTAATCCCTCCCAGTCCACTCTGTCCAGACCCTTCATAATTTTGAACATTTCAAGCGAATCTCCTCTAAACCTTCTCTATCTTTCCCACCTCACCCTCCAGTTACTGCCTTCACTTGTAGGACTTTGCAGCCTTGGAGGCTGTTCCACCCCTGTGCCTCGGAAAGAGCTATCCAATTGGATCTGCTTCCCACTCCTTTTCAAGAACCTTCAATTTTCTCCTTTTCATGTATTAATCCAAATCCCTTTGAAAAGGTCCTCATGAAACTATTTCCACTTCCCTTTAAGGGTAGAACATCCTATTTCATAATAATTCATTGTGTAAAATCATTCTTATTTTCCCTTTAGTTCATTTGGCTCCAATCTATGTCCTTCCAGCTCCCGACTCTGCTGCCATGAAATCTCCATTGGGTCTTTGAACATCTCTGTTAAGTCTCCTCTTAAGCTGCCCTGTTCCAAGGAGAATAAAAAAATTCTTTTCTAATGTCTTTACACAATGACAAAGAGACCATGGAGTGCAGGTGCACAGTTCCTTGAAGGTGGAGTCACAGGTAGACAGGGCAGTGAAATAGGCATTTGGCACCCTTGCCTTCATTGGTCAGTGCATTGAGTACAGGAGTTAGGATGTCATGCTTTAGAATAGAAAGAATCAGGGATTTGCAGCTGTACAGGACATTGGTGAAACCACTTTCAGAATACTGCGTTCAATCTGGTTTCCCTGTTGTAGGAAAGAGGTCATAAACTTCAAAGAGTTCAGTGAAGATTTACAAGGAGGTTGCCAGAACTGGAGGGTTTGAGGTCCATGGAGAGGCTACATAGGTAGGGGCTATTTTCCCTGGCGTGTTGAGGGGTGACCTTGTAGAGGTTTATAAAATCATGAGGGGTATGGATAGGTTGAATAGCCAAACTCTTTTCCCCAGGGTAGGGGAGTCCAAAAATAGAGGGCATAGGTTTAAGGTGACGGGGAAAGGTTTAAAAGGAACCTGACGGGTAACTTTTTCACACAGAGGGTGGTGCGTGTAAGGAATGAGCTGCCAGAGGAAGTGGTGCAGGCTGGTACAATTATAACATTTAAAGGGCATTTGGGTGAGTATATGAATAAGAAAGGTTTGGAGGACTATGAGCCAAGTGCTGGCAAATGGCAATAGATCAGTTTAGGATATCTTCTTGGCATGGACAGGTTGGACCAAAGGGTCTGTTTCCGTGCTGTACTACTCTTTGATTCTATGAAATCCCTCAGCCCAGGAACTATTCTAGAGCTTGCTCCACAACATCCTGCCGGAATTGAACACAAAAGTTCTGTTGGGGCCATTTCCTTTGAAAGGTTGTTATTGAGTCTGCTTTCACCACCCTTTCAGGCAACACATTCTGGTACACACCTTGGTGCCAACTTGATGTGGGATTAACCAGCTGAACACCTCAGTAGGGTCAACTCTTAATCTGCTCTGTCCCAAGGAGAATAAGTCCAATTTCTCTAATCTTGCCTTGTATCTGAGATCTTTAATTCCTGGTATCATTCGAGTTAATCTCCTTTGAACTCTCTCCAGGGCTTTAACAGGACTCTTTAAATAAGGTGCTCAGAACTGAATATAATACTCCAAATGTGGACTGACCAATGATTTGTAGAAGTGGAACATTGCTTCCTTGCATTTATACTCTATGCCTGTATTGAGAAACCCAAGGATACAATAAGCCTTCTTACTAACTTGGTCCCTCTGCTCCTGTACTCCCCTCAGAGTTGTACCATTGAGCCTGTGTGGTTTCTCCTTTTGTTTTCCAACCAAAATGCATAATCTCAATTTTTTCTGCATTGAAATCCATCTGCCAGGTGTCTGTCCATTAAGCCAACTCGCCAGTGTCTCTCTGAAGTCACTCAGCATCCTCCTCACATCCATTTTCTCCCTAGCTTAGTGTCATCTGTAAATTTAGAGATTTTGCCCTCCACACCCATCTCCAAATTGTTTATATTTGACAGTGAAATGCTGGAGTTTCAGAAACTCAAGACCTCACAGGTATCAGAAAATCAATCTGCAATGCGCAGCCTCACATAATCACGGCATCATCATGCTCCTCCAGCTGCAGATAAAACATAGAACATAGAACAGTACAGCACAGTACAGGCTCTTAGGCCCTTGATGTTGTGCTGGCCTTTTATCCTATCCTAAGATCAGACTCATCTACATACCCTTCATTGTACCAACTTCCATGTGCGTATCCAAGAGTCACTTAAATGTCCCTAATGTATCTAACTCTACTACCACTGCTGGCAGTGCATTCCATGCACCCACCATTCTCTGTGTAAAGAACCTACCTCTATGCCTCTCAATATCTTGTACGCCTCTATCAAGACACCTCTCATCCTCCTTTGCTCCAATGAAAAAAGCCCTAGCTCCCTCAACCTTTCTTCATAAGACATGTCCTCCAGTCCAGGCAGCGTCCTGGTAAATGTCCCCTGCACCGTCTCTAAAGCTTCCATGTCTTTCCAATAATGAGGCAACCAGAACTGAACACAATATTCCAAGTGTGGTCTAACCAGGCTCCATAGAGCTGCAGAATAACCTCACAGCTCTTACACTCAATTCCCTGCTAATTAATTCAACACACCATATGCTTTCTTAAACCCCATCAACCTGGGTGGCAACTTTGAGGAATCTATGGACATGGACCCCAAGATCCCTCTGTTCCTCCACACTGCCAAGAATCCTGCCTTTACCCCTGTATTCTGCATTCATATTCGACCTTCCAAAGTGAATTACTTCATGCTTTTCCATGTTGAACTCTATCTGCCACTTACCAGACCAGTTCTGCACTGTGTCAATGCCTCATTGCAACCTACAACAGCCCATCACACTATCCACAACTCCACCAACCTTCGTGTCATTGGCAAACTTACTAATCCACCCTTCCACTTCCTCATCCAAATAATTTATAAAAATCGTAAAGAGCAGAGGTCTCAGAACCGATCCCTGTGGTACACCACTGGTCACCAAGCTCCAGGCTGAATACTTTCCATCTACCACCACCCTCTGTCTTCTACGGGCCTGTCAAATCTGTATCCAAACAGCCAGATTTCCTGTATCCCATGCCTCCTTTCCCATTTACGGAGCTGTCCCCAACATTCACAGACACAGCCTGTTCAATTTAACAATGAGGAGGGATGAAACAGGGTTAGGATATTGAAGGATGCATGAGAGAAAGTGGGTCGGATGGTCTTGTAATCTTGTTATCTAAAGAAGAAAGGATCTTTAAGGGAACAGCTGTTGCTCTGCATCCTCTCTGAAATAAAAAGCTCTGGATTCAAATCCCACTCCACAGACTTGAGTCCAAAATCTGGACTATCTCAGTAGCAGCACTGAGAGAGTACTGCACTGCTAATGGTGTCATCTTTTGGATGAGACCTTCTCAGGAGATTGTAAAGGATTTGCACTTTCTACAGAAGAGCAGGTGAAAGCAGCCCAGTTCCCCAGTCAGCACCTGTCCCGAAACCAACATCTAGAACAGATGCTCTGATCATTGACCTCACTTCACAGGTCAGAGGGATACATCCAGCTGATTGATGAGCTAGTGAGCATACCTCTGTCTTTACGTATGTTTCTAATTTTCAGCCCATACCACTGACCGGCAACAATATGAAGAGGAGAACTGTCATCAACTGTTCCACCAACAGATGGAAACTAGGTCCTTTACTATCCCAGAGTTAAAGCTGCAAAAGAATTCAGAGGAGTTTTTGATCCCTAGGCCTGCAGTGTCAGTCCACAAGCATCAAACACTCCTCGACACTCAAACGACTAGCAATGGGAGAATCCTCAATTGCCTTTTGGATAACAAATGGGTATTGAAGGGTAAAGGAAGCAACACTGACAGAAAATATAAAGTGCAGGCCAAAGATGGACTGATGTCAGTTCTGTCATCTTTACCCAGTTGAAACCAATTCCAACCATAATGCTTTGCACTCCATTGGATACAACTGGGGAGGTTAACAGGGGAACCCAGATTGACAGTCACCTCAGGTATCCATACATTCTGTCAAGTGCTGAGCCCAATTACTCCAATTACACTGAACTCAGAGCTGATCACTGAGGGGCAAACCACCGTCACACAAGATGGATGGCTGCCAGACAGGGGTCATTTTGTTTCATTTCGGATTTAGCACAGAAACATATGAATGAATCAGCATTTGGCCCTTTGAGCACATTCTGTTGTTCAATAACATCATAGCTGATGTGCTTATGTTTCAAATTCCACCCTTCCGTCTATCCTTGATGGGGAATTCTGGCTGTAGACAACAGCAAAATGCCCGAGATTGAATCAATAGAAGAGGCAGAGAAATAAATTCAAATGAAATGGAAAGCTCTCCAGGCAACATCTTCACTGTCAGTTGAACAAGGATACAGAGTAGGTTGAAGCCATGAGTTTCATTCATGGGACATGAATGCAGTGATGAAGTAATTCCAGTGAGCAAAGTTAGTACAGTGCTCTGTTACTTCCCTGCTTCAATTCACTCTCCTACAGTCACACCATCAGACTACACTCCATCTGCTTTCCCTTGGAGGTAAACGCTCACCATTACAAAAACCCTTGTTTCTCCAAACCTCACAACTCACACACCACACACCATACAAATGATTCCATCACAGCAGGCATATGTTTTTCTGAACACTTCATGTGGATGTCACTCATCTGTTCAAATTGGTTTCTGTAGGAGAAGGTCAAACTATGCTATCATTTGCATCTCAGTTTCGATTCACTGTACCTTGCTGCTGTACCAATGTCACAGGGTAATGAGTTGTCGGGAGACATTCTGCTATTTGTTGCTTTAGTTTTCTCTGAAGAGTAATCACAACATGCTTGTCAAGAATGTACAAGGATCTTGAGGAAATGGTCCAGCAGGAGTCTGTTTTTACAGTAAATTTTGTTATCCTATTTAGAAATAATTTGCCTCTGAAATTTCAAGTCAGTAGATGTCATAGAATCATAGAATCTCTACAGTGCAGGAAGAGGACATTCAGCCCATCAAGTCTGCACTGACCTCTCTAAAAGCATCCACCCAGACCCAGTCCCCTACCTTATCCCTGTAACCCTGCAATTCCTGTACTAATCCACCCAACCTGCACATCCCTGGATACTCCAGATAATTTTGCATGGCCAATCCAACCTGGACACTATGGGATTATTTAGTATGGCCAATCCACCCAACCTGTACACCTTTGGACTGTCATCACCTGATTTCAAGAATCAGAGATTTTGGAAGCTTGCTGTGCACAGATTGGTTGCCACATTTCTAACATTACAACTAATTCTTTGGTTATAAAAGGCTTCAGGACAGTCTGAAGTTTTGAAATTTGCTACATAAATCTTTTGTTATAATTGGATAGAATTGAAATGGTCTACAATAGAGTTGTAGAGTCTTTCTCTTCTTTAATGCTGTTGTGATAACTGGTAATGCATGCTGTGAAAAATCAGTGATTCCAGGAATCAATGTTTCCAATGAATTTCAGTTGGTGAAAGGGTTTGGAAAGGTTGATATGTGTTTTGGGGGAAGGATTGGTGCTGGGGCGATGTAGGCTTGAACAGCAGAGTTTGGGATGAATCAGGTATCCCAATTTGGCTAATTCCATTCTCCAGCACAGAGTGACACAGCATAAACTAGAAATTGAATCTCTTTTGTGTGTCGCCCTGGTAACTCCTAAATTCACATCCTGTAAACAGGAAATTGATAATTCTCACTCTTTTCTGCCCTTTTTGCAATTTAAAAAATGAGGCCGCTTTTAATGAAAATTGAGGAAGAAACAATTTATTTCTCTGAAAGTCTGCATTTGGTGTGTGTGTGCTTTGGCAGTAATTGCAGCATTTACAGAATGGGTTCAGATCGCAATAACCAGCCCTAGTTTTATATCATTAAACCTTCCTGTACATGTAAACATTTCAGCAACTATAGACTCTTAGCAAAACCAAACTCCTACCTTTTAAGCACAGTAAATTAGTGGCTGTGTTAAAAGACTGGGAACCCAGAAAATGTGAGTTTAAATCCTTCAATGGTGATTTGAGAACTTGTACACAGCTTGGAAAAGACATGGAAGTTAAATTTATAAAAACTGGTCTTTAGGGAAGAAACATGCTGTGTTACCCAGTCACGGCTTATATGTGACTCCAGGCTCATACATTATTTCTTTTAATTCATTCTTAGGATGTGGGCTTTTCTGACAAGCCCAGTGTGTTTGTCTATTCCTTGTAGCTCTGATATAATGGGATGCTCGCTGGGCCAATTCAATGGACAGTCAAGAGTCAAAATCAATGATGAACAGTTTCTTGCTCAGCTGCTGCCTGTAGGAGTCTTTTGTAAGTCAACGAGGGACAGCCACGACCTTGTTGGTTATATTTTGCAAAATTCTGTCTGTCAAGGAAGTGAACAATAATAATTAATATTTATAAAGCACCTTCACCTTTGTAAAAATATTCCACTTCAAACAAATTTTGACACTGAGACACACAATCAGGTATAGAGGCAGGTGATCAAAGGTTTGCTTAAAGAGGAAGGTTTTAAGGAGCATCTCAAAAGAGAGACAATGAGAGCCAGAGAGGTTTAGAGAAGGAATTCGAGATCACAGGGCCCAGGCAGTTAAAGACATGGCCACCAGTAGTGAACGGAAGGAAATGGGGCATGTTCAAGGCCAGAAGAGGAAGATCAGACAGAGATCCTTGAGGTTGTCAGGGATGGGGGAGATGAGAGAGATAGGGAGGGAGGAGATTATGGAGCAACTTTGAAGGAGGAAACAGAATTTTAAAATCGAGATGCTGCTGGATGACTGCGAATGTACAGCACTAGCTACAAAGAGTGATAGATAGATATATCATCCTCAACCAGGTAAATCTACATGTGACTCACATTCCCTGAGGAAAAGGAATTGTTTAAGAGAAGATACATCATCTCTATCTTCTGAGAGTAACTAGGAACTCGAACATTTCCTTCTTAAATCTGCCCACCTCTTTACCTTCCACTCCTCTTCTTCCATGATTCTCTTTCAAATCAGTTTCTTTGACCAAACTTTTAATAGTATAAAGGTCTACAGCGTATGAGAGTCCGGTTTCCTTGCAAATAAACAACTGTCAGCCTGGTGACACTCACTATCTCTGGAGTTATACTCCCCACCCAGGGCTCTAGCCTGTTACGTAAAAGTTTTCTCTTTAAGATTTGTGTATTGTGATCAGCCTATAGCAGGTGCTGTGCCCTGTGTAACAGTAGCTTGATTTTGTTAATAATTTGTATTGATGTTGGCATAAACAGTGTTTATTAAATTTGTCTTTGTGTCAGAATGTCAATAGACAGATCCTTCTGAGAGGAGATTCTCCATGCTGTTTCACAGTCAGAGTAGATTACAGCACCTCACCTGACTAGTAATGTCGTCATGACAGAAACCTAGCGAGGTGACAAAAGCAATAGGATAAGACAGAAAAATGGAATTTCTGAAACAGAAACCATTCAGAGAAACATAGAATGATACAATACAGAAGGAGGCTATTCAGCCCAACAGTCCTGTCCAGTTCTTTGGAAAGCTCTCCAACATTCCTATTACCCACCCTTTCCCTATAGCATTATAAATATCTCCCCTTCAAGATGGTTTTTCTGGAATCACCTGTGCAGAGAGTGGACTCCAGCTTATGAAAAACAGCCTGTACTGTAATGTTGGAAACTCTGCTGCCAATATTTACATGGAAAGACTTCCCTGCTCTTCTTAAAACAGTGCCATGGAATCCTTTGTGGCCACTTGAGAGAGAAAACCACACTCCAGTTTAATGACTCACCTGGAAAACAGGAACTTCGGAAAATGTAGCTCTCCCTCAGTGCTGTGCTGGGAGGATTTGTCTGATTGTTGTTGACAGTTTCGTGGAATAGGGTTCAAACCCCCAAGACCTATTCTGTTAGTTTTATGAATGAGAAATGAATCAGATTTCATTAAGAGATTTGTAATCATGCCCATTTATCTAAAATGAATGTGTTTGACACAATGCTTGAAACACACACACAAAAAAAATTAGATTCAAATAAAGGTGCTTTCAATGGAATGGGATGAAGACAGTCCAGAACACATTGGACAAATCTGTTAATGAGTAAAATGAAAATTAGTGGGAGATGGTAGCAGAGTGATAATGTCACAGATCCAACTATCCAGGGAGAAAGTGAGGTCTGCAGATGCTGGAGATCAGAGCTGAAAATATGTTGCTGGAAAAGCGCAGCAGGTCAGGCAGCATCCAGGGAACAGGAGAATCGACGTTTCGGGCATAAGCCTGAAGAAGGGCTTATGCCCGAAACGTCGATTCTCCTGTTCCCTGGATGCTGCCTGACCTGCTGCGCTTTTCCAGCAACACATTTTCAGCAACTATCCAGGGATCCAGGCTAATGCTTTGGGGACAATGTTCAAATCCCAATGTGGTGGTTGGTGGAATTAAAAACTAATCCCAGTAATGGTTACTATGACAGCTATTACAAATTGCTCTAAACACCAATGTCCTTTAAGGAAGGAAATCTGCTGCCTTTACCTGGTCTGACCTACAAGTGACTCCAGACCCACAGCAATGTGACTGAATCTTAACTACTCTCTGAAATGGGCAAGTGAGCCATTCAGCTCAAGTCACATCTAGGGATGGGCGACAAGCCAAGATGGAGGACGAGAAAAATATCTGGGTGTAACAGCTGCTCCTTTATTGAGGTATTTTAGGTTCTGGAGGTGATTTCCTCGAATTCCAGGAGCAGCAATTATTGTTTTATATGCTGTTGCATTGTTTTGGAACTTTGGAAAAAAAAGTCAAAACAACAGCAGTTTTAAAAGGGAGAAGAACAAACAAATGAAGCACATAGTGAGATCAGTGCAGGAGAGAGAGAGAGAGAAAGAAACTGACACAGCAGTGATCCTGCACAGTTACTGCCTTTGCTGTTTCAATTCATGTATCGCTGGACATCAGAGTGCATCTGGGAAAATTAACAAACAGTGAAATTCACAACTGATCTTGGAGGAACTGTTTGGGTGAAATTCACAGCACAGAAGCAGATAAGTGTATTGTTTTTAAATGTGACCTGTAGAAAGTCTGCAGTAGTGAGTAGTGTGGGTTCTATCTTGATTATATGTTTTTTGAGATACATCTCTCGATTAAACTTAAAATATAAGCCATAACTATTAATTTAACCTGGGGCTGTGTTTAGTAGTGGAATAAGACAGTGTTATTTTCTGGGTCTGTAGATTGTGAAGGAGCAAAGATGGCCTTTAGTAGAGTGATATGCACTTCTTGTCAGATGTGGGAGTTTAAAGAGAGTTTAAGGGTAACTGCGGATTATATCTGCAATTAATGCTGTTGGTTGTGAATCTTATCAGATCGAATGGATCGGTTGGAATGACAGTTAGAAGCAATGAGGAATTTGCAACAGCAACAGTATGTGATGGATGACAGTTATAGGAAGGGGGGAAAGTCTCAGATACAGTCACATAGATGGGGTAACACCAGGAAAGGTAAGACAGGTAGGCAGCTAGTGCAGGAGCCTTCTGTGGCTATACCCATTTCAAACAAGTATGCTGTTTTGGAAAATGTAGGAGGTGATGGATTCTCAGGGGAACGTAGCACGAACAGCTAAGTTTCTGGTATTGAGACTGCACTCTAATGCAACGAGGGATACATCGGGTTCCAAGAGATCAATTGTGTTAGGGGACTCTCTAGTCAGAGGCACAGACAGACGTTTCTGTGGCCAGCAGCGAAAAATTAGAATGGTGTGTTGCTTTCTTCGTGCCAGGATCAAGGATGTCTCAGACAGGGTGCGGAATGCTCTCACGGGGGAGAGGGGCCAGCAGGAGGTCATTGCACACATTGGAACCAATGACATAGGAAGGGAAAAGGTTGAGATTCTGAAGGGAGATTACAGAAAGTTAGGCAGGAATTTAAAAAGGAGGGCCTCGACAGTAGCAATATCTGGATAACTCCCGGTGCTACGAGCTAGTGCAGGTAGGAATAGGAGGATAGAGCAGATGAATGCAGGGCTGAGGAACTGGAGAAGGATTCACATTTTTGGACCATTGGAATCTCTTTTGGGGTATAAGTGACCTGTACAAGAAGGACGGATTGCACCTAAATTGGAAGGGGACTAATATACTGACAGGGAGATTTGCTAGAGCTGCTCGGGAGGATTTAAACTAGTAAGGTTGGGGGGTGGGTGGTGGGACCCAGGGAGATAGTGAGGAAAGAGATCAATCTGAGACTGGTACAGTTGAGAACAGAAGCAAGTCAAACAGTCAGGGCAGGCAGGGACAAGGTAGGACTAATAAATTAAACTGCATTTATTTCAATACAAGTTGCCTAACAAGGAAGGCAGATGAACTCAGGGCATGGTTAGCAACACGGGACTGGGATATCATAGCAATTACAGAAACATGGCTCAGGGATGGGTAGGACTGGCAGCTTAATGTTCCAGGATACAAATGCTACATAAAAGGATAGAAAGGGAGGCAAGAGAGGAGGGGGAGTGGCATTTTTGATAAGGGATAGCATTACAGCTGTGCTGAAGGAGGATTTTCCTGGAAATACATCCAGGGAAGTTATTTGGGTGGAACTGAGAAATAAGAAAGGGATGATCACCTTATTGAGACTGTATTATAGACCCCCTAATAGTCAGAGGGAAATTGAGAAACAAACTTGTAAGGAGATTTCAGCTATCTGTCAGAATAATAGAGTGGTTAGGGTTTAGATGAGGAGGAATTTGTTAAGTGTGTACAAGAAAATTTTCTGATTCAGTATGTGGATGTACCTACTAGAGAAGGTGCAAAACTTGACCTACTCTTGGGAAATAAGGCAGGGCAGATGGCAGGTGTCAATGGGGGAGCATTTTGGGGCCAGTGACCATAATTCCATTAAATTTAAAATAGTGATGGAAAAAGAGAGACCAGATCTAAAAGTTGAAGTTCTAAATTGGAGAAAGGCCAATTTTGATGGTATTAGGCAAGAACTGTCAAAAGCTGATTGGGGGCAGATATTCGCAGGTAACAGGACGGCTGGAAAATGGGAAGCCTTCAGAAATGAGATAACGAGACTCCAGAGAAAGTATAGTCCTGTTAGGGTGGAAGGAAAGGTTGGTAGGTATAGGGAATGCTGGATGACTAAAGAAATTAAGGGTTTGGTTAAGAAAAAGAAGGAAGCATATGTAAAGTATAGACAGGATAGATCGAGTGAATCCTTAGAAGAGTATAAAGACAGTAGGAGTATATTTAAGAGGGAAATCAGGAGGGAAAAAAGGGGACATGAAATAGCTTTGGCAAATAGAATTAAGGAGAATCCAAAGGGTTTTTACAAATATATTAAGGACAAAAGGGTAACTAGGGAGAGAATAAGGCCCCTCAAAGATCAGCAAGGCGGCCTTTGTGTGGAGCTGCAGAAAATGGGGGAGATACTAAACGAATATTTTGCATCAGTATTTACTGTGGAAAAGGATATGGAAGATATAGAAAGTAGCAAAATAGATGGTGACACTTTGCAAAATGTCCATTTTACAGAGGAGGAAGTGCTGGATTCTTGAAATGCATAAAGGTGGATAAATCCCCAGGACCTGATCAGGTATACCAGAGAACTCTGTGGGAAGCCAGGGAAGTGATTGCTGGGCCTCATGCTGAGATATTTGTATCATCGATAGTCACAGGTGAGGAGCCGGAAGACTGGAGATTGGCAAACGTGGTGCCACTGTTTAAGAAGGTGGTAAGGACAAGCCAGGGAACTATAGACTGGTGAGCCTGACCTCGGTGGTGGGCAAGTTGTGAGAGGGAATCCTGAGGGACAGGATGTACATGTATTTGGAAAGGCAAGGACTGATTAGGGATAGTCAGCATGGCTTTGTGCGTGGGAAATCATGTCTTACAAACTTGACTGAATTTTTTGAAGAAGTAACAAAGAGGATTGATGAGGGCAGAGCGGTAGATGTGATCTATGTGGACTTCACTAAGGCATTCAACAAGGTTCCCTATGGGGGACTGGTTAGCAAGGTTAGATTTCACGGAATACATGGAGAACTCGCTATTTGGATACAGAACTGGCTCAAAGGTAGAAGACAGAGGGTGGTGGTGGAGGGTTGTTTTTCAGACTGGAGGCCTGTGACCAGTGGAGTGCCACGAGGATCGGTGCTGGGTCCACTACTTTTTGTCATTTATATAAATGATTTGGATGCGAGCATAAGAGGTACAGTTTGTAAGTTTGCAGATGACACCAAAATTGGAGGTGTAGTGGACAGCGAAGAAGGTTACCTCAGATTACAACAGGATCTGGACCAGATGGGCCAATGCACCGAGAAGTGGCAGATGGAGTTTAACTCAGATAAATGCGAGGTGCTGCATTTTGGGAAAGCAAATTTTAGCAGGATTTATATACACTTAATGGTAAGGTCCTAGGGAGTGTTGCCAAACAAAGAGATCTTGGAGTGCAGGTTCATAGCTCCTTGAAAGTGGAGTCGCAAGTAGATAGGATAGTGAAGAAGGCGTTTGGTATGTTTTCATTTATTGGTCAGAGTATTGAGTACAGGAGTTGGGAGGTCATGTTGCGGCTGTACAGGACATTGGTTAGGCCACTTTTGGAATATTGCGTGCAATTCTGGTCGCCTTCCTATCGGAAAGATGTTGTGAAACTTGAAAGGGTTCAGAAAGCATTTACAAGGATGTTGCCAGGTTTGGAGGATTTGAGCTACAGGGAGAGGCTGAACAGGCTGGGGCTGTTTTCCCTGGAGTGTCGGAGGCTGAGGGGTGACCTTATACAGGTTTACAAAATTATGAGGGGCATGGATAGGATAAATAGGCAAAGTCTTTTCCCTGGGGTGAGGGAGTCCAGAACTAGAGGGCATAGGTTTAGGGTGAGAGGGGAAAGATATAAAAGGGACCTAAAGGGCAACTTTTTCACGTAGAGGGCGGTACGTGTATGGAATGAGCTTCCAGAGGAAGTGGTGGAGCTGGTACAATTGCAACATTTAAGAGGCATTTGGATGGGCACATGAATAGGAAGGGTTTGGAGGGATATGGGTCGGGTGCTGGTAGGTGGGACTAGATTGGGTTGGGATATCTGGTCGGCATGGACGGGTTAGACTGAAGGGTCTGTTTCCGTGCTGTACATCTCTATGACTCTATGACTCTTAAGTGCTGACTCAGCCAGTGACACCTACATTCCATGAGTAACTCAAGGAAACCAAAAGTGTACACAAAACCAGTGTAATATTTGGCCCAGAAACATCATGGACAACTGAATAAATAAAAGATAATTTAAAATGAAAAGTAAAAGCTTACAAGAATGTGCAAAAATAGAGATCCTGAACACTGGGATATAAATATTCAAGGATGCCAAAACAGAGAATGGGAGTTACTCAACATGAATCTGAAAAGAAGCTACGAAAGGGCATCACAATTGAAATGAAGCATTATACAATTCAATCAAATAAAAAGGGTATGGCCTGGAGAACTATGTTCTTTTGATATCTGATAATGGGGAATTATGCATTAAAAGAAGGAAGTGGTGTAAGTGTTGAATTTTACTTTACACCAAGTCCCATCTGGGGTGAAGTGAACTTAATTGCAATGAATGAATGATTCTGTGATACACCAGTCACATTCCACTTTGAATACAATATTGAAGAAGATTTGGGACAGCACGGTGGCTCAGTGATTAGCACTGTTACCTCCCAGCACCAGGGACCCAGGTTTGATTCCACCCTCGGGTGACTGTCTGTGTGGAGTTTCCATTCTCCCGTGTCTATATGGGTTTCCTCCCACAATCCAGGTTAGGTGAATTGGCCATGCTAAATTGCCCGTTGTGTTAGGTGCATCACTCAGGTCTGGGTGGGTTACTCTTTGGAAGGTCAGTGTGGACTTGTTGGGCTGAAGGCCTGTTTCCACACTGTAAGGATTCTATATTTTAAAAATTTATGCTGGAGTAAGGGGTCAGCAGGTCAAACAACCACCAGAAATTCTAAACCAAAATTCAACAAAATTAAGACGAGCAAAATAATCAAAATGATGAAACAAGTTATGGGAGATGGAGCCTCAGGATTAGCTGGAGAACTGGTGGGTAGGCCGCATTAATGCCTGAGAGAGACCCACCCTCACAAGGTGACCAACACTGGGTTTTCCCAAAGGATCCAGGAGCCTGTGATCACAAATCTGCCCTAATCCTTGAGCCACCATTGTATTCCAGTTACAGACGGTTTCTAATCAACCTGTTGAGAGATATCATTACACAATTCTGCAGCAGATGGAACATGAAGCCAGATCTTAGGGTCAGAAAGCCAGAGAGATCTACGGCACAAAAAAAGACCTTCAGCCATTCATGTCCACGCCAGTCAAAAACAACCAACTAACTATTTGAATCCCATTTTCCAGCACTTGGTCCATAGCCTTGTTATTTTTTTTGTCTTCATTCACAGGACGTAGGTGTTGCTGGCTAGGACACCATTTATTGCCCATCCCTGACTGAGGTTGGGAGTGAACCACATTGCTGTGGGTCTAGAGTCACATGTAGGCCAGACCAGGTGAGGATGGCAGTTTCTTTCCCAATAGGACATTAGTGAAGCAGATGGATTTTTCCCCAACAATCAACAATGGATTCATGGCCATCATTAGACATTTAATTGCAGATTTTTATTGAATTCAAATTCCACCATCTGCTGTGGCTGGATTTAAACTCACATCTCCTCAACATTACCTGGGTCTCTGGATTAACAGTCCGCAATAACATCGCTAGGCCATTGCCTTGGCATCTAAATGTTTCTTAAATGTTACGAGGGTTTCTGCCTGACCCTCCCTTACCTACATTGAGTTCCGGATTCCCCACTAAAGGTTTTCCTCACATCCCCCCAAACCTTCTTCTCCTGACCTTCAACAAAGTCTCTTCACCCAGAGATAGGGACACTACCCACTGCACTGGCCCTCCACACTCCAGTTCCAGTCTTAAAGGCCTGGGAATAATCAAAAACCATTGGTTCCGCAATGAGGCTGGGAATGGGAGAACCTCTTACATCAGCCCCTTCCCATCTCCGATTGAAAGGTTGGGGGAGCTTTCCCTCCACAGGTAGATTGATGTGTGACTCTCCCGCAGTTAACTGGGTTAAACTGTCACATTCAGTAACATTAAAGGGAACTGTAGTGGAGGATGCCGCACACAGTAGCTCCACGTAACTGTATATTGTGGCGGTTCAGGAACTCCCTGCCCCACTACCTGATCTGATGTAAATGTCAACACTACATTTCTACATACCCTTTCATCCCCTTGGTCGTCAAGCATCTACCTATCTAACCTGCCTTAAAATTATTGCAAAGTTCTGCAGTTCTTTTGAGGAAGGGAATTCCAATGACTGACAGCACTCGGAGAGAATAACATTTCTTTGTCCCTGACTCAAATGAGTGACCAGTCATTAGTTATTTTCCATCTAAAGGAACCTTCTCTGAATCTATAAGTGGGAAATTTAAAACTAACGCATCAACTGTCTCATTAGCCAGTTCTTTTAATTCCATGGGATAAAATCCATCAGGACCTGAACTTATCAACTTACAGCTCCAATAATTTCCGCATTACGATTTCCCCGTGTAACTTCCTTGAGCTTTTCCCTCACTCTTCATTCCTGATTTACAGCTGTTTCTGGGCTGCTATTTTCTTCCTTAAGAAGATTGATGGAAAATATCTGTGCAATTTGTCTGCTATCTCTCTATTCTCCATGACAAACTCCCCAGATTAATTTTCTTTAGGAGTAATATTTTGTTTATACTTTCCTTAAATGTCTGAAGAAAATTTTCCTATCTGTTTTATATTTTCGGCTAACTTTCTCCTGTGCCGTATATTTTCCCTCCTTATTAATCTTATAATTTATTTTGTCATTTTCTTTCTATTCTGTCCAATTTTCTGACCTGACACCTATCTTTGTACAATTATATAACTTTTCTTTGAGTTTGACACTTTACTTGACTTTTTTAGTTAACCACGGAGGCAGGTCCATCCTTAAGGAAGTTCGTTATTGTTGCAATGTATCTATTTTGTACTTTCTGGAATTAAATGTTACCACATTTCTATTGACCTATCCCTTAACCGGAACTGCCAGTTCACGGCTATTAGTTCTGCTTTCACATCCTCAGAATTGTCCTTTTTAAATTCAGAATAGTAGTCTTGGACCTACACTTCTCTCCCCTAAACTGCATGTAAAATTCAATCAACTCAACTGTGACCCAGGGGTGCTTTCACTTCAGTCACTAATCCTACCTTGTTGGTCAAAGACAGATCTATTATAGCCTGCTCTCTGATGCTATAACATGTTGATCTAAGAAATTGTCCTGAAAACATTCAATGAGTTCCTCATCTAGACTACTTCAGCCTGTCTGTTTTTTCTATTCTAAATGCAGGGTAAAATGCTCCATGCTAATCACAGAACCCTTTTGACAACTGCCATTATTTCTTCCTTGATATCTTGTCCTAACCTATGGTTACTGATAAGGACGCTGTATACAACTCTTCTCACAAACTTTGAATACAACTCTGACAAGTGACCTGTTGCCTTTATCATTCCTCATCTCTACCCAGACTGCTTCTATAACCTGGTTTCCTGGATTGAAGTCATCTCTCCTTATTGTGCTTATATCATCTTTAATTAACAGAGCCACTCCTCCACCCTTACCTAGCTTCCTGTCCTTCCTAAATGTCACGTCCCCTTCAATATTCACATTCTAGTTCAGATCATCCTGCAGCCAGCTATCTCAATAATGGTCACTCCCTCTTACTTGTCCAACTCAATTTTTACTATTAGTTCACTTGTTTTGTTTCAAATGCAATGTGCATTGAAATATTCCGCTTTAAGTTTTATCTTTTTATTATTTTATTCCTGTCATGAGCTGGTCTGGCCTACGTGTGGACCAGACCTACAGCAATGTGGTTGCCTCTTAAGAAACTTCTGGGTAATTAGGGATGGGTAATAAATGCCAGGGATAGCCACATACTACAATGAAGTAGAAATCATGCTTCAGCTGTACATCATCATGGGTAGACTACACTCTTGGCATATATTCCCAGAGTGATAACCGGACTTTTAGAATTTAGAAGGCTAGGGGATAATTTGAGTAAAGTATTCAAGTTATTCATAGAAAGAACATAGGGTAGATAGAGATAACTTTTTCCAACCAGTTGGGGGCTCTTGAACTAAGGGACATAGTTGAAAAATTAGGGCCAGACCATTCAGGGGAGAGGTTAGGCAATATTTCTACACACAAAGGGTGGTAGAGGTTGGAAACCCTCTTCCACAAGTGGATGCTGGATCAGTTCTTCATTTCAACTCGCAGAGAGATAAATATTTATTAAGCAAAGATATTAAGGGATATGGGCCAAAGGCAGGTCTATGGAATTAGGCCACAGATAAGCCATGAATCCATCATTAAGGATGAGTTTCTAAATTCTTGGAAGAGCAGGGTTGGATTAGAACAAGTCAACATGGATTTAGTAAGGGGAGGTCGTGCCTGACAAACCTGTTGGAGTTCTTTGAAGAGGTGACAAGTAGGTTAGACTGGGGAAACCCAGTGGATGTGGTCTACCTAGACTTCCAAAAGGCCTTTGATAAGGTGCCACACGGGAGGCTGCTGAGCAAGGTGAGGGCCCATGGTGTTCGAGGTGAGGTACTGGTATGGATTGAGGATTGGCTGTCTGACAAGAGGCAGAGAGTTGGGATAAAAGGTTCTTTATCGGAATGGCAGCCGGTGACAAGCGGTGTCCCGCAGGGTTCAGTGTTGGGGCCGCAGCTGTTCACATTATATATTAATGATCTGGATGAAGGGACTGGGGGCATTCTAGCGAAGTTTGCCGACGATACAAAGTTAGGTGGACAGGCAGGTAGTACTGAGGAAGTGGGGAGGCTGCAGAAGGATCTAGACAGTTTGGAGGAGTGGTCCAGGAAATGGCTGATGGAATTCAATGTGAGCAAATGCGAGGTCTTGCAATTTGGAAAAAAGAATAGAAGCGTGGATTACTTTCTAAACGGTGAAAAAATTCGTAAAGCCAAAGTACAGAGGGATCTGGGAGTGCTAGTTGAGGATTCTCTAAAGGTAAACATGCAGGTTGAGTCCGTGATTAAGAAAGCGAATGCAATGTTGTCAATTATTTCAAGAGGGTTGGAATATAACAGCACTGTTGTGCTACTGAGACTTTATAAAGCTCTGGTTAGGCCCCATTTGGAGTAATGTGCCCAGTTTTGGTCCCCATACCTCAGGAAGGACATACTGGTACTGGAGCGTGTCCAGCGGAGATTCACATGGATGATCCCTGGAATGGTAGGTCTAACATACGAGGAACGGCTGAGGATCCTGGGATTATATTCATTGGAGTTTAGAAGATTAAGGGGAGATCTAATAGAAACTTACAAGATAATACATGGCTTGGAGAGGGTGGACGCTAGGAAATTGTTTCCGTTAGGCGAGGAGACTAGGACCCGTGGACATAGCCTTAGAATTAGAGGGGGTAAATTCAGAACAGAAATGCGGAGACATTTCTTCAGCCAGAGAGTGGTGGACCTGTGGAATTCATTGCCATAGAGTGCAGTGGAGGCTGGGACACTAAATGTCTTCAAGGCAGAAATTGATAAATTCTTGATGTGACAAGGAATTAAGGGCTATGGGGAGAATGCGGGTAAGTGGAGTTGAAATGCCCATCAGCCATGATTGAATGGCGGAGTGGACTCGATGGGCCGAATGGCCTTACTTCCGCTCCTATTTCTTATGGTCTTATGATCTCATTGAATGGTGGGACAGGCTCTAGGGGTCGAATGGTCTACTCCTGTTTCTATGTTCCTCCTGTCAGGGCATGTCAGACTGTCTGCCTCACTGAGGAGAAAGTGAGGACTGCAGATGCCCTTGGCTCTTGCCCAAAACATCGACTCTCCTGCTCCTCAGATGCTCTCTGACCTGCTGTAGTTTTCCAGCACCACACTCTCGATGATGTGTGCCTCAGCTACCCACTGTAGCTACCACTCTGTGACATTGATCATCCAACTATGACCTAGGTCAGTCTGTCTCCTGCTGCCCTCCACTATGCCTCTGTTGCTTTTCAGCTGTGATCAAATCAAAAATTGCACTTTCTTTTCTAGATGTTGTAATCCAAGGGACTACAGTCTCTCTTCAATGCTGCAACAAAATTACACACTAATCCCTCAGAGATCATGACTTCACACTGCAGCTTGATGCTTTGAAATCAGTTTTTGAAGATCTGAAAATAAAAGTGAAAAATCACACAACACCAGGTTAGAGTCCAACAGGTTTATTTGGAAGCTCTAGCTTTCAGAGCGCTGCTCCTTCATCAGGTGGCTGTGGATCTTACTATCCTATTCTCCACAACCACCTGATGAAGGAGCAGTGCTCCGAAAGCTAGTGCTTCCAAATAAACCTGTTGGACTCTAACCTGATGTTGTGTGATTTTTCACTTTGGCCAGCCCAGTCCAACACCAACATCTTCCAAATCATGAAAATAAAAGGCCGCTCTCAGAAATGAAAGCTTCATTGATGGATCGATGGCTCATTAACATCCTTCCGGGGTAGAGAGAAAGAACTCAGTTTGTGCCCAGAAGTGACTCCAGGCCCCTCTTCATCCGCCTTTTAGCCAGTCAGTTAATTGCAATTAAGAGACAGACAAGAAACTCTGGTCTTGCCAATGGGGCCATATCATGAGATTGAATTTATGAATGAAGGTTAGGCTGTGAATGAATTTTGTTTGACCTAACGCTTTCTAAGAAGAACTGCAGGGATATTTGGAAGACCAAGCCGCAGTATGAAGTCATGATCTCTGACGGATTAGTGAGTAATTTTGTTGCAGCATTGAAGAGAGAGACTGTAGTCCCTTGGATTGTTTAGGGGAGGTCACTCTGTAACTAATTTTCACAGGCATGTGCTCAATGAGTTTGCATGACATTTCTCCATTTTCTACCTTCAACAAAAATCTGGTAATTTTGTTTATTGAAGATGGTTTATCACCTCAAGAAAAACTGCAGGCAGAGGCTGGACCTAGAGTCTGCTAAATATTTGTCCCCCAGATTCCCAAACATTGCAAAGTTGGCTGCAAGAATTGGATTGGAAGATTGGTTGATTCCATCATAAGCCAATCTCTGTCCAAATCCCTTTTGTTCAGGAGGTCTGTGTGTCAGCCTCAATCATCTTTCTCTTTGTGCGGAATCTCTGCAGCAAACAGTGCTCCAGGGGAAGAGAAATTCCTTGCAGCCTTATCAGCTTTCAACCTGCTTTCTGTTAACACAGCTCACAGTAAAGAGAAAAGCTCAGCCCTCCACCACATTACTAATTATATAAACAGAGAGAGATGTAACTGTCAGACAGAATAAAGGTTAATATTATTTTTGCTGAGTCTGTTCAGTTGATGCTCACAGATCTTTTTGCTTTTGTCGATACTTGTGTTAGGCTCCTTTGGCCACTGAGACAAGAAATTTAGAAATTCTGCTGACCAATGAGAAGATCCCACTGCCACTGAGCTGACTTATATTTCCTGAAGTTTCTAATAAACATATGAAGAAAGTAAGACTTGCATTTCTATAACGCCATTCGTGACCTGAGGTCAACCCCAAGGACTTGGAGCCATGTTGAGGTGTAGCCACTGCTGTAACATCAAAAAACTGGGTGGCTAATTTGCCCACAACAAGATTCCAGAAGTAGCAAAGTGTTAATGATCAGACCATTATGAAGTGATGTTGGCTAAAGAATCAACTTGATCTCAGGGCACCAGGAAAAACCCCTCTTCAAAACTGTGCCCTGGATTTTCTTTACCTACACCTGAGACGGACCTCAATTTAACATCACATCTGAAATTCAGCACTTCTGACAATGCACCCCTCCCTCGGTACTTGCACTGGGTGTGTGTCAGGCTAGAAACTTATATGAAGTGTTTGCAGTAGAATTTAAAGCTGACTTTCAGATGGGGGGTGTGGGGTGGGGGGTAACTGCTCTTTCACTGATTAAAGTGAATACCATCAATAGTACAACTGTCAACAGTATTTGGAAGTATGTTCTAACCAAGGTTCAATACAGCTTTAATATGAACTTATTTTAAATTAATCCATAGAATCCCTACAGTGGGGAAGCATGCCTTCCAACCCATTGAGTCTACACCAATTTTCTGAAGAGCTTCCCACCCAGACCCAGCCCCTACCCGATTCCTGTAACCCTGCATTTCCCATGGCCAACCTGCAAACCTTTGGACTGTGAGAGGAAATCCACGCAGACACAGGGAGAATGTGCAAACGCCACACAGACAGTTGCCCAAGGATAGAATTGAACCTGGATCCCTAGCACTATGAGCCACCCACCACCCTGACTTAACTTAAGGTTTTTATTTGTGTTTAATATTGGCAGTATTACTAGTGAGGCCAGCATTTTAGCACATCCTTAGCTGCCCTGGAGAAGGTGATAGTGAGCTGCCTTCTTGAGTGAACATTTCAGGTTTTTGCCCTTCCTTCTTGACTGGGGAATTTAAGAAATGAAATGGATTGAAGGGAAGTGAAAGTGAAAAAGAAAGAAAGGGAAGGTTTGTGATAGGCTAGAAATCAGGTGAGATTGATCACAAAAGCTTTGATGGTGAAGGGTCCACGGGAGTGGTAACAGTGACCAGGAAAGGAACAGAAGAGACAAGGCAATGAAACACTGGTGCTCACCGGCAAAGACAAGTAAAAATGAGTTTAACTAAAATTTGGAAAGGAAGGGGAAACAAAATGGGGGCAGAGACGACACTCTGAATTTATTAAATTTAGTGTTGTGACCTGAACACTAAATTGTCTAATCTAAAGATAAGTTGCAGTCTCCTGAATTATAAGGTGCTTCATTGGAACACGGATTGATTTGCTCAACTTTGATTCTGCTGTTGAAGGCATGTGGTGCCTCCTGGATTACAAAATATTTAAGCTGGTAGATCTGTATGAAGTCTGTCCCATTTGGCACCGTGATAGTGCCTCACAAACGCACCCCTGCAACCCCCTAAGATGGAGAGCATCATCAGTCTAAAGGTGGGACTATTGTCTCTGCAAGGACAGTATAGTAGTCACTCCTACTGACATTGTCATGGACAGATACATCTGCAACAGGCCGGTCAGTGAGGATGAGGTCAACAGGATTTTCCTGCTGTTGACTCTCTCACTACCTGTCACACACCCAGTCCAGCAGCTGTGTCCTGGAGCACTCGGCCAGTTTGGGCAGGAAGGATGATGCCAAGCCAACTTTGGGAATGGATGTTGAAGTCTCTCATCCATAGGGCATTTTGTCACCCAGTACCTCTTCCACCAGGTAGGGGCACTGATTCATCAGCTGAGGGAAGTGGTTGTGCCAATCTCTGACCTGATAGCATGAAGTTTCATGACATATCAGTGATGATGAAGGAGGAGCTGTAGAAGCTTGTTCAGGCGATTAAAAGAAAATTCATGGGAGGCAGGTATGTCTAGCTAGGATGATATTTATTGTCCATCCCAGAGGGCAGTTCAGAGTCAACCACATTGCTGTGTAGGTCATGTGTAGGTCAGACCAGGTAAGGACAGCAGTTTTTTTCTCTAAAGGATATCTGTGAACGAGGCAATTGACTGTAGTTTTGTAACTCCAAATTTTTATTGAATTCAAGTTTAATATTGACAAGATTCAAACTTATGCTGCCAGACCATTAGCCTGGGTCCTGGATCACTAGTACTAGTGATATTATCACCACAATACCAACTAGACCAGGTTAGAACAGTCTATAGGTCAACATTCCTTATTTTGAACCCTCGATATTTGCCTCAAACATGCTGCTGCTGAGCTACAGTTGACACTGTCAGATTGTGTAGTGAAATATAGGCAATGAGAACCTGATAGCAAACACAAGATCAGCAATGGACAGGACTGAGAATATTCAGTGACTAAATGGGGCTGCAGGAACATTAGGGTAACTGATAGCGTCTTAACAGTTGAATACGAGGCCAGTGATCTGCTGCAGCAGTATTGTGTGTGGAGATCACTATCCACTTACACAAACATGACCCTTTTATACAATTAAGAGAAATACCAGCTTAACACAGCCTAACATAATTCCAGGAGAGAGAACAGATGAGATCTGTGTTACCTTGTATCCCTAACAGATTAGTTTTGTTACATGACTTTCAGAAATAGCAGCAACTTGTGTTTGCATCTTCCCTGTCACAAATATTCAACAAGAGAGTAAAGGTGCATTGAAATAACCACACCGTCACCAAGTCACCCTTCATTTACTTGTGCACGCTACACTGGTTGTGGCAATCCAGCTTGGAGTCAGTCCCTGAACGGAGGAGATTCTAAATCCCCTGGTTATATCTGTCAGCCAGGGCTCCCTGATTAACAACCCCAATCAAGGATCTCATAGTCACAAGGTCGACCTGGTTCCAGTCACAACATGAACGTTGTCAAGATAGATCAAAGAAAGAGAAACGATCAGGAGCAAGCCCACCCCCAAAACACCTGCGCTGCTGGTCAATTAGGACCAATATTTGAACTCCCCAATTCATCCCCCATTCACCCGTAACCCTTAATATTCTTACCTCAGCTCTGAAACATTGAACTCATTCCCGGTTTTAAAAGCTTTCTGAGGAGGCAGTTCCAGATTTCCACTGCATTTAGTATGTACTTCCTGACATCACTCTTACATGGATTGGCTCAGATTTCATAAACCCCCTTCCTCTGGATTTACTCCATGGTTCAAAAATGGTGAGGCTTTGAGGATGAAGATAAGTGACAAGAAACTTGCTCATGAGGATGTCACAGAGAGCTCCACTCTGTGTCTTTTGTACAATACTATGGGCTCCTTATAGCCTCTAAGGGGGAAGGAAGGACCTTCAGTTTAACATTTCAGCTGAAAGGTAGTGCCTCAGGGAGTGTCACTCTCCTGCATGCCAGCTGAAACTGCGTGTCGAGCTCTGCTAGGAAGATTCTCGAATCCTTAACCTCTCGACTCAGAGTCCAACCCCACTGAACCACAGCTGAAACATGGGGCAGCAAAGTGGGGGAGGGGAGAAAGGACTGCTCACCCCTTCCACCCGCTCAGCAAAAGAAAGTCAGTGGCAAGCTGACTGGAGGACTGGAAAAGATTTCCATCAGGAGCCGGCAGGACTGGGGTTCCATTGTGAGCCTTCCATAGAATTCAGGCTGGAATCTGAAGAGGCCTCAGTCGGGCCCAGAGTGAGTGAGGTTGGGGAGGCAGGGAGGTGTGTGTATGGGACAGGGAGGGTTTGGCCATCTTTGGGAAAGGGGTGGGGGTGGTGTAGAGGGAGGTGAGCTGGCATCGAACTCCCGTCCCCGGCGCTGTGAGGCAGCAGTGCTAACCACCGAGATTAGGAAGGAAATGGAGAGTACTATCCCTGTGGGGATGTTCCCAATGGTCAAAAGGCAGCCTCCAAAGATAGTAACTGCCCTGCCCTTCCTGCTACTTTTAACAACATTTCTTTGAATAAACAGGGTGCCCACTGCTGCCCACCTGCTGTACTGTGGCATGGAGAGGGTAATAATGGGGGCAACTGACCCTTATTTAGGAGGGAGAGGTGGAATAGTGGCAATGTGTCTGTAGTCCAATGTCCAGCTTAATGCTCTCAGAACACGGGGTCCACATCCCACTATGGCATTGGGTGGCATCTAAATTTAATAATAAACAAAACAGGAATAAGAAGTCAGCCCACTGGCAATCATGTGACCAATGTAGATCATTGTAAAACCTATCTGGTTCACTTATGTCCTTTAGGGAAGGAAATCAGCCATCCTTACCTGATCTGGCCTACATGTAACACCAGACCCACAGCAATGTGGTTAACTCTTAACTGCCTTCTGGACAATGCTAGATTGGCATCAAATCTCGTATTGTTTACTCAGCCAGGGATAGTCCCATCATCCCTCTGCGTCAACATCTGTGAATAAATTGAGGAAAACAGCTGATTTTACTGCCCACTCTTCTCTGTGTTCTGGAGCAAACTCGGGAGTGGGCCACCCTCTTGAACAATTTCTTTCACCAAACACACACCTAGCAGGGGATTGTGATGTCCAGTTTAGAATGTATAACTCATCAGGGGTCTGGTGTACCGACTGAGAACATAAGAACATCAAAACGAGGAGCAGGAGTAGGCCGTCTGGCCCTTCGAGCCTGGTCCACCATTCAATAAGATCATGGCTGATCTCTTCATGGCCTCAGCTCCAGTTACCCGCCCTCTCACCATAACCCTTAAATCCCTTACTGTTCAAAAATCTAATTATCTTTGCCTTAAAAACATTCAATGAGGTAGACTCAAATGCTTCGCTGGGCAGGGAATTCCACAGATTCACAACCCTCTGGGTGAAGAAGGGCCTCCTCAACTCAGCCCTAAACCTGCTCCCCCTGATTTTGAGAGTAAGTTCTATATTCACCCACCAGTGGAGACACTCTCTGCTTCTATCTTATCTATTCCTTTCATAGTTGTATGTGTTTCTACAAGATTCCCCCATATTCTTCTTCATTTCGAACAACACTGTCACCCAAACATTCAGAACTGAGTATCATTGGTACCTGGATATGAACAGGAAGAAAGGAAGAATCTACTCTTTACTGCATTGCTCAGTGAATTTCATAGAACTCCTACAGTGTGGAAACAGCCCATTTGGCCCAACAAGTCCACACCAACCCTCCAAAGAGTAACCCACCCAGACCCAATCCCCTACCATATTATTTTCCATTTCTCCTGACTAATGCACCTAATCTACACATCCTTGAACACCGTGGGCAATTTACCACGGCCAATTCACCTAACCTGCGCATCTTTGGACTGTGGGAAGAAACTGGAGCACCCGGAGGAAACCTACGCAGACACGGGGAGAATGTGCAAACTCCACACAGAGAGTCGCCCAAGGTGGGAATCGAACCTGGGTCCCTGGCACTGTGAGGCAGCAGTGCTAACCACTGAGCCACCATGCCACTCCTTTGTGCCTTAACGAAGATTCAAAGTGGAACTGTCTAACTCTTCCTCCCCACTCATCCACTTTCAAAAATGATCTAATATATTCATCATTCAAAGGGAATTGTGCTTACATTGCATGTGGACTATTCCTCAATCATTGAACACATCAATCTCTGAGAAATTCATTTCCTTCTTTTCCACCCAGACTATTTTGTTTGACATTTGTAGAATGTAGGAATCACTCCTAAGGTCAGCATTTATCAGCCACCTTCCACTGTCCTTGAAGTGTTTGGCTCTTTGCGCCATTTCAGAGTCATTGTTGTGAGTCTGGTGACCAGACAGGGTAAGGAAGGCAGATTTCCTTCCCTAAAAAAGGCCATTAGTAAGCCAGCTGGCTTTTTATGACAATTGACAGAGATGACATAGTTACCATTGGGCTATCTCAATTCAAAGTTAACCCTGGTGGGATTCAAACCCACACCCCAGAACATTAGCCTGGGGCTCTGGGCCCAGTGACATTACCACTACACCACTGTCTCAACAGCCCTCAACATTGTACAAAGCCGATAGCCAATAAAGGTCTGAATGCTGTCCTCATCTCCTGGGAGCTCCATCTATCTTTATCTTACATTCCAGTCAGGATAGAAAAGGATTGTTTCTGTTGGGTCATCCTTCTCCCATTTCCATCCTCCTCCATCTCACACCCATTCAAATCAGTACGATCAGTGGCTATTAATCCTCTGGGCAGTTCAGACCCTCAATTCTCCAAAATGCACACTCCTCCTCCTCTTTCCTCAACATCAAACTGATCCTCAAATAGATGGTGCTCTTCACCTCCCCCATTCTACCCTTTCTCCAATATTGGAAACTCTTCATAATTGGCTTTGTATTCTATCCTAAATCTCACAATCATAATGTTGGAAATGTTCATTAACGAATGCACAATATTCAGCACCTTCACAATTCCTCAGATACTGAAGCAGCCCATATTCAAATGCAACAAGATCTGGACAATGTCCAGGCTTGGGCTGACAGGTGGCAAATAATATTTGCCACTCAAATGCCAGGCAATGAGCAAATCCTATAAGAGACAGTCTAACCATTTCCCCTTAACATTGAATGGTGTTACCTTCATTGAATTCTCCACTATAAACAGCCTGGGAGTTACATTAACCAGAAACTAAAATTAAATAAGCTATAAGAGCAGGTCAGAGACTAGGGATCCTATAGAAAGTAGTTCCTGACTCCTAGAGCCTGTCCATCATTGACAAGACACAAGTCAGGAGTGTGATGGAATATTCCCCACTTGCCTGGATGAGTGCAGTTCCAACAACACTCAAACGCTCAATACCATCCAGGACAGAGTAGCCCAGTTTAATTGGCACACCACATCCACAAACATTCAGTCACTCCACCATTGACACCATAGTAGCAGCATGTACCATCCAGAAGATGCCCTGCAGAAATTCACCAAAGATCCTCAGACAGCACCTTCCAAACGCACAACCACTTACTTCTAGAAGGACAAGGGAACAAATACATGGGAACACTACCACCTACAAGTTTCCATTCAAGAAGCTACTCACCATCCTGACTTGGAAATATATCACAATTCCTTCACTGTTGCCGGGTCAAACTCCTGGAATTCCCTCCCTAGGGTCATTGTGAGTCAACCTACAGGACATGGACTGCAGCAGTTCAAGAAGGCAGCTCACCTCCCCCCCTCCCCCTCAAGGGGCAACTAGGAACTGTTGACCCAGCTAGTGATGCCTACATCCCATGAGTGAATAAAAAACAAAGGAATATACCCTTAATGAAAGATTATAACTTCTACAGGCTGTGGCTATTTTCTTTAGCAAAGAGCTGGCCAGAGCAATTGATTAATAGAGGCCTTTAAGATTCTGAAAGAGATTAATAAGGCAGATGAAGGCAAGTTTTCACCTTTAGGAGAATCCAAAACTGGGGCAATAAATACAAGGTCATCACTTATTGATCCAAATGGGAATTTAATGTGGGAAGAATGTGGAAGTTGCTAGCTCATGTCTGGACTACATGGTATCAATACACGTCAGAAAAAAGTTGGATGATTTTGAGAGAGAACTAACTACAAGGATAGGTTGAAAAGGCAAAACAAAGAGGGTGGGAGGGGTTTCATGTAGAACATGAGCATCAGCTGACGTCAGAAGAGTGGTGGGGCATATTTCTGCATGGTAACTCTAACTTAGTTTAAAATCTATCGGCTTGACCCTTCATCTCAGTTCCACATGTAAACAAAATCTGGGAGTCACAGATATCTCTTCTAGGAAGGAAGAAAATGCAGCAAAACTGCAGTCTCGTGCACTCACAGCATATGTCAAAGTTCTTCACAGACAATGAAGAGATTGTGAAGCCCAGTCACTGCAGCTGCATTGGAAAATAATTATCCAACTGTATACATGGCAAGATTCTGTAAATAGGAAGTGTGATAGGTGAGCAGTTAATCTGATTGAGGCAGGGATGTTGGCCAGAACAGATTGGCAAGAAATCTAAGGTTGGTTTGCAGTGGAAACATTGAACGGGATACAGTCCATTGCATTCAATCTGAAACCAAATCTATTTCATTAAGTAATTGAAGGTTTCTTGACCCATTGCAGTTGTTGGATTTGCTTGCTATCTGGTTATTGTATTCAGTGTAATTGCCAACATAAATATGAATAATTCATTCCTTTTTAGTTTTCAATCCTAGGCATTGCCTTTGCAGGTCAGCATGGGCCCTGGCATTCCAGTGGGTGAACCCACCCTCTAGAAAAATATAGGGTTAATAAAAATAGTACGCTGCTTTTAAAAAAACATCGTCTGCTCAACAAAATGGATACAGAATCTTAGCATTTCACCTTCATTTCTTCCCCAGTTATCCAATACTTGTTAGGCCTGTAAGGGAGCTATAAGAATTTTCAGTTTTTAACTCCTCTATGGCTGGGCCAAAAATGAACACAAATATTTAGAACATTGACTCACCGCAGTGAGGAGCCTGCAGTGATTCTACAATTACCCAATGTGTGATCCTTACTCCCACTGAGTAAATAGTTAATCTCAAATAAAAATAGAAATTGCTGGAGAAACTCAGCAGGTCTGGCAGCATCTGTGGAGAGACAAACAGAGTTAACGTTTCAGGTCCAGGATGACACTTTGCTTAAAATGTTCTGAAGAAAAATTATTGGGCCTGATAAATTATTGTTAACTCAATTTTCTCTCCACAGATGCTGCCAGACCTGCTGAGTTTCTCCAATGTGCTCTGATTGTATATCAGATTTCCAGCATCCTCAGTATTTTACTTTTAGACATTGATTCTGGACAGTTACACAGTGACCGAGTCTTACATATTGCATAACTATTGCTCCGCTGAATAAAAATACACTGTCATGAAAAGCTAACTTGAGTATTCATGGAATGAGATTGACCTTATAGAGAGTCAAAGTGCCAAGGCAGGGTTGAGCAATTTTCGAATTGTTTGATAACCAAGAAATGAAACGCAGAATATAAAGTTTTAAAGAATGCATTTCATCACTTTGTTCTGGGTTTTGGTTGCAACATTGGTTTGGAGATTATTTCAGAATTCTTGGCGACTGCAGGTCAACGCTGGAGAGTTAACACCCTTACTCCTGGTTTACTCAGCTCAATTTCCAGTTGCATGGAGTTATATGAGAATAGGTTTGGGAATTCAGACTTCTGATGAAAGTCAGTCAAGGCAGCCTCGGAATACCATACCAGATTAATAAGTAAGAAGCAAGTTGTTAAGTGTAAAGTTAAAAATCAAGGTGATTACTTTTCAACTAGATGAATACTCAGGAAGTTTGACATTGTCCAGGACAAAGCACCCCAGTGAATGGCACCACATCCACAAACATCCACTGCCTCCACCACCAACGCTCAGTAGCAGCAGTGTGTATTATCTACAAGATGCACTCTTGAAAGTAATCAAATCTCCTCAGACAGTACCTTCCAAACCCACGGCCACTTCCATTTAGAAGGACAAGGGCAGTAGATACATGGGAACACCACCCTCTGCAAGTTCCCCTCCAAGCCACTCACCACCCTGACTTGAAAATATATCTCCACTACTTCAGTGTCACTGGGTCAGAATCCTGGAATTCCCTCCCTAAGGGCATTGTGGGTCTACCTACAGCACATGGACTGCAAGCGGTTCAAGAAGGCAGCTCACCCCCACCTTCTCAAGGAGGCAATTAAGGACGGGCAATTACTGTTGACCCAGTCAGTGACACCAACATCCCAAGAGTGAATAAAAAAAGGTAATTCAAAGAGACCACGGAAGAGGAGAGTGCATGCACATCAAGGAATTAGGCTCATGGGTTCAATTCCAGTACAAAATTGAAGACTGACCCTCCAGTGACCTGTGTCATCCTGGACCTGAAACGTGCAGTACTGAAGGTTTGCTACACTGTTAGAGATTCTGTCTGTTCAGGTGAATGTAAATGATTGTTTTGAAGAAGTTCAGGTGAGTTCTCCCCAGTGTTCTAGCCAATATTTATCACTGAATCACCACTGTGAGAAATAGATCACATTGTCACTATCATATTCAGCTTTATCGGAGCTTCCAGAGAGCAAATCAGTTGCTGCATTTCCAATGTTATAAAATTAAATATAAGTCAAAAAAGAAGGCTGCCTGGAAGGTGCTTTGAGATGTCCTGAGTTGGTGAAAATGACTACCCAAACACAAGTTGTAGACTCATAGAGTCACACAGTTCAAAATAGGCCCTTCTGCCCATCAAGTCTGCCCCAAACCAATCTGCACTAATCTCACTTTCCAGCAGTCTTTTCTTCTTAAAATATATTTTGTTGGGCTGAAGGGCCTGTTTCCACACTGTAATAATCTAATCTAATCTAATCTTCTCCTTAGTGTGCAGGCAAACATTTATAAAAAAAAAGGGTGGCACAGTGGCACAGTGGTTAGCACTGCTACCTCACAGCGACAGAGACCCGGGTTCAATTCCCGACTCAGGCGACTGACTGTGTGGAGTTTGCACATTCTCCCTGTGTCTGCGTGGGTTTCCTCCGGGTGCTCCAGTTTCTTCCCACAGTCCAAAGATGTGCAGGTCAGGTGAATTGGCCATGCTAAATTGCCCGTAGTGTTAGGTAATAAAGGGTAAATGTAGGGGTATGGGTGGGTTGCGCTTCAGTGGGTTGGTGTGGACTTGTTGGGTCGAAGGGCCTGTTTCCACACTGTAAGTAATCTAATCTAATTTACTGTATGTAGAAAGGGAGGAGGCTGAGGCAAAGTGATTTTTTTTTTGGTTTAATTCGTGTTATACAGAAATCTATCAATGCAGCAATTAAAATCTGCTCCCTTTTCTCAGATTGAGCCCTGCAGGTGAGAAGGTTCCTGATTCAGTTCATGGGCTGAACACAGGTCACTAATCCCACTGAGGTGACTACAGGGCTCCTATATATCACAGAGATCCTGAAGCAGCAGATTTAGCTGAAATCCCATCCCCATTTGATTCCCTAGTCGAATGTACTGAGAGAAATTGGTGGAAGGAGAAAGGGCGAAAGGCAGAGAATGTGATGGAGAGAGGACAGAGAGAAACACAGAGAGAGCTAGAGTAGCGAGAGGGGGAAGAGAGAAAGAAAGTGGGAAGAGAGAAGAAAAAAAAAAGTGATATAAGGTTATTATATGCAGTTGAATGGTTTGTATTCTTGAAATCCTCCTGGACATTCACTGAAAATGCACTTCAGGAAGGAACACTGAGCATTGCACATAACTGAACCAATCACAGAGCCCAGCTTCTGTTTAAATTATGTATCATGGTTCCTCTCTTATATCTGTAACCTTGGAGACAACTATCAAAGGCTCATAACCTTTGTATCAATTTAGACTAGGGACATGGAAATCAACATCAACCACCTTTTATGCTCTCACTGTATTGTTTGAGGAATTTAAAAAGGACAGTCAGCAAAACCAGCCAAAGATGAGAAGGGCTTTTACCCTGGAGATCCCAATAGGATTAGAGCATTGATGCTACATAAAGAGAGAACTGATCTTCATCGAACCTGCACAGCGAAGGAGAAGCTGTGATGGGTGAAGCAGTTGAACTGTCTCGAGCTGCCATGTATCATGACCTTGGTTACATAACAATAATGCAGTTAAATCATTCACACTGAGGTGAGGCATCACCGGCATTTCCATCTGCTGGTCATGAACAGGGATTTCCCTTGCTCTCTCCTTTATTACAATAGCAGCTATACTTCAAGTGAAAATCACTCTATTGGCTTCTAACTGTTTTGAGACAAATCAGGTTAGGTAAGGTGTTCTATAAATAGACTCTCTCTTCGACTGTAGAGCATAGTCCTTGTCCATGTACAGACACTCACTGAAACGCACACAAACACACACGCACACACGCATGCACACACACACATGCACACACACATACAGACTCACGCATACAGACACACCCAGAGACACACACATACTCACAGACACATACATACACACACACACTGACACACACACACAGACGACACTCACACACACATACACTCACAAACACACACAGACGCACACACATACACGCACACAGACACACACACACACTCACTCACACACATACACGCATGCATAGAAACACATACACACTCACTCACACACACATACACGCGCACATAGACACAAACACATACACAGATACACACATGCACACACATACATTCACACACACATACTTACACACATACACGCACAGAAACACCAACACTCATGTGCATACACATTCTCCCACATATACATGCACACAAACACACAAATAGAATCATACCAAAGTCATTCAAACACACATCAACACACACTCATGCACACACACAGAATCACACACAGACAAGTCACATGTATATACACACAGACATACAAGCACACAGAATCACACATACAGAAACTCACTCAAACACTTAGAAACATAAACACTCATGCATACACACAGAATCACAAACTGAAACACTGTCACGGAATCACACACACAAATACACATACATTGAAACACATGCAGCGTTCATTGGTGGAATGTGGTGGTATGGTGCAATTTAAAATCAATTACAGATATAGAAAGCCAGTCTCAGTGATTGTGACCATGAAACTACCATTGATTGTTGTAAAAACCCATCTGGTTCACTTGTGTCCTTTATGGAAGGAAATCTGTTGTCCTTATCTGGACTGGCCAACATGTGACTCCAAGCCCACAGTCATATGGTTGACTCTAACAGCCGTCTGATCAAACCCATGAGTTTAAGGACAATTAGGGATGGACAACAAATGCTGGCAATGCCAATAATGGTCACATCCCATGCAAGAGGTTTTAAAAGGAAGCAAGTCACATCCTCTATAGAGCACATGGGTGAGATCATCAGGTAGTGTGAGAGGCTTCAGGCACTGGTTACCTTTTATAGAATTCCTTCATTGTGTGTCCACTCAGATCGGTCTTGCATCTGTCCTAATGTGACTAATGTTGATTCTTAGATCCTAAAGATACCTACAACATGGAACTTACCGATGTCCATTGTATTTGGTACCTATAGCAGTCAGTATTGTAATGTCACTCATTATGCATGTCCTCCATAATATTACATCTCTGATATCCTTTCAAGATTGGAAATACTGAGGGAATACTGCACCATCAGAGCTACTAGCTTTTGGGATGAAATGATAAACTGAGGTCCTGTCGTCCCTTCATGTGGATATGACATAGTCAAGGCAAGCTGCCTGCTCTTTATTCTATTACCAGTTTTGGGAGCTTGCTGTGCACAAATTGTCTGCTGACTTTCCTGTATTGAAATAGGGACGACACATCAAAAACATGCTTCACGACTCATAAAGCACTTTGAGATATCCTGAGATGATTTTTCAAGAAGTGCTATATAAATGCAAGTTCTGTTCGTTCTCTCTATCAGAATCCAGAACATGTTTTCCACTATACCTCTGCAACTCTCCGGACCCCTGTGAGTGGAGCAGGTTTTGAGCAGCGTGTGAATGAGTCAGTGTGATTCTCGCTGAGTCATTAGAAATCACAGTGACATGTGAATCACGGCAACCCAAGGACCGATTCACGTAGGAAATCCTGCAGCAATTCCCACAGCGTCACTGCCACTACATTTGGCCGTTTTGTGGTCGTGTTTGATGAATGGGGGATAGACCTGGGCAGGGAATAAATGATTGTTTGGCTATCGTGTGTGAAAATAATGTCATAGCCTTTTACTGAGCCATTGCTGGATGCTGGAAGTTCTCCAATTCAAATCTGTAGTCAGCCCTCTTTCCCCAGAGACACTTTTTTTTACAGTTCAGTTTGCTCAGCACCCTCCTGTAGTCTGAAAAATGCGAAAGCAATTTCCAAATCCTCTTGCACAACCTCAAGTAGTTTTTTTTAAAGCTAATGCAATTTCTTCAATGAGTAGTCACTGTTGTCATTTATAAAGCATTACTGCCAATTTTCACAGCATAGCAAGATCCCACGGTTTGATTATGGTTCAGGTCATTAGTTTTTTAACATCATGCAGTACAGATGAGGCCCTTCGCCCTATCAAGTTTACACTAGTCCCACTTTCCCACATTAGGCCCATGGCCTGAAATATTGTGACACTTCAAGTGCATGTCCAAGTACTTTTTAAAGGGTCTGAGGTATTCCCATGTTAATTACCCTTCCTGCACACTGCATTGCAGACCCCACCATCCTTTGGATGAAAAACGGTTTCCACAATTCCCCTTGAAACATCCTCCCTTCACTTTAAAATTATGCCCTCTTGATATCAACCCTTCAACTAAGCTGCTTCCTATCCACCCTGTCCACACCCCTCACAATCTGTCACTGTCATTTCTCTGTCACAGAGAAAGGGGTGTGGGAGTGAATTTAGATTATGATCACTTTTTCTCCCATAAGGCCCGAGCATGGTATGGTCAAGAGCTTTTCTTACCCCTTTTTCCTTGGGCCCCTGACTGAGGTAGGTCAAATAGTCTTCCCAAAACCCTGATTGACAGATTCCAATTCTCACAACAAACTACTTTAAAAGTGAAGTTAAAAAATTGCAGGGGAATTGCTTTGTTCCTCCATCCACACACACACAAGGACTCAGGAAATTAAGGAAGATAGGGACTGGACAGGAGCGGGATTACAAATTACAAGTGGCAAATCCAAAGATATTAAAACATCAGAGACAAAAACAGAAGTTGCTGGAAAAGCTCAGCGGGTCTGGCAGCATCTGTGAAGAGAAATCAAAGTTAACTTTCCATGCTTGGTAACTTGGCTTTCTCTCTACAGATGCTGCCAGACCTGCTGAGGTTTTCCAGCAACTTCTGTTTTTGTTTCTGATTTACAGCATCTGCAGTTCTTCTGATTTTTAGTTAAAGCATCAGTTCACATGAGTTACAACTTTCTGGAGGTGACTGTCCTGTAATAGTGAGACCCACTCTTTATTCCTCTTGCAAGGAGAGTGTAGGCTTCATTCCAAACAGCAACGCAGAGACAGCGCTAGAGAGTCCAATTCAACCTGGAAACCTGCTTTCCCTCCCAATGTCCATGAGACCATAAGACATAGGCACAGAAATTAGGCCATTCGGCCCATCGAGTCTGCTCCACCAATCAATCATGGCTGATAAATTTCTCAAAACTGTTCTCCAGCTTTCCCCCATAATGTTTGATCTCCGTGACAATCAAGAACCTATCTATCTCTGTTTTCAAACAGTGACTGACTTAGTACCCTGGTACTTTATATTTAAGCAATTGAACAAACCTTAGATTTCAGTCATATGACAAAAGCAGGCATTTCAGGAGTTGAGGACTCATCTCAGTGGGTTAATTACGAGGTCATTAAACGAACTACCAAGTGTCAACACACGAACAGAAGTATAAATGAATAGTTGAACTTTAGCCTGACTATCAATTCTGGGACATCATTCTTTTGGAAGGATGTCAAAGCCTTAGGGATGAGTTAGATGGAATAAAAACAGAGACCCCAAAAATAAAGACAAGGACCCAGAAGATTCTCAAGAGGAACCCTCAAGGATGGCTCTGCCTCCCCCATTGTGAGGGGTGGCAGCATTAGTGCCCATTTCCCATCATGGGTTTTGAGGATGTTCCTTTGTCCTGGTTGGAGACAAATGGCTTGTCTCCAGGTTCTTTGTGTCCGCTTTAGCTGGAATGCCTGTACAATTCAGGGGATTCGGAAACTTCTAGAAAAAGAAGCTGATAATGAGTGCAGCAAGGCTGTCCATTTATAAAAGAAACAGAAGTGAAAGATGGAAATGTCGAGGAGAATAGAGTTTTCTTTGAGGTTTTTCTTAATCCCCTATGGTCAAGACAACGTGGATAACTACCCTGCTCTGCTTCAAAATCACGGTGAAGGGATCTTCTTTATCCATGTGAATCAGAGCACAGCAGAACTTCCAAAAGCTAGCCCATCTGAGAGAGCAGCAATCCCTCTGAACTGCACAGGGATGGTCAGTCTGGGTTACATAGTGGGCCAGATTTCTGGCATGGGGCTTGAGTCTGGAATGGACTTGGAGGGCAGAAGGCTGCCCCCAGAAGAAGAAATACATGTTCATCTGACTCTCTCTGCCCCTGGTTCAGAAGGAAATGGAAGGAGTTCTTGAGGAAAGTAACCTACAGGTGCATAGCAACTGGGGCAAACTCAATTACTCAATTACCAAATATCCTCCTCCTGTGCCGTAATAAATCCATGAGTACACCCTTTTCTTCTGATTGTGTTTTATTCCCAGACAAAACCTCCGAGTGAAGTAGGAGAAAGTTAAAAGGTGTCACTTGCTCAGCATTCACACTCTGATTATGTAAATGGAGCTTTCAATGGACTTTATGTTCTCCTTAGCCCTGTAGATAGTTTACAAAAACATGGACTTTTTGAAGTATAAATGAATAGTTGAACTTTAGCCTGACTATCAATTCTGGGACATCATTCTTTTGGGAGGATGTCAAAGCCTTAGGGATAGTATGGAGGCTGTTCACCACAACAAAGCCAGCAACAGTCCATAGTTGGGGAGGTTGGGGAGACTGCAAAAACTGGGAAACTGAGTTCTCCTCGCACCAGTAACTGCTGTGGGAGATAATGTATCCTTTATAACATTACCATAACATTCAGGGATGTGGGCCAAGTGCAGGAAATTGGGATTAGTTCACTTTCAGTGGGAGTTATGTCAGTGCAGACAGAGTGGGCCAAAGGACCTTTTCTGAGCTGGATGAGTCTATGAGATTTTGTAAAAATGCTAAAGTCATGAAGCTTTTGGACATAAAAATAAAGATAAGTGCAGAAGCAGGCCAATTGGCCCATCAAGCCTGTTCTGCCACTCAGTATGATCATGACTTAAACTCCATTTTGCCAGCAGTTCCTCACACCCCTTGGTTGGCTGATAACAAAAGCCCTTTTATCCTAACATGATATGCCATCGACATGTTCAAATAAAGAGGCAGAAACTATTTCCATTGGCAGATGACCTTGATCCAAAACAATTGGCAAAAGCCAAGGGTAAGTGAGGAGAGAGATTTTGATGCAGAGAGCTGCAATGGTCTGGAATGGTCTGGAATGCTCCGTGTTAAATGAGATCCCCTCACCTCTCCTTCTGATTCTTTTCTCAATTATCTCAGATCCTTGTCCATCTGGTTATTGACTCTCCTGGAAATGATCTATCCTTACTTACTCTATCAAAACTCATCATGATTTTCAACAGGTTAATTCAATCTCTCCATAACTTTCTCTAAGAAGAAACATCTTACCTCCTTGAGAACCATCACATTAACAAAAATCCCTCATCCTCTATTACGAAACCATAAGTGGGTCAGTTTAAACTGGGGCTGAGCTAGGCCAATGAGTCATGGTCAAATTATTCTTTCATTCTCCAGTGCATTTGACCTGATGTTTACACTTGTTCTCCTTACCGCTTTGTCCGAGATGATTGACTGATGCAAAGAATGAATTTGCGTGTGTAAGAAACCACATTTGTCAGATAAGTGGCCTATAATTCAATCCAAATTAGTATCAAATTATTTTAACTTCATTAAAATCCCACAATAAGGTAAGATACGGAGCAGGAGCCATCTGTCAGCTGCCAGACTGCGTCTCTATTCCGACATCCATAGTTATAACAGCTGGTAATTAAATCTATTATCTCACAAAGTGGTTTTTTGGATGAGGAATGAGTACCAAGAGACTAAGAGGTCAGCCCAATGTAAAGCAAAATATTCCCTTGATAATTCTTCTCCTTGAACTATTAAAACCTTTCTTTAATCCTTTCATTTTAATCTGGCTCAGGAGAGAGCTTTCTGCTTCCGCAAGACAAACTCCAGACTGATGCATCCAAAACAGCGCCAAGGAAACACCGCACAGTCGAAGGGTCAGTGCTGAGGGAGTGCTGCACTGTCAGAGGGTTAGTGCTGAGGGAGGACCGCACTATCGGAGGGTTAGTACTGAGGGAGTGCCTCATTATCGGAGGGTCAGTGCTCAGGGATTGCCGCACTGTTGGAGTGTCAGCAATGCGGGAATGCTGCACTATCAGAGGGCCAGTACTGAGGGGATATTGTGCTGTTGGAGGGTCAATGCTGAGGGAGTGCTGCACTCTCAGAGGGTCAGTGCTGAGGGAGTGCTGCACTGTCGGAGTGAAAGTGCTGAGGGAGTGCCGCACTGTCGGAGGGTCAATACTAAGGGAATGCTGCATTGTCAGAGGGTCAGTGCTGAGGGAGTACTGCACTGTCGGAGGGTCAGTGCTGAGGGAGTGCTGCACTGTCGGAGGGTCAGTGCTGACGGAGTACTGCACTGTCGGAGGATCAGTGCTGAGGGAATGCTGCACTGTCGGAGGGTCAGTGATGAGGGAGTACTGCACTGTCGGAGGGTCAGTGCTGAGGGAATGCTGCACTGTCGAAGGGTCAGTGCTGAGGGAGCACCGCACTGTCAGAGGGTCAGTGCTGAGGGAGTGCTGCACTGTCGGAGGGTCATTGCTGAGGGAATGCTGCACTGTCGGAGGGTCAGTGATGAGGGAATGCTGCACTGTCGGAGGGTCAGTGCTGAGGAAAGCTGCACTGTCGGAGGGTCAGTGCTGAGGGAATGCCGCACTGTCAGAGGATCAGTGCTGAGGAAAGCTGCACTGTCGGAGGGTCATTGCTGAGGGAATGCTGCACTGTCGGAGGGTCAGTGCTGAGGGAATGCTGCACTGTCGGAGGGTCAGTGATGAGGGAATGCTGCACTGTCGGAGGGTCAGTGCTGAGGAAAGCTGCACTATCGGAGGGTCAGTGCTGAGGGAATGCTGCACTGTCAGAGGATCAGTGCTGAGGAAAGCTGCACTGTCAGAGATATGAGGGAGAATTGCTCTTTCTGGGATTTAATCTTTTTGGTGAATTGTCTATCAAGGTCCCATTGGCCAGTTCTGATTGTGTTGTCTTAATTAACGGATTATATTGCACTATTTAAGGAAGAGATGGGGTGGGATAGGTTGCTGGCATTTCAGGCATGTTGGGAGATTGGTTGGGATGAGGATGATCATTTGAACCATGGTTGATTAATAACAAAGGGAGTGACATACTGGATCCGAGCAACAACCTTTGTTCTGTTTCTTTTACATTCACTCATGGAATGGGGACACCACCGGCTGCACCAACTGTGATTTTCCCCTCCCAAAGTGAGGACAGGGAAGCAGGAAGCCTTCGAATGGAATTGCAATGTGTTGGAGCTCAGACAGCTGTGACTGTTGGGCTGGAGGAAGTTTCAGAGCTAACAAAGTGAAAAGACATGTTGGGATATAAAATGTAAGGTTCTTTTTCTATTCCTGACACTGAACAGACTGAATATAACAACAGAAGAATTGGCGCAGGTAGGTGTAGGCATTCAGTCAACTGATTTTACATTAGAGTGGTGCTGGAATAGCACAGCAGGTCAGGCAGCATCCAAGGAGCAGGAAAATCAACATTTCGGGCAAAAGCCCTTCATCAAGGGATTTTGCCCGAAATGTTGATTTTCCTGCTCCTTGGATGCTGCCTGACCTGCTGTGCTTTTCCAGCACCACTCTAATCTAAACTCTGGTTTCCAGCATCTGCAGTCCTCACTTTTGCCTATTCAGTCCACTGATCCTGCTCAGCCACTTAATACGATCATGGCTGACCTCATCTCGACCTGAACTCCATTTACCTGCCTGCTCTCCATAAAGCCTTCAACCCATTACTTGTTAAATATCTGTCTCTTTCCTCTTTAACTTTACTCAATGTACCGGTATCCACCACACTTTGGGATAACGTGCATGACCTTTTGAGCCAAGTAATTACCCTTCATCTCATTTTAAATCTTCTATCCCTATCCTAGAGCTATGACTTGTTCCTGTAGATTGCCCCAAAGAGGAAGCTTCCTTTCTACATCCTAAAGTCAATCTTCTTTGAAGAAGTGACAAAGAAGATTGATGAAGGCAGAGTGGTGGACATTATCTATATGGATTTCAGCAAGGTGTTCAACAAGGATCTGCATGGTAGACTGGTTAATAAGGTTGGATCACATGGAATCCAGGGAGAACTAGCCAACTAGATACAAAATTGGCTTGAAGGTAGGAGACAGAGGGTGGTGGTGGAGGGTTGCTTTTCAGACTGGAGGCCTGTGACTAGCGGTGTGCCGCAAGGATCGGTACTGGGTCCACTTTCTTTTGTCATTTATATAAATGATTTGGATGTGTATATAGGAGGTAAAGTTTGTAAGTTTGCCGATGACACCAAGATAGGAGGTGTAGTTAACGGTGAAGAAGGTTACCTCAGAGTACATTGGGATCTTGATCAGATGAGCCAATGGGCTCAGGAATGGCGATGGAGTTTAATTTAGATAAATGTGAGGTGCTACATTTTGGAAAGACAAATCAGGGCAGGTTGGATACACTTAATGGTAAGGTCTCGGGGAGTGTTGCTAAACAAAGAGACCTTGCAGTTTAGGTTCATAGTTCCCTGAAAGTGGAGTCACAGGTAGATAGGATAGTGAAGAAAGTATTTGGTACGCTTGCCTTTATTGGTCAGAGCATTGATAATAGGATTTGGGATGTCATGTTGCACCTGTACAGGACATTGGTTAGACAACTTTTGGACTAAGGTAAAAACAGATGCTGCAGATGCTGGAAACCAGATTCTGGATTAGTGATGCTGGAAGAGCACAGCAGTTCAGGCGGCATCCGAGGAGCAGTAAAATCGACATTTCGGGGAAAAGCCCTTCATCAGGAATACAGGCAGAGAGCCTGAAGCGTGGAGAGATAAGTGAGAGGAGGGTGGGGGTGGGGAGAAAGTAGCATAGAGTACAATAGGTGAGTGGGGGTGGGGATGAAGGTGATAGGTCGGGGGGGGAGGGTGGAGTGGATAGGTGGAAAAGAAGATAGGCAGGTAGGACAGGTCATGGGGACAGTGCTGAGCTGGAAGTTGGGAACTGCGGTGAGGTGGGGGAAGGGGAAATGAGGAAACTGTTGAAGTCCACATTGATGCCCTGGGGTTGAAGTGTTCTGAGGCGGAAAATGAGGCGTTCTTCCTCCAGGCGTCTGGTGGTGAGGGAGCGGCGGTGAAGGAGGCCCAGGACCTCCATGTCCTCGGCAGAGTGGGAGAGTTGGGCCACGGGGCAGCGGGGTTGATTGGTGCGGGTGTCCAGGAGATGTTCCCTAAAGCGCTCTGCTAGGAGGCGTCCAGTCTCCCCAATGTAGAGGAGACTGCATCAGCAGCAATGGATACAAACATTCAATTCTGGTCTCTCTGCTATGGGACAGATGTTCTGAAACTTGAAAGGGTTCAGAAAAGATTGACAATGATATTGCCAGGTTTGGAGGGTGTGAGCTATAGGGAGAGGCTATATAGGCTGGGGCTACTTTCCCTGGAGCATCGGAGGCTGAGAGGGGGCTTTATAGAGGTTTATAAAACCATGAGGGGTATGGATAAGGTACATAGACAGGGTAGGGGAGTTGAAAATTAGAGGGCATAGGTTTAAATTGAGGGGAAAGACTTAAAAGGGACCAAAGGGGCAACATTTTTATTCAAGCGTGGTGTGTGTTTGGAATGAGCTGCCAGAGAAAGTGGTGGTGATTGGTGCAATGGCAACATTTAATAGGCATCTGGATGGGCAAATGAATAGGAAGGGTTTAGAAGGACCAAGTGCTGTGAAGTGGAACTAGATTAAGTTATGATATCTTGATGACATGGAGGAATTGTATCAAAGGGTCTGTTTCTGTGTTGTATATCTCTGTGATTCTAACTCTATGCAAAATACTGTAATGAGATCTCCTCTCATTCTTTTAAAGTCCAGAGAGTATCACCCTAAACTGCTCAATCTCTCCTCCTAAATCAAACCCCCTCCATCTCTGGGATCAATCTGAAAAATGATGAGGAATTTGTTCAGTTTGTTGAGGTTTAGAAATGGGCAATTAATTCCAATTGATCCTTATTCTTTGCCTGCTTTCCTGAACAGAATTTATAATCACTGTCCCTCCCAATCCTTGCAAGTGGAATCCAGTCCAGGGTTTTGCTGTCCAATCCCTCCCCTCATCAGAGGTAAATAAATAATTGAAACAGATTTATTTCCATTTTCCCGCTGTTGCTGCACAATTTCCTCTGGGTGTCATTGTGAGGAATGATGAGGGTGTTAAAAAAAGATTTGCTCGAAAGTAACATTAATAAAAAGGAACTGCAATTCTCAGTGTTGTCATGTCCGGGAATAGGCGAAGTTTAAACAAGTATGCATCAGCCAATTCTCCTTCACCACCCTCACCTTCCTGTCTCCGTAACCTGAATTACCAACCTTAACCTTCACCTCCCCCAATCCGAACAAGAACCCTCAAACCTAGCCCACACCTCCCACAATCTGAACCCTAACCACTAACCCTCAACAATTAACCTTCACCTCCCACAACCCTAACCATTAATCCTCAACCACTAACCCTCACCACCTACAACCCTAACCCTAATCCCCAACCCTAGTCCTCACCTCCCACAACCCTAACCATTAACCCTCACCTCCGACAACTGTAACCCTAATCACCAAGCCTAGCCCTCACCTCTCACAACCGTAACCCTAAACTCTAGCCCTCAACCAACCCTAACCTTCACCTCCAACTGAACCCTTAACCCCAACCCTATCCCTCACTTAACCCTACCCCACATCACCTACCACCGAAACTGTAAATCTCATCATTACCTTCACCATACTCCTAATCCTTGCCTTTCCTCAACTCTAGCCCTCATTTACCCACAACCTACAACCCTCATCTTCCCCAAGCCTACCTTTCTCACACCCACAACCCCAATCCTAACCCTAACCCTCAGCTCCCCGCAACCCACACCCTAACCCAAAGTCCCAAAATGCAAACCCCATTTAGACCGTGCTGCACTGAATAATGCAGAATTCCAGTTGAGAAAGATGCGCATAAGATTAGTCACCAGCAGCTCGCAGATCCAGAGTCACTTGGGTGAGACGTGGGCAATAGATTCGGGCAAAATATAGGAACACAGGACTAGGAGGAGATCATCTATCTTCTTGAGTATGTACCACCATTCAATTAAAACTTGGCTCGTGGGTGTCACAACACCATTGCCTTACTTTAGATGAGTAATCCAAAATACCTTCTTGAACAAAAATCAATCAAGCACAGTTATGAAATCTTTGATACCCAGTCTCGTCAGCTTTCATGGGGAGAGAGGTCCATATTTCCGTCCACTTTGTGTGAGGAAATGCTTCCTGATGTCATCCCTAAAAAGCCTGGCTCAAATTTCAAGATTCTGCCTCCTTTCTGGGCTCTGTTTACAAGTCTCCATGCCCCTAAAACTATACAGGGGCACTGGAGCAGACCCCTGGCATTACAGACAGTCTGGAGAAAGTTCACTCAGCTGATCCCAGCGATGGGAGGACTATTTCACGTGGAGACAATGAGGAGATTGGACCTATACTTGTTGGAATTAAGAAGAATGACATGTGACCAGATTGAAGCATATGAGGTTCTTTAGGAGCGTAACAGGGGAGTCGTTTGCCCTTGTGGGAGGGTCAAGGTTCAGAGGTCACAATCTCACAATAAAGGCTCACTTGGTTAAGCCAGGGAGGGGGAGGAATTTTTTTGTCTCAGAGAGGAGCGAGTTTTTTGAAATCTTTAGCACAGGCGATTGTCAAGGTTTGTGGTTCATTTTTTTCATGTAATCTGGTTATAGAGTCATAGAGATGTACAGCATGAAAACAGACCCTTCGGTCCAACTCATCCATGCCGACCAGATATCCCAACCTAATCTAGTCCCACCTGCCAGCACCCGACCCATATCCCTCCAAACCCTTCCTATTCATATACCCATCCAAATGCCTCTTAAATGTTGCAATTGTACCAGCCTCCACCACATCCTCTGGCAGCTCATTCCATACACGTACCACCCTTTGCGTGAAAAAGTTGCCCCTTAGGTTTCTTTTATATCTTTCCCCTCTCACCCTAAATCTAGTTCTGGATTCCCCCACCCCAGGGAAAATACCTTGCCTATTTATCCTATCCATGCCCCTCATAATTTTGTAAACCTCTATAAGGTCGCCCCTCAGCCTCCGACGCTCCAGGGAAAAACCCCAGCCAGTTCAGCCGCTCCTGTTACTGGAAAGGATTATTTAATTACCCTGTGGAAGGTGGTGATGAGCTCTGTATAGACCGTAGTAAATTGGGATTGGGGGTGTAGGTGCACACACAATGCCTTTAAGAAGGGAATTCCGGGATTTTGACCAAAGCAACATTGAAGGAACATCAAGCCTATCCACCCTCTCTTTATAACTCAAACCCTCCATTCCCGGGAACATCCTGGTAAATCTCTTCTGAACCCTCTCCAGTTTAATATCCTCCCTATAACAGGGCAACCAGAACTGGACACAGCTCTCCAGAAGAGGCCTCACCAATATCCTGTACAACTTCAACATGACTTCCCAGCACTTATACTCAAAGTTATCATCCCAGAGGTGAACAATCAATCTCAAATGTGAGAACGAAAATGACTGATGCCTAACCTGTCACCTCCTCCCAGACCCATGGCATGCAGATCCAGAAAGCCAGAAGAACAGTATTTGGAATGGTTTATCTGCTCCATTCCCTCAAAGCAGACGCTGTGTATCCCAGCACCTTTCCATTTTCTGCCCCTTTTTGCAAAGGCTTGGAATGAGATCCAGGAGACTGTGATGCTGTCATTGATTAAAATAAATCTGTCTTCCTTCCTGACTAGAGGGAGGACATGAAATCTTTCAAAACATAAATGTGAACAATTGTACATTCCCTACCTCGTAACTCCCTGTTTAACCTCCAGTTTACACCTTCCACATGAGCAAGTTTCACTTTGAAATCAAATCCAATCGATTGAGTAAGATGTCGATGTTTGATTGCAAAGCCAGAGTAACCTCCCACAACGGTCTGTGTTCAGGAGTCGACACAATCTGTTTTTGAATTACATTTGTTCCCCTCACTCAGTGCTGTGTCCATTTCAGTGTAATTCTGATCAGCGAATCGCACAAACTCTCCAGAACACTCTCTTTTTGTAGGGGTAATTACGATGCTTTAATTAATCTGCAATGAATATTGAACAGGGGGAGTATATGAAGATGATATTCTCTTTCTCTCTTGTTGCACACATATGGGCTGTCAAATCCGTTCTCAAAAAGGCTTCAACAACTGGACACAACACGATAGAGACTGAAATCTCTCTTGTAACAGACTGATGCATATTCTGCCTGCAATTAGCAGTTAGTAAATAAAATCATACTCTCTACAGCTTCCAACATCAAAGCCACTATTTCTTGCAAACCTGTCTTTCAGGGTTTGATGTTAAACTGGGGTCACATCTACCCTGCATGAGAAGGTCTTATGACACTGTTTTGAAGAAGAGCTCTCCCCAAGGCCTGGGCCAATACCTTCATCCAATACATGCACCCAATGCCATGGAATCTTTTGCATTCAGCTGAGCAATCCTCACATTAATATCTCATCAAGTTGCAGGTCGATAGGATAGTGAAGAAGGCGTTTGGTATGTTTTCCTTTATTGGTCAGAGTATTGAGTACAGGAGTTGGGAGGTCATGTTGCTGCTGTACAGGACATTGGTTAGGCCATTTTTGGAATATTGCGTGCAGTTCTGGTCTCCTTCCTATAGGAAGGATGCTGTGAAACTTGAAAGGGTTCAGGAAAGATTTACAAGAATGTTGCCAGGCTTGGAGGGTTTGAGCTACAGGGAGAGGCTGAATAGACTGGGGCTGTTTTCCCTGGAGCATCGGAGGCTGAGGGGTGACCTTACAGAGGTTTATAAAATCATGAGGGGCATGGATAGTAAATAGACAAGGTATTTTCCCTGGGGTGGGGGAATCCAGAACTAGAGGGCATAGGTTTAGGGTGAGAGGGGGAAGATTTAAAAGGCACCCAAGAGGTGGTGTGTATATGGAATGAGCTGCCAGAGGAAGTGGTGGAGGCTGGTACAATTGCAACATTTAAGAGGCATCTGGATGGATATATGGGCCAAGTGCTGGCAAATGGGACTAGCTTAGTTTAGGATATCTGGTCGGCATGGACAAGTTGGACTGAAGGGTCTGTTTCCGTGCTGTACATCTGTAAGACTCTATGACTTAAAAACAACGGCACCTCTGACAATAGAGTACATCCTCAGTATGGCGCTAGGACTGTCAGCTGCATTCGCCAATGAATGAAATCCTGTCTGGGGCATCAATCCAGTTAAAGAGAACCTTATAAGGTGAAGTAATGGAGGGAAATGCTATTAAAGGTAGATAGGAAAGAATGGGAGGAGTCTCAAAACTCACATAAACTGCTTTAGCCTATAGTACATGCCTATACAGTATCAATCCTTGTTCTTTCCTGATATCTCAGCATTGCTCTGCCCTTTAGCAACAACATCTGAAATGATATAGCACCAGATTCCATGTGTACAATGACAACAACCAGCTCTGTCTCCTCCCCATCTCTCTTGATCCCTCCACTGCCTTGGAAACATCAGACTTCCTGGTCCAAATTCCAGCCTGGATGAGACGAAAGATCTTCAACTAATTGTTTTTTAAATTCACTCATGGATAAAGGCATCTCTGGCTAAGTCAGCATTTATTGCCCATCCCTAATTGCCCAGAGGGCAGTTAAGAGTCAACCCCATTGCTATGGGTCTGGAGTCACATGTAGGCCAGACCAGATAAGGATGGCAGTTTCCATCCCTGGAGGACATTAGTGAACCAGGTGGGTTTTTCCCAACAATTGACTATTGTTTCATGGTCATCATTTGACCCTTAAGTCCAGATTCTTTATTGAATTCAGTAAAGATAAGTTATTATCTTCAGACCTTGTCACAAACTCTACTTTTGACAACCATTAACTTCATCCTCCATAGCTACTGCCTCAGATGGAATCAGAATATTCACAACCTTGGTGTCAGATTTGACAGATCTTCACAAAGACCCCTGTTTCCTTTTTCACAACATCCCCCAACTCTGCCCTGCTTCATGGCTTTGGAATAGTGCAGGTGAGGTGGCAAAGTGTTATGACTGAGGCTGCAGACGTACATTGTCACACAGGTCCCACTCCACAGATCAACATGATGATGGCAGTGGTAATGTCATTGGATTTAGTAATCCACGGTCACAGGCTGGTATTCTGGAGAGGTGGGTTGGAATCCCACCATAGCAGATGCTGAAATATGACTTGAATGAAAATATCGAAGCTGGACCATCTTAACTGTAGTAGACACCCATCTGGTTCACTAATGCCTTTTAGGGAAGGAAATTTGTTATCTTTGCCTGGTTTGGCCCACATGTGACTACAGACCCACAGCAATGTTGTTGATTGGTCGAGCAAATGCTGGTCCAACCAGGGATGCCCACATCCTCTGAACAAATAAATAAAACAAAAATACTTTCACCACTTACCAACATGTCTAATTAACTGTACTGAATTTTAGTCAAAAACAGGTATCAACAGGTTTTGCAATAAGCACAGTTTTGGATTTATTATTAAAACAAACAGCTTATTCAATAAAGATACAATACTCGGGCTTGGCAGCAGCACTACTGATCGAGCTGGTTGAGTCATAAAGGGGACATAGCTGCTGGACTGGAACTACACAGACCCTAACCCTGACCCTAAACCTTACCCTAACCCTAATCCTGACCCTAACCTGAAACCTAACCCTGAAAAAGAACTCACCAAGGTTCTTTAGACAGCAACTTCCAAACCCACAACCATTTCCATTGAGAAGGATGGAAGAAGGACAACAGCAGCAGATACACGGGAACACCATCCCTTGCAAGTTCCCTCCAAGCCACTCACCGTCCTGACTTGGAAATATATCGCTGTTTCTTCACTGTCATTGGGTCAAAATCCTGGAATGCCCTCCCTAAGGACATTATGGGTCTACCTACAGCACGTGGACTGCAGCGGTTCAAGAAGGCAGCTCACCCCCACCTTCTCAAGGGGTGACTAGGAACGGATAATAAATGCTGACTCAGTCAGCTGCACCCACATCCCTTGAGTGAATAATAAGAAGCATATCCTGTCAGTAATACAGAAGCATAAATGCTTATTCCTCCACCAGTCCCTAAAACACACGCACACCCTTCAGGAAAAACAGATGGATGATTCTGCAGAGATTTGCTTCCTAAAAACAAGATACTGTGTTAGCCAATCTGTCATTCACCAAGCCAAAACGATAATGCATAGATCATTCTGGAGTTTGTTGCACCAATTGCATTTAACCAGACATGGTTGTCTCTGAATCCATACAGACACAGCTTGCTCGGAAAATACAAACTTGAGATGTTCTTTCAATCACTCTTTAAAAAGGACAAATAGATTTCACTCTGAACTGATGTCAAGGGTTCACTTTTCAGAAATGGGAGAGATCAGCTGGGCAACTGTCTGTGTGGATTTTCTCTGGGTGCTCCGGTTTCCTTCCACAGTCGAAAGATGTGCAGGTCAGGGTGGATTGGCCATTCTAAATTGCTCATAGTGTTCAGGGATGTGCAGGTTAGGTGCATTAGGCAGAGGTAAATGTAAAGTAATAGGGTAGGGGAATGAATGTGGGTGGGTTACTCTTCGGAGGGTCGATGTTGATCTGTTGGGCCAATTGGCCTTGTTTTGCACACCGTAGGGATTCTATGAATTCTATGAACTTTTTTACTGCAACTTTCCTCCAATTCAGCTTGTTCTTTGGAGGCTTTCCTCCAACTCAGATAAAATTAGCATCTCGAGAACAAGCTAGTCACTGTTCAAATGGGTCCAGCAGGGCCTACAGCAAAACAAGCATTCATCAACAGGCATGTTATTTCTAGGAAACATTACAAAAACAAAAATGAGAGAAAGATGGAGCGGTTCAGTGAGACAGTGGAGGGCACGATCCCCAGTGGTGGAGAAAGGGTAGAAATCGAGGCTGCCGAAGGGGCCAGAACTGGAGGATAGGAAGGCGGACAGGTTTGTATGTCTGGAGGAGATTACAGAAATAGGATAAAGCAAGGTCATGGGGCAATTTGAAATGGAGGGTGAGATTGTTAAAATGGCCATGTTGTGTCACTGGAAGCCAGTGAGGGCAGGGCTGAGCTATGGAGAAGAAACAATCAGATCCATCCAAACAAAAGCACACCATTCTGATGCTTGAAGCTTCATGAACAGTCACCCTGCACCGAGAGCAGACGGGGTCACCTTCTGGAAGTTTAAAAACTCTGGTCTGGAAGGTGGCACTGATGGTGCTATCCCTGACAGACAGCTGCTCCCAACTCAGATTGTGGCATCAGCCAGGAACCATTCAGATTTATCATACAGATGCTTATTACGATCCCACAGAAACAGACAACTCGATCCAGACATTGATAATCCTTCAGAAAACAAGGAACTGTCCAGCTTAAACCTGCCCGAATCTGGAACCATTTCTATGTGAGACCCTCGCCTCCTCGGCCAATCTCTCTCCTATTTCACACTCTCTCCACAGGGGATGAAACGTCTGCAACACAAATTCCCAGCTCGGCGAACAGAATCACAACAACAACGAGCACCCGAACTACAAATCTTCTCCCAAACCTTGAATCTCTCCTCCTTAAATCCTGTCCTATTACTGTCAACTCTCTCTCACTCTCCTTCAATACCCTTCCTCTCTGACCCTCAACCCACTCTTTCTCTCCTCAGCACCTCACTTTCTTTCTCTCTCCACTTCATTCCCTTCCCACACAATACCTGTAGTGATTGCAATGAGGTCAGCCAGGTCGACCTCATAGAATATGAGTTCCGTGTTTGGGGCTGTTAACTTGGTCCAAATAGTGAGCCCTGGCTGACAGATATAATCAGGAGGGTCAGAGGTTCTGTTCACTCTGAGAGCTGGTTCAGAGGGAGCAGTACTAGAGTCAAGAATGCTTGATGTGTAAGTAAAAAGTGACTTGGTGACAGGATACTGGCTTCTGTGGAGTTATTTCAATACATTCACTCTCCTCTCCACCCCACTCTCTTCCTGTCAACCCCTTTTCTTTGTCCTTCAGCTCCCTTTCTCCTCTCCACTCCTCTCTGTCTCCTCTCAAGCTCCTTTCTCTCCCTCAACTCCCTCTCTCTTTCTCACCTCCTTCTCTGCCTCCCCTCAACACAATTTCAACTCCTCTTTCCTCTTCAACTACCTCCTCAATACAATAGCTCCCTCAACCCCTTCTCTCTCCTCTTCACACCTTCTCTTCACCTCAATCCCTTTACATTCTCCCTTAGCTCCCTCTCTCTCTTCATCCCTCTCTTTCCTCAACATTCTCACTCTCTCTTTCTTAGCCCCCTCTTTCTTCCCTCACCTCCTCTCTCCCTATCAACCCCCTCTCTCTCTTCCCTCATCTCCCACTCTGGCCTCTGCACCCCTCTCTCTTCCCCTGCCTCTCCCTCTTGATTCTCCCTAGTGACCAAATTAAAATAATAGGAGCTTGGTCTGGGAATAGACAGCAATGTTTCAAATCAGGTTCTTTAGGGGAATGGACACCCTAAGATGGTAATGATTGTTGCATCTAGTAAAGGAAATGCAAAGGAAGCCTTTATTTTTCGTGTACATTTTCCTTTTACCCAGTCCTAGACATTAAGCTAAACAAATCTCCAAATCTGATCTGAAACCTTCCTCACTTTGCATTTTTATTTACGTAACTGTCTTCACAGAGAGAAAAAAAATGCTGTTTTGTACCTTTCTATGTTGTGGATGCTGGTGGCTTTGAAATGCTGAACAGTGGATAATGATCATTCAGTAACAAGCAGAAAGCATTTACCTGATAATCAGACTGTCCACAAACAAAAGCACTTGCCTTTTGAAATGGAGATACCAGATCACATTCACTGGCGATCCCTCTCTCAAAGAAGCAGAACCAACAGGAAGTAGCACAGACTTCAGACCCACTTCATTATTTATCATTTCACGAATAAAACTAGCATCTGTTCATGTGTAAGATGGTGCCTGCATTTTGTTTTATTCCAGGCCAATTGGTTTTACTCAGCAGAGGGGCACAGCTGCAGTAGCCCCCACCATAACAGCAATTTACACACCAGCTTTCGGAACACAGGACACCCAGAGACATTTACCAGGATCATTATAAAACAACAGCAAAGGAGCTCTTGTGGCCCAGTGGTAGCCCCTACCTCTGAGCCAAGAGGTGCAGGTTCAAGTCCCACCTGCTCCAGAGATGTATCCTAAAACATCTGAAAACAGCTGGAGTTACATGAGGAGATATTAATGCAGAGATCCCTGATTTGCGACCAGCTAAAATATGAGTATGATCCCATGCAGGGACCTGGACTTACAGACATTACCTGTACTTACAGCTAGCTGTTTTATATTGTCCTGCATTGTGTTGGACTGGATGTGGGAAGAATGTTGGAAAAGTCCAGAACTAGGGGTCACAGTTTAAGATTAAGGGGTAAGCCATTCAGGACTGAGATGAGGAAGAATTTCTTCACTTAGAGAGTTGTGAACCTGTGGAATTCTCTCCCACAAGAAGTTGTTGGGGCCAGTTTGTTAGAGATATTCAACAGGGATTTGGAAGTGGCGCTTGCAGCTAAAGGGATCAAGGGGTATGGGGAGAGCGCAGGAGTGGGATATGGAGATTGTATGACTGGCCATGATCGTATTGAATGGTGGTGCAGGCTTGAAGGGCTGAATGGCCTACTCCTGCACCTGTTTTTTATATTGTTTCTATGTGTTCCAACTTGTGAACAGACTCCAGAATGGAACACATTCACAACCTGGAAACTGCCTGTATCAATAGCCAGAATGAAAAATGGAACTAAAAGGCAAATTTTAGAGAACAGAAGTGAATTGGAGAGGTGTAGAGAGAGAATTCCAGGACCAGGTCAGTTGCAACTTGAGGTTTAGACATCAATGGTTGAATGATGTCAAGAAGCCAGGATTATGGAGATGTGAAGGTCTGCGTGAGGATTGTGAGGTAGGAGGAAGTTCCAGGGGGGTAACGCCATGGAGGAATTTGAAAAGAATGAGTATTTTACAATCTTGATGTACACACACAAAGATAAGATTCTTAGGGTACATGTGGTAAGATTGTTTCCCCTTGTAGGAGAACATGAGACCAGAAGGTATCATCTCAGAATAAGTGGTCGCTCAGTTAGGACAGTGATGAGGAAGAAAGTCTTCTCCCAGTGGGCAGTGAATCTGGGGAGTTCTTTACCGCAGAGGGCTGTCGAGGCTGGGTCATTAAGTACATTCAAGGTTGAGACAGACAGAGTTTTAATCAGTGAGGGGAGTCAAGGGCTGGGGGGGTGGAAAGGCAGGGCAGTAGAGTTGAGGATGATCAGGTCAGCTGCGATCTCATTGAATGGTGGAGCAGACTCGATGGGCTGAATGGCCTATTTCTGTTCTCATATCACTTGATTTTTATGGTCTTACACTTGGATATTACCAACAGCTGCAGGGCATTATGAAACTTCACACATCGCAAATGGGGCCTTACACGAAAAGAAACATCAAGATTATACATTTAAGCAGCATCTCAAATATCATGAAATGTCCTGAAACGTTGCAGAATTGTCAATGATGCACATACCTATATTACCTTACACAATAACACAGGAATGGAGCTTTAGTTAATCACCACTGGATTGTGTGGGGGCAATGTTCTCATTCAACAGACTCTGCATTCACTGCATTTGTATAAAGAAGGAAAGAATTGTATTTGCATAACAACTTTCAAATCCTCAGCATAACCTAAAGTGCTTTCCAGCCAGTTAAATGCTTCTCAAATTGACTCTTGGTTTGTTGGAAATACAATAATCAGTTTGCTGTGGGTGCAAATACTGGAAACATTTTGAAGGATTGTAGGAATTTATTTAAAGTTCTGTGACATACCTGGAGTGGTTTTTCTAAAAGAGATGATTGAAAGTTCACTTTGGGCATTGGTGATATTTATTTCAAATGACATGCCTGGTGACAATGAGTTGCTCTGTTGAAGACCTTACTGAGCCTGTTTGAACACTGACTGGTTGACAAAAGGTACTGGTTTCATCTCAGTTACTGGAACACCTGCAAGTGACCATCTCCAACCAAGAGAGAATCTAACCATCGTTGTCTCTTGTCATTCAATGGCATTGCCTTCACTGAAAACCTCACTCGCAACATCCTGGTGATTATAATTAGTCAAAAACTCAACAAAACAGACAACAAACAGGAGGTGGATGACCTGGAAAAATGGTGCATTAAGAACAACCTAGCTCCCAATGCCAGCAAAACCAAAGAACTCATTATTGACTTTCGGCCCCCCTACACATTAACAGCACAGAGGAGGAACAAGTGGAGAGTGTCAAGCTCCTGGGATTAGTCATCCACAACAAGCTTTCTCGGACTCTTCATGTGGATACACTGGTTACAAAGGCCCAACAATGTCTCTTCTTCCTCAGGCAGCTGAGGAAATTTGGCATGACGGTGAATACCCTTGCCAACTTTTATAGGTGTGCCATCGAGAGCATTCTGTCTGGATGTGTCACTACCTGGTATCACTAGATTAGAGTGGTGCTGGAAAAGCACAGCAGGTCAGGCAGCATCCGAGGAGCAGGAAAATCGACATTTTGGGCAAAAACCCTTCATCAGGATTAGAGGCAGAGTGCCTGCAGAGTAGAGAGATAAATGAGAGGGGGGTGGGGGTGGGGAGAAAGTAGAGATTCTTGTATAGGGAGAAGGAGAACTTCTTCAAGGCAGTCATCACTCTAATCTAGAATCTGGCTTCCAGCATCTGCAGTCCTTGTTTTTACCTCACTACCTGGTATGGCAACTGTACCATTCAAGATCAGAGACAGTTACAGAGAGTGATGAACTCGGCCCGGACAATCACAAAGGCCAACCTCCCATCTATAGAATCCATCTACCAGGCCCACGGTTAAGGAAAGGCCACCAGCATTCTCAAAGATCCATCCCACCCTGGCAATGTTTATCTACAACCTCTACCATCAGGGAGAAAGTACAGAAGCCTGAACACATGCACCAGCCAGTTTCGAAAGAGTTTCTACCCTACTGTTATTAGAATACTGAATGGATTCACAAACTCTGAACATTCACCTGTACCTGTGTTTTTGTTTTTGCCGCTGTTTACCTTTTATTTACTTATCTATGCTACTTAACTCTGTGATAGACAATAGACAATAGGTCTGAAAATGTGCTGCTGGAAAAGCGCAGCAGGTCAGGCAGCATCCAAGGAGCAGGAGAATCGACGTTTCGGGCATAAGCCCTTCGTCGATTCTCCTGCTCCTTGGATGCTACCTGACCTGCTGCGCTTTTCCAGCAACACATTTTCAGCTCTGATCTCCAGCATCTGCAGTCCTCACTTTCTCCTCCTAATAGACAATAGGTACAGGAGTAGGCCATTCAGCCCTTCGAGCCTGCACCGCCATTCAATATGATCATGGCTGATCATTCCTAATCAGTATCCTCTTCCTGCCTTATCTCCATAACCCTTGATTCCACTATCTTTGAGAGCTCTATCCAACTATTTCTTAAATGAATCCAGAGACTGGGCCTCCACTGTCCTCTGGGGCAGAGCATTCCACACAGCCACCACTCTCTGGGTGAAGATGTTTCTCCTCATCTCTGTCCTAAATGGTCTACCCCGTATTTTTAAGCTGTGTCCTCTGGTTCGGCACTCACCCATCAGCGGAAACATGTTTCCTGCTGCCAGAGTGTCCAATCATTTCATAATCTTATATGTCTCAATCAGATCCCCTCTCAGTCTTCTAAACTCAAGGGCATACAAGCCCAGTCGCTTCAGTCTTTCAGTGTAAAGTAATCCCGCCATTCCAGGAATTGACCTCGTGAACCTATGATCTGCCTATATTGCTCACAAGACAAAGCTTTTCACTGTCCCTTGGTACACGGGACAATAAATTCAATTCAATGCAACACAACTGGACTCACCACAGAAACATAGCGGCTACAGGAGCAGGTCAGAGGCTGGGAATAACTCCCCTTCTGATTCCCCAAAGCCTGTCCAGCATCTGCAAGGCACAAGTCTGGAGTGTGATGCCATACTCCCCACTTGCCTGGATGGATGCAGCTCCAAGAACATTCAAGAAGCTCAACACCATCAGGACCAAAATAGCTTCATTGGCACCACATCCACAAACATCTACACCCTCCCCCACCGATGCTCAGTAGCAGCACTGTGTACCATCTACAAGACGTACTGCAGAAATTCACCAAAAGATCCCCAGATAGCACCTTCCAAACCCACTGTCACTTCCATCTAGAAGGACAAGGGCAGTAGATGCATGGGAACACTACCCCCTTCAAGTTCAAGACGACACCACCTTCTCAAGGGCAACTAGGGATGGGCAATAAATGCTGGGCCGCCAGCGACACCTGCATCCCACAAATGAATACACTTTAAAAATGCTAAATCTTGGGCTTCCTAGATATTTCAAAGATAAACTGAAGAGAGTCAGGGAGGTCTAGGGGTCCAGCCAGCTAAATACATGCCCGACAATAGATGAGTAATCATTGAGGTGCTCAGGAAGTCAGAATGGAGGAGCCAATAGACATAAGGATGGGGTGAAACTATGGAGGCTTTGATCACAAGGATGAGAATTGTTAAATCAAGGCAGTGTTTTCTTGGGAATCAGTGTAGGTCAGCAAGCCCTAGGGGAGCTGGGTGAATACATTTAGAGAGAATGACATTACAAGTATGAGAGCTCTGAAGGACAGAACTTTCCAAAATCCACAAGCTGGGAATTAGGAATGAAGGGAGATCTCGAGGTGAAGTGTTGGTTGACGGTTATAGCACCAGCTGGGCTGAGGCTGGATAGGAGCTGGGTGATAGTACGGATTGTGAGAGACATCGGGGGAGCTGGTGTCAGCTGCATATAAAATATTTCAGTTGTGAAGAGTCTGGTTCAGCCTATGACATTGGACAGGGAGCGTGCAGGCTGTGGCTTGGAAACTAAGGGTTTAATCTGCCTTGACAGGATGTGATTGCAAAATGTCAAAGCATTTCAGTACTAGCCAAGCGTGGCAGGGATTCCTGCCAGCTGAGCTCACTGTGAACGTCTCTTCACACATCCTCCAGGCACCTCCTGGTGAGTGTCTGAAACCATCATCAAGCCATCAACCAGCTCCAATCATCCTTTGTGTGGAGGGCTTCCCCAACACTGCCAGCTGCTTCTTAAACTCGCTGCAGGGGACTCTCTGCTGAATTCCATTGCCAACATTGCACTGCCACAGGCGCTGTCTTTCATAGGAGATAGTCTGGTTCCATCCACCCACTCCGGGGACAGATGGGCCCCGTGGCCATTATCTGAGAAGGGTGAGGGGTTATGGGGGCTCTCCCCAGTGTTCCAGACTGATATTGGTCTAGGACTTATGCCCGAAACGTCGATTCTCCTGTTCCTTGGATGCTGCCTGACCTGCTGCGCTTTTCCAGCAACACATTTTCAGCTCTGATATTGGTCTCAATCAACATCATTAAAGAAAAGATGATCTGGACTGCATCACATCACTGCCTGTAGCAGCTAGCTGAGTGTGAATTGGAAGCTCCTGGGCTGTCGTACAGAAAGCTACAACACAACCTGCCACCTTTTGGAATGTCTAGCCAAGACCAATCTCTTTGGTCCTGAGCAGTCACCCAGGGCTTCTGGGTAATTAAAAAACTGTTCAGTAAAGACTCGTGTGTAACTTGGGATTATCAGGTGGCTCACTCAGACAAAGCTAAATTTTCTTGGTGTGTTCCTGCAGACTCTCGAAGGAACATAAGGTGTAATCTCAGAGCATGCAAATCTATCAATAATAAACATCCTGGGGTTACCACTAAGCAGATTGGCCATATAAATACATTGCACGGTCAGGGACCAGGAATCCCACAGTGAGTAACTCCCTCCTGACTCCTCAAAGCCTGTCCACCAGCTACAAGGCACAAGTCAGGAGTGTGATGGAATACTCCCCAATTGCCTGGATGGGGGCCACTCCAGCAACACTCAAGAAGCTTGACACCATCCAGGACAAACCGGCCCGCTTCATGACACCAAATCCACAAACATCCACTTCCTCCACCACTGACGCTCAGTAGCAGCAGTGTGTATTATCTACAAAATGTGCTGCAGAAATTCACCAAGTTCCTCAGACAGCACCTTCCAAACCCACAACCACTTCCATCTAGAAGGACAAGGGCAGCAGATACATGGGAACATCATCCCCTGGCAAGTTCTCTTCCAAGCCACTCACCATCCCAAACTGGAAATATATTGCTGTTCCTTCACTGTCGCTGGGTTGGAATCCTGGAATTCCCTCCCTTAGTGCATTGTGGGTCTACCTTCAGCACATGGACTGCAGCGGTTCAAGAAGGCAGTTCTCCATCACTCTCTCGAGGGGCAACTAGGGACAGGCAATAAGTGGTGGCTCAGCCAGTGGTGCCACACCCCAGGAGTGAATAAAGAAAATGAAGGCAGCCATGCCCTTATCTCAAGTAAATGTAATGGATCCCGAGGTCACTATTTGACAAAAAGCATGATTGTTCTCTCTGATGTTATGGCAAACTTACACTTCACTTGATCATCATCTAAAGTAGATAATGGTTTTTTGCCAATAATCCATGACTGCTTGTGGGATTCTGCTGTCCACAACATGGTTGCCATACCTTATGTTGGTGAGTACCCTTTCCAAAACTGCTTCATTGCCTGCAACATACTTCAGGAAACCGCAAAGTCATGAAAACACACACATATGCGTGCACGCGCACACACTCTCACACTCACAGACACTCACTCATTCACACTCACTCACATACACACACACACACACTCACTCATACACGGTAGGTAAAATGGTTGGACAGAAATCCTGGTCTGGAGTTAATACACAAAATGGATTTACTCTGAACTATATTGTCTCTTTGACATGATGACCATGTCAGTGTATCATTGAGGGGTAATGGCACCTTTTAAGAAGGGCTATTAATGATGCATTAAGCAGGTATAAATATTTCCCACATGGTCAGGTACCAATTGTAAGTTGTATTGTAACCCCAGCTCTGTGAACACTTACTGGTAATGTTTTAAATTCACCCATAGGACATGAGCAGCAGCAGTGACTCACCTAAACAACACATCTTAAACCATGCAGCACTCCCTCAATACTGCACCGGGATGTCAGTGTTAGACTCAAAGTCCAGATTTTTGTGGAGTGGAGCTGATTTGACAGGTTCTTACAATGGTGGGCAGGACCTGATTCTGGGATTCTCATTTCCAGAAATTTCATTGGCATGTGGTTAGGATGCAGGTATCCACTGCACAGATAGTTCAATGCAGCTAAATGTGAGGTGATGCACTTTGGGAAGAATAACAGGAAGGCAGAGTACAGGGTCAATGGAAAGATTCTTGGTAGTGTGGATGTGCAGAGAGATCTTGGAGTCCATGTGCATAGATCCCTGAAAGTTGCCAGCCAGATGGATAGTGCTGTGAAGAAGGCATACGGTGTGTTAGGTTTCATTGGTAGAGGGATTGAGTTCCGGAACCGCAATATCATGCTGCAACTATACAAAACGCTGTTGCGGCCACACTTGGAATATTGTGTACAGTTCTGGTTGCCTCATTATAGGAAGGATGTGGGAGCATTGGAAAAGGTGCAGAGGAGATTTACCAGGATGTTGCCTGGTCTGAAGGGAAGGTCTTTTGAGGAAAGACTGAGAGACTTGGGTCCTTTCTCATTGGAAACAAGAAAGCCTAAGGGGGGATTTGATAGAGACATACAAGATGATCAGAGAATTAGATAGGGTAGACAGTGAAAGTCTTTTTCATAGGATGATGATGTCAGCTTGTACGAGGGGGCATAACTACAAATTGGGGGGTGATAGATTTAAGACAGATGTCAGAGGCAGGTTCTTTACGCAGAGAGTGGTAAGGGCGTGGAATGCCCCACCTGCTAATGTAGTCAACTCAGCCACATGAGGGAGATTTAAACAATCCTTAGATAAGCACATGGATGATTTTGGGATAGTATAGGGGGACGAGCTGACAGTAGTTCACAGGTCGGTGCAACATCGAGGGCCGAAGGGCCTGTTCTGCGTTGTATTGTTCTATGTTCTATAATATTCCTGTTCTTGCAGGTTCCATTACTGGGAGTGAGCACTCACCACCCACCCTCAGCAATATCATTGTAGTTTCTGATGTAGATCAAGGCTTTTCAATTAACTCCTGAATTCCAGGTAACCCTCGTCCTGAGTGGGGAGTCAAATCAAAAACTCTTTCAATACTCCCATTGAAAACTTGTTTCCACTTATACTTCCTCTTAACGCTGTCAATCAATCGCAGTCATACATAGTTTTATTGACAAAAAGGCATTATCCACTTCACATGCTCTGATATGAAACCGTAACAAAGAAAGAATAAGTTATCACAAGGTTCTAAAGATGTCTAGGAGTTGGGAAGTCATGTTGACATTGTACAGAACATTTCTGAGGCCTTTTCTGCAATACTGTGTCTAGTTCTGGTTACCCTGGTATAGGAAGGATATTAGGAGAAAGTGAGGACTGCAGATGCTGGAGATCAGAGCTGAAAATGTGTTGCTGGAAAAGCACAGCAGGTCAGGCAGCATCCAAGGAGCAGGAGAATCGACGTTTCGGGCATGAGCCCTTCTTCAGGAAGGATATTATCAAGCTGGAGAGGGTTCAGGAGAGATTTACCAGGATGTTGCCAGGTATGGAGTTATAAAGAAAGGCTGGGACGTTTTTCACTGGAGCGAAGGAGGTTGAGAGATAACCTTATTAAAGTTATAAAATCATGATGGGTATTATATCTAGGGATAGTGGGTGGTGTCTTTTCCCTAAGATGAGGAATTTCAAGACTCGGGGGTACATTCTTAAGGTGAGAGGAGAGGGATTTAAAAAAGACATGAAGGGTAACTGTTTTACATAGAAGGTGACTCATGTGTGGAATTACCTTCCTGAGAAAGTGATGAATGCAGGTACAATTACAAAGTTAAAAAGACTTTTGGATAGATACATGAAGAGGAAAGATTTGGAGGGATGTGGGCCAGAAGCAGGCAGGTAGGACGAGGTTAGTTTGGGATTGTGGTCAACATGGACTGGTTGGATCGAAGGGTCTGTTTCCATGCAATGTGACTCTATGAGTCTATGCCAACCTCCCCTGCAGGTTGTGTCAACATGACCAGCATTGCCCTGTGAGGGTTCACGGCTTGATTGCCTGACTGTCACAAACATTCTAACCTGCCAGCCTTACCATCCACTGCCTCCATTGTCTGCCTCCTCCCCAACTTCTCAGGATGAAAATATATCAAGCAAGTGCCTCCTTAATGTTGATGAGTTTGCAGAGTTAGGAATTCTTTGAGTTATGTCTCTGTCGGAGAAATTTGCCCAATAGGTAAGAGATCACAAAACACAGCTCGAAGTGAAATTGACAAACAGTTTATTGCAAGTGATATCGCTGGAAGAGAAATTGACCCAGGCTGACACAGAACTGACAGTCTGCACAGACAGATCAGATTTCTCCTCCCAGAGCTGATGATGAGACCAGTTTTATAGTAATGCTGCACAATGACACTGATTAAGAAATGGGAAACTACAATGTTTCTGGAAATGGAGTAATTTAGTTGCAAAGATGCTAATTGGAAAACACTTTATCGGATGAATGTCCTGTTCCTTCACACAATGAAACATCCTGACAGTATCATGGTTCCATTCATCTTCACAGGGAGGTGTTAAAGTCTTTTCTGAAGTGGTGAGGTACTTCCATTGTCCTGTGGTGCCTGTCTGTCTGTCCTGCTCTTTGTGTGGCTTTGGTATTGCTGGGTTGTGAAACTGTCCTTAGGGCTTTGAGATCTCTGTCATGTCCATGGGAGCTTAAAGCGTATTCCATTGTCTGGGTGCTGTCTGACCCAGTTTGTGAGCTGCTCAGGAATTCTGGGTGTCCTGGTACAATTAGACCAATTTGCTTTTGTGGGCCTATCATGGGTTAGCAAATCTTTTCCTACAGTCTCTTATCTGCTTCATGGAAATCCAGGCCCAAGTCTCTGGAATGGGATGAAAATCTGGAATTATTTGTCTCAGATGCAACAACATTGCTCCCCACTGAGTCAACGACTGCTTTTCTGAACAGCAGCAAGTGACAAAGAAACTTTTCAATACTGAGATTAATAGAATTATGGTTTTATAAACAGTATCAAGGAATACGGAGCAAATTAAATGCAGTTGAGGTGCAGATTAAATAGCAGGACCAGATGACCTGGTTTTGGTTCAATGTTGGATATAAAAGACGACAACTCGAGGAGTGCAGCACTCTGTCAGCACTGCGCTGGGAAGGGGATCAACCTGGGAAGAGGTTTGTGCTCAAGTCTCTAAAGTGTGGCCTGAGCCCACAGTCTTTTGATTTAGAGAGGAGAAGGCCAGGATTTCATGCTTGTTTTCAGAATCCTGAACGTTGGTCAAGAACAGCATTGTGTTGGGTGCCCTGTTGTGCTATCTTCCATCAGGAGCAAGGAAGCAGCAGTGACCAGTCTTAATCCAAGCTCCTCTAGAGATGAGAGGGCAAATCATTGTCCTGCAGAGGCCCTGGAAACTTCCAGAAGCTACTGGATCCCTTCCTGTAAAGGCACCAATTATTATTGCATGGGACAGGAGGAAGGGAGAGCAAGCAACTCCAAGAAGCCATTCCAGTCTAATCATTGCATCTTGGAGCCATAACTAGCATCTTAATGAGTACTCCAGGATTAATTTGATGAACATTAATTTCACAGAACACAGCTAAACATTTTCTTAGTGATTAACACTCTTTCTATGGCCTGGGAACTATGCCAAGCATTTTTCAAATGCAGGTGGATTAGGAGCGTAGTGATTTAGCTACATTAACGCACTGTTGTGAAAGTTAATTTGCTGTGAAATGCTTGCCAGGCAAGCATGAGCAAATAAATACAAGAGCGATGGTCTCCAATCATTCATAACTGGGGTCCATCAACCTGGGGAATTCAGAGTAAATATTGCAGATCATTCTGCTTCCAACAAATTAGAAATGCCTGGAATTTACATCCTCCCAGAGAGATTTAAACTTACAATGCACCATTAGAATTCTTCACATAACACAGAGACCTTGCTAACCTGTCTAAACGGACAATAAATATGTCACCACACTAATAGTGGAAAAAGGGTCTGGTCAGTTCACACCCTCAAGTTGAGTACAAACATCAGGCTGACCCTCCTGGTGCAGTGATGAGGGAGTGCTGTAGTCCTTAAGCTGTGAACTTGAACTCAAAGGCTTGTTAAAAGTTGCACAGCACCATTTCAAGGTGATCCAGGTGTTGGAGCTAATAGTTATCCCTCAAGCAAGATGACAAAAAACAATCATCCAGTTATTGTTATTATAATTGCTGTTTGGGAAATTTTGCTGTGTGCGAATTGGCTGCTCCATTACTGTGACTATACTGTGACAGTATTTATTTGGCTGTAAAGTATTTTGAGATGGTCTGAGGTTGTGAAAGTCTCTACATAAATGCAAACTTTGCCTTTCTGTCAAACAGCTGTCACGCTTGGGGTGGGATGCCCTTGCTAGTACATCAATCTTATTAATGTTTCGACTTGGCTCAGTACAAATGACCTGTCATTGACAGTGCTTCGCTGCTGAATCTATGGGTTTCTATTTCAAAACACGACAAAGAGCTGACTATTAATCACAAGGGAGAAACGCGGGGTGTGTGCACAGTGAAGTGAAATCCTTTCTGCATGCCTCATTGGGTCCAACATGGCGCAGTCATTATCCATCGCAAAAGATGTGTGCGTTGCTGACTGAGAATCAGTTCCTTCACATTGCTGTGAAAACCACCATGAAGGTCAGTGATTGAGAAGGAAAAACACATGAAGAAACTGCAAAAACACAACGGCTGATTCCAATCTATATGGTGAGAATGAGAGAGAGCAAGAGCTTCACAAAATATAAGATTCTGCAAAGGATTGATTACAAGCCAGAGCAATGAGCTTTGACCTTTATTTCACCCACTCAAATCTCCAAGATGAATTAAGCTAGGACTTTGAACCCATGTACCCCTCAGCTTGCCAACAGCAATAAACTTTCTTGTATGGAAACAAACTAATTACAGCAACTTGTCTGCTGGAGACTAGTGCACAGAGATCCCAATGAGCTGCGTTGAAATATATCTCCCTGGTGTGGCTGTGGAATTCAGGCAGGCACCACAGTCACTGCAGCAAATCAGTCTTTGAGTGTCACAACAACGATAGTCAGAGAAGTCTCCAGGACAGAAGAAGACCCTTCAGCCCATGAAGTCTGTGCCGGTCATAGAATCATACAACACAGAAACATAATCCCAAACTGAACTAGTCCCACCTGCCGGTCCTGGCCCATAGCCCTCCAAACCTTTCCTATTCATGTACTTATCCAAATGTCTTTTAAATGTTTTAATTGTACACACAACGATCACTTTCTCAGGAAGTTTATTTCCCACATGAACCACCCTCTGTGTAAAACGTTTGCCCCTCCTGTCTTTTTTAAATCTCTCTCCTCTCACCTCAAAAATGTGCCCCTTAGACTGAAATCCTTCAGCCTAGGGAAAGGACAACTACCATTAACTCTAACTATAACCCCACATTATTTTATAAATTTCTATCAGGTCACCTCTCAACCTCCTCCACTCCAGTGAAAAAAGTCCCAGCCTTTCTTTATAACTCCATACCTGGCAACATCTTAGTAAATCTCTTCTGAACCCCAATCCAGCTTAATCATATCCGTCCTCGAACTGGGTGCTCGGAACTGGACACAATATTCCAGAAGAGGCATCACCCATGTCCTGTACAACCTCAACATGATTTCCCAGCTCCTGGGTCAAAAATAACCACCTATTTTAATCCCATTTCCCAGCAGTTGGCTCATAGTCTTGGTTGCCTTGGTATATCAATGGCACATTTAAGAACTTCTCCAATGTGATCAGGGTTTCTGTCTCTACTCCTCCACAGATACTGAGCCTAATGTGTATTTGTTTTATTATCATTATTATGAAGACATTTATTATGTATTTTGTTGTTGTCATAATTCTACCTCAAGCAAGTCAGAAAGAAAAGAAACAAAAACAGAAATTGTTTGGAAAAACTCAGCTGGATGCTGTTCAGGGATGTGTAAGCTAGGTGCATTACTCAGAAGGAAACACAGAATAATAGGGTAGGGGAATGGGTCTGGGTGGGTTACTCTTCAGAAGGTTGGTGTGGAGTTGTTGGGCCGAAGGGCCCATTTCCACAGTGTAAGGATTCTATGAATTTGTCAATTGTATTCTAGCGAATTTGTTCTAATGAGACATGCGTTATAGCACAATGGCCTGTACCGTGAATTCTAAAATGCTGCTCACAATCTTAAGAATGTCCAACCAGCATTTTAGAGACAATTCAATACTTCTTAAAGTCACTGCTCTCAGATGAAATTTGAAACTGGGTCACAAAGGAAGATCACCAGAGGCTCAGCCAAAGGGGTTAAGGAGCATCTTAAAGGAGGACAGAGAAAGGCAGAGATGGGGAGGCACTTGAGCAGGGAATCCCAGATCTTGGAGCCCAGGTAGCTGAAGGCATGGATGTTAAAGATGGGGCAATTAAAGTCTGGGATGGCCAAGAGGTCAGAATGTGAAGGAGCACTGAGAGTCGTGGGGCTGAAAGAGATTATAGAGAGAGGAAGGTGAAAAGACCATGGGAGGACGTGGAAGCAAAAATGCCAGTTTTGAAACAGAGGTGTGGTCGGAGCTGGGAGCTAGTATAGATCAAACAGCACGGGATGAGGGCTAAATGAAACTTGGCTCAGAATTGAGGCTGCAGAGTTTGGGATTAACTCAAGGTTACAGACTGGAGGATGGGAGGCTGAGCAGAACGGTGCTGGATTTAATAACTTCCATTTATTTAAGACTTAATGATGGCAATACACAGAGACACAAAATAATGAATACATCTAGGACCAACATTTCCTTACATTTAGAAACTATCAATTGCTTCCGAGAGGGAACAGTTTAAAAACAAGTTACATTTTATCAATTGACACACCTCCATGGAAACGTTATAACAATTACTCAGGAGAATGGTGTTTAGAGAAAGGAAGGTGAAAAATTTGGCAAGAGATGAGAAATGAACAAGTTGATAAAGATGTAAAGTCTTTCCTTTCCATTTTCTCCTGATCACAGTCTTGTGGCTTTGACTACATTCTAATCTGATGACCAGAGAAGATAGTTTTGTATAAATTGACCCAACATATCAGACAACCCAAACTTTCAGTACCAACATGCTGTTTAAGTCTATACCTGGTGTATAGGTTAACCATGTACACTAAAAATGGCATGTTTACAGCTAGATTGAGATGAACAGCCAACTTTAATATTTCTCCTCAGAAAAGGATAACACTTGTCTTTGTGCACAGGGTTAAGAAGGCAATAAAGTGTCACCAAGATGGTACATGGGAGCTTTAGACTTGACCACAAGGAGCAGACTCAGTTTGGTGAGTGACAATCAGAAATGGACCTCTAGCAAAGAGAGGGAAGCTGTCTGAAGCTAAACATTGTACCATTTGTTGACTCATCAAATCCCCTGCAGGCTGGGGATTCCGTCTCCATGTGAAAGCTTTGTGGGAATGGAAAAAGAAATCAGTCCTGACAATGATGCCGAAGACCACATGGACCATGAGATCAGAATCAGTCACTGGCCTGACCTTTGGCAGCATCCATTGGATTGGGTCTTTGAAAGTCATCAGAATGGTTACATTGCACCAGAAATGCAAGTGAAGAACTAAATCAAACTCGAGTCCATGAAAGAGATCAGTACAATGAGTTGATGGAGTTGCTTCATGGAACAAAAGTGACCCAGTCTTGCAGCAGAAGACCAGGACTGTCCAGATCCCAAATGATCACAATGGGAAAATGACCAGATTCCAGTGGTCCATCATCAGACCGTGGTGAAAACACAGGTGCCCATTACACTCCTTTATCTTACACCTTACACCACATCAGCAACACACGAAATGCCCCTAAATTTCAGCACAATCAGCAACATTCAGATCATTCAACAAACATGGAATACCCAATTCAAAGGACAAAAGGTTTGTGGAGAATTGATTCTGAAACTGAAACTGAAAGTGTCAAATTTGATCCAGAGTGGGATCCCATGATGATGCCACAGCCAAAGTGACCCAGGAGGATTTTGATGAACTCTTTGCAACAAAGCCAATGAATGTGAGTGTTTAAAATATTATTTTTGCTGAGGTATTTTATTAAACGAAGCATGATACATTGATTTAATATGAATTATCTGAAATAATATGAATCTGGTCACATTTTGAAAGGGTGACCACTGGAACCATCACAGGCAATTCTCATCTTGTACTCAGTGCATAAGTTAACCCTTCATATTCATAACATGTCAGGCTCAGAGAGAATGTTGGGGTTCGAGTGGCAGTGATAGCACCTCCACCTTTGAGTCAGAAAGCCCTGGTTCAAGTGCTAACTGCTCCAGAGCTGTAATAGAATGTATACATTGACCCCTGCTTTTAGAACATTATTTTGAAACTTTAAAGATGGCACATATGATATTTCTTTTGACAATAAATTTTCCAATCCATGTTCTTCTCCTTTGAGATAATTGGGCATGGGTGACTTGTTCCCTCATCACCGTTGACTTAATCAACATTCATCATAGGACCACCTTCCTCACGTGGACTATAGTCATTCAAGATAAAAGCCCATCCCCATTTGGGGTGGGGGAGGGGCTAACTAGAATGATCCCTGGAATGTGGGACTTTGCTGGGTCTTCTGCTCAGAATTGAGAAGGTTTACTAGAGATTTTATAAAGCTGTTCAAAATGATAATTTTAGAAATAATTTAGAAGAATGAGGGGGGATCTTACAGAAACATATAAAGTTATGAAGGGAATTGATAAGATCGAAGCAGGGAGGTTGTTTCCACTGGAGATTGAAACTAGAACTAGGGGGCATAGCGTCAAAATAAGGGGGGAGCAGATTTACGGCTGAGTTGAGGAGAGTCTTCTTCATCCAGAGGGTTGTGAATCTGTGGAATTCCCTGCCCAGCGAAACAGTTGAGGCTATCCTGTTGAATGTTTTTAAGGTAAAGATGGATAGATTTTTGGCCAGTGAAGGAATTAAGGGACACGGTGACGCGGCGGGTAAGTGGAGCTATGGCAATGCAAAGATAAGCCACGATCATACTGAATGGCAGCGCAGGCTGGAGGGGCCAGATGGCCTACTCCTGCTCCCATTTCTTATGTTCTTATGAAGGGTTTTGATGGTGTAAGCAAAGAGAAATGCTTTCAGTGGCAGGAGAGTCAGTCACCTAAGGAAATAGATTCAAAGTAATTGGCAAAATAAGTACAGGAAAAGGGGCAAACATTGACACTCTCTTACAATGTGAAAGGACAGTGGAAACAGATATGATAGTAACTTTTGAGACAGAATTGGGTACATATTTCAATGAAAAAATATTACAATTCTATGGAACAAAAGCAGAGAAGAAAGGCCAATAATGACTGTAGAGCTGGCACAGGCGTGATGCTTGAATGGCTTCCTTTTCCATTCTATGGTCCTTGGGTTTCCAATCCAGGCTGATGTACCAGTGCAGTACTGAGGGAGTGCAATGTTGTTGGTAGTGGTGCTACCTTTCAGATGAGCTGTCAAAACCAGACTCTGATCTTTTGGCTTCAAGACTGAATGCTAGAGATCCCATGAAGTGACTTGAAAAGCAGGTAAGATCTTTCGAGGGTCCTGAGCCAATATTGACCCATCAATCAACATCTCCAGAAAAAGAGGTTAGTTGGCAATTATCCTTTTGTGAGATTTCGCTGTTCACCCATTGTGCCACATTCCTTACAGTAAACAGTGACTACAATTCAAAAATGTTTCATTGGTCGGAAAGCACTTTTTCAGAATGTAGGCTTTATTGAAATGCAGGACTTTCTTTCCTTACTAGTTGGTCATTTGTCTTGAGGCTAGGATCTTGCTGTCCAAATAGCTGCGGCATTTCACTGTAAGGATAAAGTTACTGTAGTTGCAGGTGGTGGTGGTAGTTTACCCTGACGGTCCCCATGCCTCAGGATGGAGGAGACATTGATAAAGAAAACCAGCCGTCCATCCACTGACTCCATCTACCTTCCTGTTGCCTTGGGAAAGCAGCAAACATCATCAAAGACCCCTCCCACTTCGGTTATACCCTCTTACAGCCTCTTCCGTCGGGCAGAAGATATAAAAGTTTGAAAACACGCATCAACAGATTCAAGAACAGCTTCTGCCCAGCTGTTATCAGACTTTTGAACTGACCTCTCATATATTAGAGTTGATCTTTCTCTGCACCTTCTCTGTAGCTATAACACTATATTCTGCATCCTGTTCTATTACCCTGATGGACTTATGGAAGGTATGATTTGCCCGGTTAGCACGCGAAACAATACTTTTCACTGTATCTTGGTACATGTGACAATGATAAATCAAATCAAACAGGGAGCCCTTTGTAGCAACCTCAGTCAGTTCAAGAATTGAACCAATGTTGTTACTATCACTGTTTTGTTAACCAGCCCTCACCTCTTTGACCCCTATAATAATATTAAATGTCAAGAGATCCCTGCATAGGGTACTTGCTTCTGAGTGTACAATCTCACAACCTGGCGTTGCCAAGTCTGATTGACAATATTTCTGGAAATTAAAGGCCATGATATCCTGACCACACACCCACACCCACACGCACCGAAACCATTGGTTATTCAGCACATCCATCAGCTCAGTGCCTTACCTTCCTCTGTCAACTGGACAACAAACAGACTCTCCCTTACCTGGTTAGACGATATTTGTCAAACAACACTTCTCCCCTTCCCCAGAATCTTCTTGGGGGGTGGAGGGATGTCAAATGACCCAAGGAATAGAGAATAAAATGCTCAACGTGTTCTCTTTAATACCCCGCTTTGAATTTTCTCCAGACTTCCACTCTGGGAGATAAACCTTTAATCCCTGGAGGTTCCCAGGCAATACAGCAGATTTGGCAACTGCAGGAATAAGTGAAATGAAGAAGCAGAATCCGGGGTTTTTTTTTTGCCTCTTCCAGGTTGTGGTTTTATTCTGAGTCAAGGTAATTTGGAACTGTTAATGTATTTTACATGAAGTGCCTCAGTATCAGACAGCTCACCATCTCTGGGCATCCCCAGCTCCTCCACCTCCCAGCTGCTGCTTTCAGGTAATTCCTCAATTTTTCTCATTTGCCGAATCCCCCCCGGACAATCTCTGAAAGAGCCTGGTTGTCATGGCAACCACCATCGTTTCTGATGAGCAAACGAACTGCTGACAGAAGGATTTATAAACAAGGAGAGTGGATTTGAAATTGGATTCTGAAAGGCAGGGGAATCCCGAGTTATTTTCATCCAGGGCTCCACTGGGAGGTTCAGTAATGGGCTTCCCTTCAAATGTTGGCAGTTTCCAGTCAGGGTATAAATTAAAGTCAGACCTTAACCACATTAATCTCTCTCTAGCTCATGTTTGATTTTCTCTCTCTCTCTTTTCCTGCTTTGCTGCTCTTCTCTGCATTTATCCTGCAACCCCTCTTTCTCTGCTATTCATTATTCTCTGTCTCTCCTTGACTCTTTCTTGGTTTTCTCTATATCTTGTTAATGGTGTCTCTTCCTTGTTTCTACCTTCCTAATCCTTCCCTTTGTGTGGTGGGATTTCTCTTCGTATTTACCTGCAGTGCTCTCTCTCTGCCGGTCATTCTCTTCCTGCACCATTGTGTCCCTCCCCCATTTATTTTGGTGGATGTGTCCCTTTCTCTCTCTGTCTCTCACTACCTGTGTTCACAATTTTTTCCATCTCTCACTGGGAAGTCTGTGCCTCATCAAATCAGTGCAAAGGGGAAGTTGACCCCTTCCCACACACACACACCCGCTCACACCCACACACACTAATACACACACACACATACACACTCACACACAAAATCACACACCTACACTCAAACCCACGCACATTCACACCCCCACACACACACTCACAATCACACACACACATTCACACACTCACAATCACACACCCACACCCTCCCCTCCCACACACACACACTCATACCCACACACACTAATACATGCACACACACATACACACTCACACACAAAATCACACACCCACACACACACACCCACACACTCACACCCACACTCTCTCTCACACACACATTCACCCACACACACACACACACACACAAACCCACACACTCACACCCACAATCTCTCTCTCACACACACACTCACACACACACCCACACACTCACACCCACACTCTCTCTCTCACACACACACACACCTCATCCCAAATACTCACACCCTCCTACACAGACACACTCTCCCACACACAGAATCATCAAATGAAGGTCGAAGAGATGTTTTTGGGAGGGGAATTGTTTAACTGGTCACCAGACTGGGAGAACAGACCAACCCCAACTGCAGGGGCCTGGGGGACGTTGGAGAGAGGGTGTGTGGTGGAGGAAGGGGACTGCAAACTGAGAACACATCAGTCCGGCCTGGTAAACCTAATCCCACCCCCTACCCCCTAAACTACCAAACATATCAGCAAGGAAAAGACACCAAAATCCTACCATATCATAGGGCTGCTCACTCATTACAGCAAGACATGGGGTAGCATAGTGGCTCAGTGGTTAGCACTGCTGTCTCCCAGCACCAGGGACCCGGGTTCAATTCCACCCTTGGGTGACTGTCTGTGTGGAGTTTGCACATTCCCCCTGTGTCTGCGTGGGTTTCCTTCAGGTGCTCTGGTTTCTTCCTGCAGTCCAAAGATGTACAGGATAGGGTTAAGGCTGGGTCTTCGGAGGAGCAGTGCAGTTCGATGGTCTGAATGGCCTCTTTCTGTACTGTAAGGATTTGGTGAGTGGTGGTGATTTAACCTGAGGGTCACCATGCCTCAGGTAAGGTTAAGACGGAAGACCTTCACAGTAACCTCTGCATCACAAACCAGGTAGCTGAGTGAACACTAACCTTAGTGTGGGTCAAGCCCCACCCTGTTTGTTTAAACATTGCCACCTTTTACTCAACATATCGGTGACGCTGTATTCTCAATCTGTTAATGGTGAAAGGTTCCAGGCACTGAAGTTAAAAAGAAAACAGGTTGATCAATTATAAATTTATTTGCGTTTAAAATAGCAACAAGGGAAAGTGAATTTCGCTGGACACTGTGGAAAATTATACGACACTCCATCAATAATGCCCCAGTACTGCCTCATCAGGAGTGACCGAGTGCTCCACACATCGCTCTATGAGGAGACACGGTGATGCAGTGTGTCAGTAATGTGCAGGCTTTTTGTGTTAGCACTTTCTCAGCAAAGTGACCTTCCCCTCTGATCCATACCTGGGTGAGTTAAATCTTTCCTGGCTAAGAGCTAAACATGGAGTGTTCATTACTTTTTGATAGCAGTGAATCATTGCTTCTTATCAAAGCAGAGGCTTTGAGAGAGCAATTCGAACAGGCCCACTCTTCATGTATTTCTCCAATTTGGGGAATTACTATTGAAAGTGCTTCCATGTCATATCTTGGATTGAGCTATCAGAGGGTATGGTTTGAAGATGCACACAGATTAGCTCAGTCCTAGTTCTATGGTCAGTTTGATATGAACAGACAGTCAATTAACGATGTCAACACTGACTAACCTGACTACTCCCCCAACCCTGACACTACTCCCGCCCACCAACACTATCGCTCAAGCTTCAGAGATATGTTTGCTCCCAGATTTAATTCATGTGTTCCTCAATCTTGTTTACCTCTTCTGCCTTATCATCTCTCAGCTCCTTCTTCCTTCTCTGCCATCGGTTGTGTACTCCCTCCTTTCTTTTTACAGCTGTGTGTGTTACCTCCTCCTCTGGTTTACCTTCTCTGTTCTCTGTCCCCTTTGTACTTCTTTCCATTTCCTCTCCTCTCAAATTCCTCTCTCCACCACTTTTCACCAGTTTCTTTTCCCTTTCTTCTTCTCCTTCTCATTTCCCCAACTGTCTCTGTTTGTCACTATTCGCATCTCTCCTCCTTCTCCCCCTCACTCTCTGTCCATTACCCCTTCCCTCTTTGCATTGTCCCTCTCCCTCTCTCCATTCTCCCATCCTTTCTCTGTTTGACAATTTCCCTTGTTCTTCTTTGCTCTCTCTTCATTTTCCCTCTTTCCTACTCTTTCTCTCTTCCTCCCTCTTCTTTTCCTGTCTCCCTCCCATCTCTCTTTCTGTCCTCCCCTTTTATCCTGAAAATACTTCTGTCGCATTTCAAACTCATGTTGGATGTGTCTCTGGTGATGGGGACAGCTTTTCTTCTGCCGATTGTTTCCCCGTGGGAGCAGGCAGACAGATGGGAGTGTCATGGACAAGTGGGACAAACTGGTGCAGGGCGGAATCTGAAAAGAAACTGCCTTTGGAAACCAAGGTCACTGCAGAGAAAGCAGGAGAAATCTGAAGCTGGTGAAATTATTCAGGAGCTTCACAACCTGCCCATCCACACACTCAAAGGAAACCTTCAAGGCTCCATGTCAAAGATTAAGAAAATAATGAGGTTGCAGACTGTACTGCAGTACAGTTCTGCTGCTATTGAGGATCCACAGCGTGGCATGGATGCCCAGATTCGAGTTATTCGATTGGTTTGAAGTCTGTCCTATTTAGCACAGAGATAGTCCCACACAACACGATGGAGGGGATTCCCAATGCAACGACAACACTCCATCTCCACAGGTCTCTGAGCTGTATGCTCAGCAGTAACTTCTGGAACCAGTCACCATGATTGGAACATTGGAGGGAATGTTGGACTGCTCACTTCTTCCACTAGCGTCAGGGACAGATCGACCTACAATCGGTCGATTGATGAGGACAAGGTCATGTGGGCTTTTCCCTCTTTTGGTTCCTTCACCAGCTGCTGCAGATATAGACTACCTCTGTAAACCTACAACCTACTCAGCTCAGTCAGTGATAGTGCTACCGAGCCACTCACCTTAAACATTATCTACACTGCTCCCCTCAACCACTCCCCGGGTCCACTTTTAATGCTGAGAAGTTGCATGAATTCAGTTCCCAGTGTAATCAAACCAAAGTACAATTGCAACAATAACTTTTACCTTTAACAAAATGTGTCAAAGTGCTTCATAGAAGCAATTATCAAAATTTGACACTGAACTACATATAGAGGTTTATAAAATAATGAGGTCTATAGAATTGTTATAGAGGTTAATAAAATAATGAGCGGTATAGATAAGGTGAATGTCTTTTCTCGAGGGTGGGGTATTTCAAGACCAGGAGGCACATTTTTAAGGTAAGAGGAGGAAGATTTAAAAAAGACACGAGGGGAAGATTTTTCCACAGAGTGTTTGTGTATGGAATAAACTTCCAGAGGAAGTGGTGGACATTTGAATAAATACATGTATAGGAATTGGTTTGGAGGGACGTGGGCCAAGTGCAGGCAGGTTTTACTAGTTTAGTTTGGGATTATGGTTGGCATGGCTGTATGACTTTGTGACTCTATGACAAGATACTCTGGCAAATGAAGAAAAGCTTAAACAGGTTCGTTTTTAAAGAGAATCCTTCAGGACTTAAGCAGTGAGGGTTAGGGGGAGAATTCCACAGCTGAGGGATCAGGCAGCTGCAGACATGGTCCCTAACAGTGGACTGAAGGGGATGGAGGCCAGTTCCAGGCATGAGTGATGGTAACAGAGGCTGGAAGGCAGGTGGATGAAGCACTGATGAAAATTAGAGGTGAACTGAAATTCACTCAATGCTCAGCAGCAACTGTATGACCTTGTCAACTGGGATGAGATTGCTTGATGTGCTGATCAATAAGAAGGGCTTTTACCAACAGTGAGAATTATTAACACTGTAATCAGAGCAGACAAGTGGAGAATGGAATTCTGTACTCATTAATTACAGCCTCATGAATGAAATGTTTAAATGACTTTGAGCAAATCCATTCATTAAGTTGTTCTTCGAAAGACTGTTCCAGTTTATAATGTCTTTGTGCGTTTCTCTAGAGACGGAGGATGTACTGCTTCTGTCTCACTCCATTGCTGTTCCTGCAGCTGGTTTACAACTGAGCTCAGCATCAACACCAGGAGAGTGATAGGTAGAGAGAGAGAGATGGTGGGAGGGAAGGAGGAGAGAGATGGAGCAAGAGGGACGGAGACAGAGGAAGGGGGAAGGAATGGATAGAGAATGGGAGAGAGAGAGAGGGAGAGAGGCAAGGAGTGGGGAGAGAGAGAGTGGGAGGAAGGAGGGAGAGGGGAGAGAGATAGAAGGAGAGGTACAGAGAGTGAGGAAGAGAAGCAGAGGGAAAAGAGAACAAGGGAGGGAGGTGGAGAGAGAGAGAGAGAGAGATAGAGGGAGAGGAAGACAGTGCGTGGAGGATTGAGGAGAGAGAAAAAGGGAGCCAGGGAGAGGGAGGTTGAGAGAGAAAGAAAAAAGGCAACAGAGAGGGAGAGGGAAGATGGGAGAGAAACGGAAAGAGAGGGAGGAAAGCAAAAAAAAAGAGTGGGAGGAATAGAGAGGGAGAAGAAGAGGCAGGAGGGGTGGAAAGATGGAGGGAGAAGAGAGAAGGGGCATGAGAGAGAGGGAGATGTAACATCAATTGGCAGTGAGGAGCAAATTCCAATTAGAATCACTCTCAGGTTGAGATTAAGAGTAAAATCAATCCCAGTATCTGACAGCAGTGTGTGACGGGGAAATGATCCATTTCTGTTCCAGCTGGGCCTGGTGGAGTCACTTTAAGCAGCTAACAAATAAATCCCAGAAATAGTGACAGAAACTCCACAACCAAAATGTTGACTTGCAGACTTTGTGCGAAACAAAACTTCTTTCATCTCAGCATGTTCTCATGGATTTCTGACCTGAAACTTTTTGACTAACATATTCTGTAGCTGTAAATAGATCTTTTGAAAGCTGTGACACTAAGCTTACTCACAGGCCTCTGATTGAGAAAACTGGTTCTGTAAATCTGACTGGAGTCAGCAATGTGGTGGGAGAGATCTCTCTGAGATACAATTAAACAATCTTCTTTCACAGCTAACAAACCAGTCTCAGATATAAACATTCATCAGAAACTGAGCTAATTGCTAGAGAGGTTGCCCATAGCAATGAGATCCAAGGAGCTATGGTCACTCCAACAAGAATGTTTGAGAACAATTCAGGAAAGGGAAAAGACTGAATGAAAGCTGGGGGAGGTGTTGAGGGTGTGTGTGTGTGTTGGGGGGGAGGGGGGGTATTGATGCCCATGCAGTCATCCACAAAACATTCTCTTTGCTTTTGCATCAACTTATTTTAAGTTCTCTGGCCTTCAGCTCATTGAAACCATGGATTGCCTGGCACTGAATCATAGAAAATTCCATGGACAGGAACAGCACAGAATTAGATACAGTGTAAAGCTTGCTCTACACTGTCCTCATTAAACACTCCCAGGACAGGGACAGCACGGGGTTAGATACAGAGTAATATTACATTCTGGGATTAGAAAAGTGAGAAAGAACGTTTTTGAACTGCTCTGTGGAATTTGTTTAAAGCAATCAGGGAGGTGATGCTGATCTGAATACAGAATAGCTGCTCTTTAGTTTATCTGATTCCTTTTGTCCTTGTTGCTGTTTTCATGTGTCATTGCCTGGAACTAGCTTCTGTGATCGAGACATTGGAAAAAAAGGGGCCAGCGAGCATCTCTATTCATTCTCAAATATGTATGTCAGGACACTGCTCGAGGTATTAGCTATTAATATAAAACGTGACATGATTTACCAGGGCCCTCTGAGTTAGAAGTGGACCACTGAGCATTAACGCAGAATACAAAATGACGGATTCTCTGTGAGACGCTTGGCTGACATGTTCCACTTCATTTAAAGATCCCATCAATGACAGACTTCAATAGAACTCACCCAGTTCCGCGCTGCATTCTCCAAATTCATTGTTTTATCTCCAATTCCAACTGCAGAGTTTGGGGATGATGGAGGAGGTGAAACTTTGCTCAGACTTGCCAGTGAGAGATTAATTTTTGGAACGTAGTTGTCATCTGTTAAAGGGACTTCTTAAATTTATTTGTGGGATACCAGTGACACCCATATCCCATGAATTATCGCTTCCCTCCAACTGATTTTTAAAAAAAAATCATTTGTGGGATGTGGCTGGCTTGGCCAGCATGTATTGTCCAGAGGGCAGTTAAGAGTCAATCACATTGCTATGGGTCTGAAGTCACATATAGGCCAGACCAGGTAAGGATGGGAGCTTTCTTCCATAAAGGACATTAATGAACCAGATTCATGGTTAGCATTGGATTCTTAATTCCAGATTAATTATTGAATTCAAATTCCACATCAGCTGTGGCGGGATTTGAACCCAGGTCCCCAGAACATTACCTGGGTCTCTAGATTAACAGTTCAGTGACGATACCACTAGGCCCTTAATGTGCACTTCCTTGAGATACTCTGCAGCTGGCTAAAAGCAACTGAGTGGTTTATTGGGCCACTACAGGGGGTGGTAAAGAGTCAATCACATTGGTGTGAGACAGGAGAGTAATATATAGGCCCACATCAGAAAATGACAGCAGTTTGGAAGAGGAGGAGGTGATGTAGTGGTAATGCCACTGGGGTTAGTAATCCAGAACCTCTAGGCTACTGCTTCGGGACATGCATTCACAATCCCACCATGCCAGATGGAGAAATATTAAATCAATTTAACAAAAAAGTCATGGTCTAAGGATGACTACTGTGGTTAAAAACCATTATGGTTCACTCATGTCCTTCAGGGAAGGAAATCAGCTAGCCTGACCAGGTGACTTCCGACCCATAGTGATGTGGTTGACTCTGAACTGCCCTCTGGCCAACTCGGAATGGGTAATAAATGTTGGTTTGGCCAATGCTGCCCATATCCCATACATAATTTGTTTTAAAATCCTTCTCTCAAACAGTAACATTGAACAAGTTGCAACAGTCTGACTGCATCACCATTGTTTTCTTCAAAATTGAGTTCAAATTCCCAATACGGGGAATTGGGAATTCACAATACAGGTATGTGAACCCCTGTTTGAAAATTCCCAGTACCTCAGTATAATTGTAACACTACTAAACTTCTTTAAATAGGAGCAGAGTTGAGTATTAATGCTAACCTGCAGCTGAGCATTTTCTAGAGTTTATGATGGATCAGCCATTATTTATTTGATAAAGAATTTGAAGCTTTGGGGTCTTCTCACATAATTCAATCGATGAGCATTCTCCACATTTCATAAGCTTCAGTGATTGAGTTAGTAACAATGACTCAGCACATAGTGCAAGATTGTGTGGTCATACCTCACCCTGCAGGAGGAAGAATGAATGGATGTAAGTCCTGTGTTTTGTTATTTTATGTATCATGCGTTGTGATGAAATGTGTTTTTGAAATGGCATTTCTTTTTATTTTGTGTGTTTTTAAGTTGTGGAGTGAAATGAGAAACAAATGTTAAAAAACCAATGTTTTGAAGGATGGCTGCATGTTTTGAAATGTGAATAACCTGACACTCATAGTAAGTATCATAAATAATTTGCTGAACAAGCAATAACTGAAATGTTTGCGGACAAATGGGAGCCGAGAGATTCTGCATAGCTCTGGATAGAAATAAGAAGTTAATTGGTCTATGGTCTATGGATTAGTTGTCAATGACAAAAGGCCTTTTGCCTCTCAATGGCTGTGATTGGTTGTCATGAAGCTGAAGATCTCAGAGCCAGGAACAGGATACCGAGAAGGGATCTGAACTCAGGAGCAGTCTTGCTGTTCTCTGCAGTCAACTATCATTTAAACCTGGAGAAAGCCAGTTCACCCTTCTGTCAGTGATTACAGTAAGCTCTAAATTCTCATTGATACATCAGAGACATTTTAGAAGTGAACCAGACACCCTGTATCTTTTGCAAACCAGCGAAAGTAGTCAGAAAAGTGAAACCAAGAAGAGACTTTCAGGCCAGCATGAACCAACTCAACAGAATTTCTGGACAAAGATATCAAAATGTCTTCCCAGTTTTGTTTCCCTCCATGCCTATGTCTTTTTTCCTGTCTATACATCTGTGTGTGTTTAAGGGAGAGTTTATAAGGGGATTAGTGTTTATAACTATTGACCTGTAGCAAAAGTCTAATTAATCGTAATAAATAGTTGGTTAATCCACATTATGGAAAGAATGTGATAGCACTGGACAGGGTACAGAGGAGATTTGCAAGGATGTTGCTTGGGCTGGAGAGTTCCAGTTATGAAGAAAGATTGGACAGACTGGAATTTTCTTCCTTAGAGCAGAAGAGGTTGACAGGGGACATGTTTGAGATGTATAAAATAATGAAGGGCATAGATAGGGTAGACACGAATCTTTCTTTTCTGATGGAGGGATCAATAACAAGGAAAATAGATTGAAGGTATGGGGCAGGAGGTGTAAACGAGATGCAAGAGAAAACGTTTTCACCAGGAAGGTGGTGGGAATCGGAAACTCACTGCCTGTCAGGGTGCGAGGAACAGAAACGCTCATCACATTGAAGAGATATTTAATTGTGCCCCTGAGATGACAAGACATACAAGGCTATGGATCGAGTGGTAAAAATGGGATTCAAATAGACAAGTGGTTGTTTTTGACCAGCACAAACATGATGGGCCAAAGGGTCATTTTCTGTGCTGTAGATCTCTATCTCTCTAGTTAAGTCTGTGATGTGAAGGTACCGGGTTTGGACAAAGCCAGAAGTCACACAACACCAGATTATAATCCAACAGGTTCATTTGAAATCACAAGCTTTCAAAGCACTGCTCCTTTATCAGGTGACCTGTTGGACTATAATGTGGTGTCATGTGACTTCTAGTTATAGAGTCATAGAGATGTACAGCATGGAAACAGACTCTTTGGTCAAACCTGTCCATGTCGACCAGATATCCCAACCCAATCTAGTCCCACCTGCCAGCACCCAGCCCATATACCTCCAAATCCTTCCTATTCATATACCCATCCAAATGCCTCTTAAATGTTGCAATTGTACCAGCCTCCACCAATTCCTCTGGCAGCTCATTCCATACCCGTACAACCCTCTTGTGTGAAAAGGTTGCCCCTTAGGTCTCTTTTATATCTTTCCCCTCTCACCCTAAACCTATGCCCTCTAGTCTGGAATCCCCTACCCCGGGAAAAGACTTTGCCTATTTACCCTATCCATGCCACTCATAATTTTGAAAACCTCTATAAGGTCAACCCTCAGTCTCCGATGCTCCAGGGAAAACAGCCCCAGCCTATTCAGCCTCTCCCTATAGCTCAAATGCTCCAACCCTAGCAACATCCTTGTAAATCTTTTCTGAACCCTTTCAAGTTTCACAACATCTTTCTGATAGGAAGGAGACCAGAATTGCATGCAATATTCCAACAGTGGCCTAACCAATGTCCTGCACAGCCACATGACCTCCCAACTTCTGTACTCAATACTCTGACCAATAAAAGAAAGCATACCAAATGCCTTCTTCACTATCCTATCTACCTGCAACTCCACTTTAAAGGAACTATGAACCTGCACTCCAAGGTCTCCTTGTAGAGCAACACTCCCTGGGACCTTAGCATTAAGTGAATAAGTCCTGTTAAGATTTGCTTTCCCAAAATGCAGCACCTCGCATTTATCTGAAAAGATTGCCCCTTAGGTCTTTTTTAAATCTTTCCCTTCTCACTCTAAACCTATGCCCTCTAGTTTAGGTTACTTACAGTGTGGAAACAGGCCTTTCAGCCCAACAAGTCCACACCGACCCTCCAAAGAGCAACCCACCCAAACCCATTCGCCTACACCTAACACTACAGGCAACTTACCATGGCCAATTCACCTAACCTGCACATCTTTGGACTGTGGGAGGAAACCTACACAGACACAGGGAGAATGTGCAAACTCCACACTGATAGTTGCCTGAGTCGGGAATTGAACCCAGGTCTCTGGCGCTGTGAGGCAGTAGTGTTAACCACTGTGCCACCCAAACACAACAGCCTCCCCAGGGGTGAATTGAACCCCAGTCTCCCGCGTGACAGGCAGGGATGCAAACCACTATACTACCGAGGACTAGATTAGATTTCTGGACTCTTCCAACTCTGCTTACCCTATCTATGTCCCTCAGGATTTTATAAATTTCTATAAGGTGACCCCTCAGCCTTCAATGCTTGAGAAAATAGCCCCAGCCTTTTCAGCCTCTCCCTGTAGCTCAAACCTTCTGACCCTGGCAACATCCTTGTAAATCTTTTCTGAACCCTGTCAAGTTTAGCAACATCTGGAGACCAGAATTGAATGACGTATTCCAAAAGTGAATGAACCAATGTCCTGTACAGCCACGAAAAGATCTTCCATCTCAGCTTCAGGAATAATTAGGATATCTTATTTGGCCTCAGTGCCTCTACAGAGGAAAAAATACATGGGCCAAGGTGAATGGCACCTGAGCACTCAGTCCACCTTAGTGGACAGTGAAATAACTCTACAGAGATCGGTATCTGTCACCAAGTCACCCTTTATTAACATATGAAATGACCTTGACTTTAATACGGCCTCATTCAGTGTCAGCTACCAGAGTATCAGCATCTCTGATATGCCCCTTTTTATCTGTCAGCCAGGGCTCCCTGATTATACCAAGTTAACAGCCCAATGGGGGAACTCTAGCTGGCTAACCTTGTTCTAGTCACCACAGACAGTGTGCTAATGCATGGGCTCTGCTGTGATGCCAAACCTAGTCGAACAACCTGGTACTCGGGTTGAACATGAGACTCGGCAACTTTGGTGAGTTATCAAGTGACAGTCAGCTCTAACATGACCATTGTGTAGAGATAGCCCTTTGCAGCTTATTCCAGAGTTTATTACATCTGTTTTCATACAGCTCGAAGCCATTGGCTCACAGTTTGGCTTTATTGGTAAACACACTTATCCCCAATGTCCTGATCAATATTTATTCCTCCACTAACATCACTGGATTGGATCAGAATATTCATCTGGAACATTCCTGTTTATGGGATCTAGTGCAAGTTGACTACCATGCTTCCTGCATTATAACAGCGGCTACCCATTTTTGACTATGAAGCACTTTGGGGCATCCTCAGGCTGTGAAAGGCGATAGAGAAATGGAGGTTTCAGTCTGGGACTGAGAGAGTGCCAGGCAGATATGAGATTGTTGTTCTTTACAGCTCAGTGAAAGTCACGTCAAGTAAAGTTTGGAACGCTGGATAGAGCAGAGATTAAAGACAGTGCAGTCCACTCACTGCTAGGAAACACTCCCTGCATTACAGCACCCAAAGGAAACACTGGTGGGAAGCTCAGGAGAAAAACAATTAATTTACTCAGTGTGGATCTGCCAATAGTAATAAATCAATAATAAATTTAGGGAAATAAAAAGGTAGAGATGTGCAGTACTAATTATTTTCCATTTTTAATTATGTGAAATTTCTCTTTAATTAGCAGAACCTGAATTTATAACGTAGGTGGGGTTACCATAATTTATTAATTTTGTGTTGTTACAGACAATGTTATATAAATATAAAATGGGTTAGAATGTTAGTTAATGCATAGATTGGGAATAGAAACAGGTTCTGGGCAAGTGAGTAACAGGATGGAGAGCTCATATCCCTGTCATCATACCATCAACCTGACTCAGTGGGTAGCAGATTGCCTTTGAGACAGTAAATGTTAGATTCAGGTCCCATTGCAGAGACTTGATCAGAAAATTGAGGCTGATGTACCCACTGCAGTATGGAGGGAGTGCTGCACTCTCAGAGGTACGGGTTTCCAGATAAACTATTGAACTGAGACCGTTACTATCCTCCTTAACAGAAAGCAGGGTATTATTGTGAAAGTTCTCATGAGAATAAAATCCGTTTCTTTATGTTCTCTCTGCAACCCACAGGAGCTCTGTAATGGTTAGCATCAGTCCAATGGCAGTGCAGAATAGAGGTTACCTTGACCTCCGCTCTATTTTAATCGTGAGAATTCCCATGTCGGTGATAACTTTTGCTTCATTTCATCCAAGGTGGAAATTTCCCTCTCATTAATGAAGTTAAATGCTAAGGGGATAATTTAAAATGATCACACAGAGCAAAACATGCCTGGAAATCAAAAATAACTTGCTACTGAATTATGAGTTCACCTATTTCTTTTCAAAACAGAATGACTTGCCTCAAATCATTTTCTCCAAGTCTCATTTCAACCTTTTTACCGTGAGGATACTGTGGCATGGGTTTCACTAATACAAATAGTTAATCAAAGAGTGAAATTAGGTGAATAATCACATGCTATGACAGTAAAACTCAAATCAATTGGCACACTCGGATTAACTTGGGGAGTTAAACTCCCCTTGTTGTCATGAGTGATTTGAACCGCTGAGCATAATTCCCAACCTGCGCAGTTTTAGCTGATCGTAAACAGGGGAGTAGTTCCAGTGGTTCTGGTAAGCATTGGAATCTAACATGATACTTAGTCCCAAATGGTAGTTAACATCATGTTCTATTCTCAAAGATATTTGATGGGGACTGTGTAGCGGGAGCTTTATTTTGTATTTAACCCCGTGGCAGTGCTTGACGGGGAACAGTGTATAAGGAGCTTTACCTCTGTATTCAACTCCGTGCTGTACCAGTCCTGGGAGTGTTTGATGGGAATAGTGTAGAAGGAGCTTTACTCTATATCTAACTCCATGCTGCAACTATTCTGGGAGTTTGATGGGGACAGTGTAAAGGGAGCTTTAATTTTAGTTTAAAAGACTAGAAGCTGTGTTACTCTGCACCACTATTGAAGGAAATATAAATTCTGTTTACTCTGCATCTAACTTGACGTTATACTTGCCATGAGAGTGATTGATAAGAATATTGCAAAGGGAAATTTACTTTTTTAAATTCACTCATGGGATAAGGGTGTCATTGACTACTCAGCACTATTATTGCCCCATCCTTAGTTGCCCCTTGAGAAGGTAATGGTGAGCTGCCTTCTGGAACCACTGCAGTCCATGTGCTGTAGGTAGACCACACTGCCCTATAGGAAGGGAATTCCAGGATTTTGGCCCAGTGACACTGAAAGGATGTCAGGATGGCGAGTGGTTTGGAAGGGAATTTGCAGAGGGTGTTATTGCCATGTATCTAGCACCTGTGTCCTTCTAGATGGAAGTAGGCATGGGTTTGGAAGGTGCTCACTAAGGATTTTTGATGAATTTCTGCAGTGCATCTCATAGATGCTACATACTGCTGCTGCTGATCGTCGGTGGTGAAGGGCGTAGATGCTTGTGGATGTGGTGCCAATCAAACAGACTGATTTGTTCTGGATGATGCCAAGCTTCGTGCGTGTTACTAGAGCTGCACCCATCCAGGCAAGTGGAGAGTATTCCATCCCACTCCTGACTTGTGCCGTGTAGATGGGGGACAGGCTTTGGGGAGTCAGGAGGGGAGTTACTTGTTGCAGCATTCCTAGCCTCTGATCTGCTTCTGGCCACTGTGATTGTGTGGTTTCTGGTCAATGGTAACCCCATTGAAAGTCAAGGGGCAGTGGTTAGATTGTCTCTTATTGGAGATAGTCATGGCCTGGCATTTGTGTGGGACAAACATTACTTGTCACTTTTCAGCCCAAGCCTGGATATTATCCAGGTCTTGTTGGATTTGAACACTGACTGCTTCAGTACCTGAGGAGTCGTGAATGGTGCTGAACATTGTGTAATCATCAACGAATATCCCCACTTCTGACATTATGATGGAGGGAAGGTCATTGACGAAGCAGCTGAAGATGGTTGGGCCTAGGACACTACCCTGAGGAACTCCCGCAGAGATGTCCTGGAGCTGAGATGACTGATCTCCAACAATCACAACGATATATCTGCCAGGTATGACTCAACTGGTGGAGAGTTTACCCCCGATACCCATTGATTCCAGTTTTGCCAGGGCTCCTTGATGCCACACTTGGTCAAATGCAGCCTTGCCATCAAGGGCTGTCACACTCACCTCACCTCTGGAATTCTTTAAGTCATGTCTGAACCAAGGCTGAACTGAGATCAGGAGCTGAGTGGCCCTGGCAGAACCCATACTGGGCGTCACTGAGCAGGTTATTGCTGAGCAGGTGCTACTTGATAGCTCTGTTGGTGACACCGTCCATCACTTTACAGATGATTGAGAGGGCTGGAATTTGCCCTGCTTTCTGTGTACAGGACATACCTGGGCAATTTTTCACATTGTTGGGTAGATGGCAGTGTTGTAACTGGACTGGAACAGCTTGGCTTGGGGAGCAGCAGGTTCTGGATCATGTCTTCAGTATTATTGCCAGAATATTGTCAGGATCAGTGCTTCCAACCATTTAGGTGAAAGTGAGGACTGTAGATGCTGGAGATTAGAGTCGAGAGTTTGGTGCTGGAAAAGCATAGCAGATCAGGCAGCATCCAAGTCCCATAGCTACCTGGATTACACCGCAACCCACCCTGCCTCCTGTAAAAATGCTATCTCTTATTCCCAATTCCTCTGCCTCCGTTGCACCTGGTCCCAGGATGACCCATTCTATCACAAAACATACCAGATGGCCTCCTTCTTCAAAGCCCGCAATTTCCCTTACCACGTGGTCAATGATGCCTTCCAGGACATCTCATCCACTTCCTGCACCTCCACTCTTGAATCCCACCCCTCCAACTGCAACAAGGATAGAACCCCCGGTCCTCATCTTCCAACCCACCAACCTCCATATACATCACATCATCCTCCGCCATTTCCGTCACCTACAAACAGATCCCACCACCAGAGAGATATATCCCTTCCCATCCCTATACACTTTCCGTAAAGACCATTCCCTCCATGACTCTCTTGTCAGGTCCACGTCCCCAACAACTTCGCACCCCACCCCCCCCAGCACCTTCCCCTGCCACCGCAGGAATTGCACACCTCCTCCCTTACCTCCATCCAAGGCCCCAAAGGAGCCTTCCACATCCATCAAAGTTTCACCTGTACTTTCACACGTCATTTACTGTAACCATTGCTCCCGATGTGGTCTCCACTACACGGGGGAGACTGGGCACTTACTTGCAGAGTGCTTTAGAGAACATCTCCAGGACACCTGCACCAATCAACCCCACCAGCCAATGGCTGAACACTTCAACTTCCCTTCCCACTCTGCCAAGGACATGCAGGTCCTGGGTCTCCTCTATCGCCACTCCCTTACCACCCAACGCCTGGAGAAAGAACACCCCATCTTCTGCCTTGGGACCCTCCAACCCCACGGCATCAATGTGGATTTCATTGGTTTCTTCATTTTCCCTTCCCCCATCTTATCCCAGTTCCAACTCGACACTGCCCGCATGACCTATCCTACCTGTCCATTTTCCTTCCCACCTATTCCCTCCACCCTCCTCTCCGACCTATCACCATTAACCCCACCCCCTCCATCTAACTATCTCACTCTCAGCTTCCCTCCTCCCGGCCCCACCCCCCCTCCCATTTATCTCTCCACCCCCTCGGCTCACAGCCCCATTCCTGATAAAGGGCTTTGCCCGAAGCATCGATTCTCCTGCTCCTTGGATGCTGTCTGACCTGCTGTGCTTTTCCAGCACCACACTTCCAACCATTTGTTGATATCACCTGGAGTGAATCGAATTGGCTGAAAGCTGGTATCTGTGACGCTGGGGACCCCTGGAGGAGGCAGAGAAAGATCACTCAGCACTTCTGGCTCAAAATTGCTGTGAAATCTTCATCCTTCTCTTTTGCACCGAGATGCTGGGCCCTTCTATCATTGAGGATGGGGATATTTGTGGAGCTTCTGCTTTCAGTGAATTGTTTAATCATCACTATCATTCACACTGGTTGGGGCAGGACTTAGGCCTGAACTGTTGGTTGTGGGATCGCTTTGCTCTACCGCATGCTGCATATGCTGTTTGACATACACGTAGGCCTTTTTGGTGGCTTCACCATGTTAACACCTCATCTTCAGGCGTGCCTGGTGCTGTTCCTGGCATGCCCTCCTGCACTCTCCATCGAACTAGGGTTGGTCCCCTGGCTTTATGGAAACAGTTGAGTGAGAGATATGCTGGTCACCAAGTTGCAGATTGCACTGGTGTACATAGAACACAGAAAAGTACAGCACGGGACAGGCCCTTAGGCCCACTATGTTGTGCTGAGGTTTAATCCTAATGTAAAATACGATAACTTAACCTATGCACCCCTCAGCTCACTGCTATCCATGTGCATGTCCAGCAGTCACTTAAATGTCCCTAATGACTCTATACTGTTGATGGCCCACAGTGTCTCATGGATGCTCAGTCCTGAGTTGCTGGATATGTTTTAAGTCTGTCCTAATTAGCACGATGACAATGCCACACAACACGTTGGAGGGTAATCTCAATGTGAAGGTAGGACTTTGTCTCCACAAGGACAGTGCGGCAGTCACTCTTTCCGATACTATCATGAACAGATGCATCTACAGCTGACAGGCTGGAAAGGATGAGGTTAAGTATGTTTTCCCTCTTGTTGGTTCCCTCACCACCTACTGCAGACCCAGTCTAGCAGCTATGTCCTTGAAGATCCAATCAGCTTGATCAGTAGTGCTACTTCTGAGCCACTCTCGATGCTAAATGTTGAAATTCTCCACCCCGAGTACAGTTTGCACCCTTGCCACTCTCCATGTTTCCTCCTGTTGTTCAAAAGGGGCAGTTATGATTCATCAGCCAAGGGAGGACAGTACGTGGTTTCCTTACTCATGTTTAATGGAAAGCCAACACACTTCATGGGTTCCAGACTCAATGTGGAGGACTCCCAGGACAACCCCTTCCTGACTGTACCATTGTGCCATCACCTCTGCTGGGTCTATACTGCTAGTGGGACAGGACATATCCAGGGATGGCAATGGTGGTGTCTGGGATATTGTATCTAACCTAGTCTTGGAGTGTTTGATGGGAACAGTATAGAGAGAGCTTTACACTGTATATAACCCTATGATGAACCTAACCTGGGTGTATTTGAGGGGAGCAATGGGCTCCTGAAACAGGAAGGAGGATTCAAATCTGCCACAGCAGCATCCAGCTCCTTAACAAATTGACCAAAAAAACCTTCAGATTTTTTTTCAGAAGATAGTTTCATTGATGTCTGTTTTTTTAAGCATCTCTTTATTTAGCACTTGGTTGATGAAATAATCCCACACAAAGAACAATTTGTTCATTTCAGTATTTAATTTCACTTTGGAAATCACACACACCAAATGTTTTCCAAGCTCTCTGCTCTCCCTCACCCAGCCAGACTCGGAGATGCACCATACTCTGGAAAAATGCAATCATTTCATTTCTCATAAACCTGTTGCATTCAATTTTGGCCACCCCCGATGATTATGCGTTAGTTCATCACCAACGGGCATTCCACTTACCCCTGCCTGCCATTCCCTGCTTCCCCACTGCATTCTGATCGAGATTTACACCCAATGCCAAAAAACCGATCCAGGTCCCTTCGAGACCAGCACAGCAAATGAGAGAAAATCTAATGAAGTTAATATAGATTCAGTCAGCCAACACTGGCCTGTTTAGGGATGGGAGGCCAGGAGGCAGGTCAGGGTGACAGTAAAGACCAGCTGAGCCCTTGGGAAAAATTGGATAAGGTGGGCAACAGTCCTAAGGGACTTGGTGACTTATACCCCACGTACTTTGGCCTGGCCTCACCGAGAATGGGAGAGTTGAAGATCAGCTCCCTCTTGCATCAATAAAGTATCAGCAAAGTAGCAATCATAACAACAGCCCCTACCTTCTCCCAGACATGACCACTGTTGGCAGATCTCAAAAATATAGATGCCTGCAGGGTCAATATCTAAAAGCCTCACCAGAATTCTCGAAAAGGAACTGGAAAAGGGGCGAATTAACCAACATTGCACAAGCTTTATGGGACATTCCCTCACCTGGTACACACTGTAACCAACAGAAGGGAAAGGTGATGGTGCATCTTCTGCCATCAAATAGTTTGCATAAAGGCAAACATTAACAACCAAGAGCCCTGAAAGCCTCATACCAGACAATCACCGATGTCTAAATCCTCCAACTATACCTGACTCCTCCATCACTGACCACCCACTGAGCCCCACCCTCCCCACTTATCAATCACCTGCTGAGCCCTAGAGCTGCCAATGGCAATCACCTCCTGACACCGTCACTCCAACCTCCCAAAACAAATTAAGAAAGAACTACTGTCTCACCCAAGAAAGCCAGGGTCTGCTCAGGTTTGATGTTTAAAACTGGGGAAAAAAACAGGAGCTCGTATTGGCAACACAGACCCTGACACAGGTCAGTTACTTTAACTATACCATTTCAAATTGAGCCACTCTCACCCCACGTTGACCAACATCCAAACTCCTCACCTGTTCCCTCTCCCACCCCAACACGTCTCCTCAATGACTAGAGGAGCCAAGTTCAAGAGCAAGTGAGCTCCCAGCTAGGGACTCCTGTATTGTCAATGGAAATGGCACTGGTTTTAAAACCAATGCTGGTGTTTGCGGTGAGGGGATTGAGTCATCGGGTGGGTGAGGGTTGTGTTAAGTGGGTAGGGAGATTTGGCACCTACAAATACACTGTTGAAACTTTGCAGCAAAGAACGTCTGGACAGTAAAATGGATGTTTAAAGGAAAGTGCAGCCACTGGGACAGTGATGCAGTTCCTTTTATTTTATGCTATTTGCTTTTTTTTTTAAAAAATAAAAATAAATCCAATTGATATCACATTCAAGCCACCGGGTCAATGTTGATGCTTAGGTTCAAGTTCACAAGACAGGCTTCCTCCTGGACTCATTACTTGGTGTTGTAGGCTCCATGCAACTGATTCATGGGGTTCTCAGGTGATTTCATCCACTCCTTCTTTAACATTTGCTTGAGCTGTGACAAGCGCATGTTAGGATTCTCCTTTTTCAATCGTGGCAAATTTATCTCTTCATAGGCATTGAAGGCAGCGCGCAATCGTCGCTCAGGGTGATGATCCACACTCTGACCCGTGCTGAAATCACAGTGGTGATGATTAATAATGTATGTGTCACTCGGAATGCATGAGAATGTCAAAGTGCACGTGTGATCAATAACAAGCATCTGTAAGAGGCATGATATGTACACACAAACTATCAGTGTGCGCTTAAGGGATGTGTGTTGGCACACGTGCGAATTGTCAATGTGTGAGGGGGGTGGATATGATCAGGAGTATGTGTGTGTGTGCGCACGTGTGTACACGTGCACTGATTCTTGTGTTAATACATGCACAAAGGTACAAATGTGTTAATGCGTCAGCATGTGTTTGAGTCAATGCTGTGTTGTGTCAGTGTGAGAGAGAGTGCAAAGTTTCTGCTATTAATAAGACACAGCGATATTAGTCAACAGTGTGCTGCTGCAGACTGCCTGGTGCTTGCTGGTCGCTACTTTTACTTCCAATGTGTTAGAAAAGTCAGAGAATAATGAGCACAGAATTGGGAAAACTGGCTTCCAATTCCACAATGGAGTCACAGGGAATTACAGGAGGAGGAGGAGAACAACACAAAAACAAGAAGCTGCATTGAAACTTTATAAAAGATGGGCTGGACCCTATCTGGAGTACTGTGTTCAGTTCTCAGCCCCAAACTGAAGGAACAATGTTAAGGTGAGGGTGCACTGGAAATTCCCTAGAATGGCACAAAAGCTAAGGACCATTCTTTAGGTGGAGAGACTGGCAATCAGTGACTCTATGCCGGGGTTATTCTCCTCCTCACAGTACAGGTGGTTAGGGGAGGATGGCATTGACGTGTTCAAAATTATGAAGGATTTTGTTAGATTAAATGAGAAACTTTTCCAGTGGTAGGAGGATCAGTAACCAGAGAAGATAGATTTTAAGATGTGGGAGAAGCCTATGGGAGAAATTAGGACAGACAGCGAGTTGTTGTGATGGAGAACATGTTCCCGAAGGACGTGAAAAGAGATGCTTTGGGAGCTTTCAAACAAGAACTGGTCAGTACTTGAAAGGGAAAAAAAGAAATTGCAGCATTATAGGAGACAGGGTGGCACGGTGGCACAGTGGTTAGCACTGCTGCCTCAGCGCCAGAGACCCGGGTTCAATTCCCAACTCAGGCGACTGACTGTGTGGAGTTTGCACATTCTCCCCGTGTCTGCGTGGGTTTCCTCCGGGTGCTCCGGTTTCCTCCCACAGTCCAAAGATGTGCAGGTCAGGTGAATTGACCATGCTAAATTGCCCGTAGTGTTAGGTAAAGGGGTAAATGTAGGGGAATGGGGGTGTTGCGGGTCGGTGTGGACTTGTTGAGCCGAAGGGCCTGTTTCCACACTGTAAGTAATCTAATCTAATCTAATCTAATCTAAGAAAAAACACACAACACTGGCACACAGCTTAACCCTTAGTGGGTTAGAATCATTCCTGATAGGGGTCCCTCAGAGGCTAGTCAGAACCCCTGCAACATAGAACACAGACTCACTCACAGTTCCCGAGGAGTGGTCTATTCAGTGCTTTATACAGCTTAAACACAACTTCTCCTCACTTGTATGCTAGTGTCCTGTGGTGGGGGAGGTGGGTCTGTGGGCAGGAGGAGGTTCATCAAAGAGAATGAGGGAGCCTGCTTCAGACTAACAGCCTTTTAACATCACAGACACTAGGCTGTTTTTGATCTACGCTGCGTCGTTATTTACCAGCTCAGGAAGTCTAGAACCAAGAGGGTTATTTCAGATCTCATCAAACAGGGACAGAGTCACTCAACTTACCTCAGGGCAGCTATAGCGTCTTCAATGGTCCTTGCATCCACATCCCCCTCGCTGGGGACAATGCGATTAATATTCTCCTCTAATGGCATGTCTAAATGGCTCATCTGTTTCACTGCAATTTAAAAAACAAGTTCCAACAATCAGTAATTTTCTTCTTTTCGCCACTGCAGGGATTAATATTGTATAATCGCAGAGAAGGACATCAGAACAGGAGTAGGCCATTCAGCCCCTTGTGCCTGTTCCAGTCAATAAGATCATGGCTGATCTGTGACCTTTGACCCAAAATCCTACATACCTTTGTATATTAAAACATTTCTCTCTCAAATTTAATGTCAACAACTGATCCAGCATGCACTGCTGTTTGTGAAAGAGAATTCCGAACCTCCACCAGCCATTGTGTACAGAAGTGCTTCCCAACATCCCTCCTGAATTGTCTGGCTCGAGTTCTCAAACTACGTCACTAGTTCTAGGATCCCCAACCAGTGGAAACAGTTTATCTACCCCGTCTTTTCTCATTAAGATCTTGAAGACTTTTATCAGGTCACTGTTTAACCTTGTAAATTCAAGGGAAACAGGCCTAATTTGTACATTTTCTACTCATAACTTAATCCTTAGGTCTGGATTACAAGTTATTGTAATTACAAGTTATTGTTCTTGTAATCTACACTGTACTCTTTTCAAGACCAGTATACCCTTCCTAAGGTGCTGAGATCTGCCCACAGCACTGGGGTCCAGCTAGGATTGTGCATTACTGCATCTCTGTACTCCAGTCCTCTAAACTGTTTTTGTCTTTATTCATTCACAGAATGAGGGCGTCGCTGGCTGGGTCAGTATTTATTGCCCTTCTCTAATTGTCCAGAGGGCATTAAGAGTCAACCACACTGTTGTGGGTCTGGAGTCACGTGTAGGCCAGACCAAGTAAGGATGGCAGTTTCCTTCCCTAACGGACATTAGTGACCCAGATGGGTTTTTCTGACAATTGACAATGGCTTCATAGTCATCATTAGACACTTAATTCCAGATTTTCTTTATTGAATTCAAATTTCATTATCTGCTGTGTCAGGAGTGAACCCAGACCTTTATCTGGGTCTCTAGATTAATAGTCCAATAGTAATACCACTAGGCTATGTGATGGGGAGCAAATAAAAGTCCATTAGTTTTTTTTTATTATTTTCTGCACCTGTTTGTGACATTTTAAAGATTTATGCTCCTGAACTTCCAAGTCACTCTGGACATGTGCAGTAGGTTTAACTTCATACCATCTAGAAAGTACCTGATCCATGCTTTACAGAGATTTAGCATTGGAGAAATGCTGCTGGGCAGGTGCAGCACAGGTTAGAGACAAGATAAAGCCCTTTGTATTTTCCTCAGACCATGTATCTATCCAGATTAGTCTGTCATTTTCAAAAATATAATGAGGTCAATCAGCCGAGGCATGTCAGGAACTCTATTCAAGTAGTGAGTCTGCAGACAGTTAAAGAAATACAGTGTATCATCAGAAAATGGAGATGGCTTAATAAATCATTTGATATGAAGGAGAAAAATGGTCCCTGGCACTAAGATCCATCAAGTCAGACAGAGGAGCTGTAACTCTCTCTGACAAGTGACCAGATGGAGCTACATGGTACACATTGACTTTTCACCACTAAGATCAGACCTCAAATCTACTCAGACTGAGATCAGCCTTGACAGGAAAGCAGTGAACCCTGCAGCTAAACAACAAACTTACGTTTATATATCACTGTCAATGTACCAATGCTTTCAAATGGGTTTCACAGGTCGGTAGTCTATCAGCAAACCAAAGGAGACAGTGGGAATCACGGTGAGGAGAAACTGAGGATGCAGACACTGGAGATCAGAGTCGAGAGTGTGGCGCTGGAAAAGCACAGCAGGTCAGGCAGCATCCGAGGAGCAGTAGAGTTGATGTTTCGTGCATAAGCCCTTCATTCCTGGTGAAGGGTTTATGCCTGAAACATCGACTCTCCTGCTCCTTGAGGAGGAATAATGACCAAAAGCTTGGCTAACAAAGAGGGTAGGGTAGAGGGGCAATGAGTTTTATTTGTAAGGGAGGAATTCCAGAGCATCCGTAAAGGAAGCTGGAGCAGAACGGATGGCAGGTATGCTGGCATTTAGTTGTATCACTGGAGAAATAATCCCAAACCCCAGGTCCCAATATCCTGGGGACCTGGAATGAATCCCAATGGGATAGATGTTGATTTTAAAAGAAAAAGAAATCTGGATTTAAAAACTAGCCCAATCGTGACCACCCAACCATCATCAATTTATTGTTAAAAACCCATCTGATTTAGAGAAGGAACACTGCTGTCCTTAGCTGTTCTGGTCTGCTCTAATGTGACTCCAGACCCACGGCAACGTGGCTAACCCTTTGGGGCAATTAGGGATGGGCAGTAAATGCTGGCCTAGTCAGTAATGCTGAATTCCCATGAATCCATACAAACAAAATGGGATTGTGTGCAAGCATGTGGATTTGTGGGCAGGTTGTAGAGATCGGGGAGGTTAGGAACCAGGAGATGATAAAATTGTAAGGTTAATTTCAAAACATGAAAGTGACATTTGTGGACCAGAAGGAACTGAAATTGATGACACCAGACCCAGGAAAGGGGTTGCCAAAACCACTGCTGAGCGTATAACAGCTACTCCAGACACCACCGTGATACCTTTTCCTTCCTCTGTGTTTTGCCCCACATTGTCCTTTTTAAGGGTCTCCTCAATCTGAGCCCGGGTTATCTTGGGGGCGGTGACTGGTTTTGAGGGTTTTGTTTTCATGCTGCTCCCTTCCTCCTCGAGCAGTCGCTGGATCTCTTTCTTGCGCTCTAGCTGTTCCACCCGCTTCTTCTCCTTTTCCATCTGTAACCAAAGGCCAAGGGGAGAAAAGATGAAGATGCCATTTGGTCAGCAAGAGGAAGGACAGCAATGCAACAGAGGTCAACACACATGGGAATGCTAATTTGAACCCACTGGACAGGAACAGTACAGACACACGTAAAAGGAAAAGCTGAAGGATATAGGAATTAGAAGCAGTCCCCTCAAACCTGCTCTGCCATTCAATAAAATCAATGGGTGATCCAAGTAATTTACACTCTCACCTATCTACAATAGACCTTAACACTCTTGCTTGTCAATAATAAACAACCTTTGCCTTAAATATATTCCAAGATTCTGGAACTCATTTCCTGAAGGAAACAAAAACTCACAATCCTGAAGAGAATAAATCTCCTTATTTCTATCTTAAATGGATCGCCCCTTATTTTGAAAGTGTGATCCCACAAGAGTTTCCACAAAGTGGAAACATCTTTTCCTCATCTACCCTGTCAAGACCTCTCAGAATCTTATATGTTTCAATTACTCTTCTAAACCCAAGTGGATACAAGCCTACTCTCTCAACTAACCCTCAAAAAAACAAACTTCTCAATCCAGTATTAGTCGATAAGTGTGGCGCTGGTAAAAGCACAGCAGGTCAGGAAGGAGCAGGAGAGTAGACGTTTCGGGCATAATAGTCTAGTAAACCTTCTCTAAACTGCTTTCGATACATTTATAATTTTCTTTAAATTAGCAGACCAATACTTCTAATATGGTCCTTCTAATAGGTTCTCGCCAGTGCCATGTATAACCGAAGCATAACATCCTTCCTTTTGCACTTGGTTCTCCTCTCAATAAACAATCACATTAGCTTTCAGGATCTTTTGCAAATCACGTGCAAGGATATCCAGATCCTTCTGCATCTGAGAGCTCTACAATGCTCACCATTTTGATAATATGCTTCAGTTTTATTTTCCCTTCCAAATAGGCAATAAGACACTTTTCCTAAAGTATACTCAATTTTCCACATCTTTGCCCATTCACTTTACTTATCAATGTCCCTTTATAGCCTCCTTATACTCGCGTCACAATTAACTTTCCTATCTTTGTCTCATCAGCGAACTTAGCTACCATACCTTGGGGCGGCATGGTGACTCAATGGCTCGCACTGCTGCCTCACAGCACCAGGGATCCAGGTTTGATTCCAGTCTCGGGTAACTGTCTGTTTTGAGTTTGTACATTCTCCTTGTGTCTGCGTGGGTTTCCTCCTGGTGCTCCGGTTTCCTCCCACAGTCCAAAGATGTGCAGGTTAGGTGAATTGGCCATGCTAAATTGCCCATAGTGGTCAGGGATGTGTAGATTAGGTGCATTAGTCAGGGATAAATAGAGGGTAGGGGAAATCAGTGTGGACTTGTTGGGCTGAAGGGCCTGTTTCCACACTGTAGGGATTCTATGAAGTGTTAGTTCTGCTATCACAGGAATCAATTGGGTAAACCTTTGCAACACTAACTCTATAGTAAGAACATTCTTCCTCAGACCTTCAGTTCTTGTATCCATTTTTATATAAACTGTAAAAGGAGGCCCCAGCACTGAGCCCTGTGGCACATCATTCATTACATCTTGCCAAACAGACAATGACTCTTGTATACCTCGTCCTAGTTTCCTATCAGCGAGCAAACCTTCTACCCCTCTCAATGTTACACCCATACAATGAGCCTTCATTTTCTACAATAATCTTTGATATTGCAACTTTTCATATTCCTTCTAGAAATCCACGTACAGTACATACGATGGTTCCCTAACAGATAACATGAATTTCAGAAAGAAAATAATTCAAAAACAATCATTGATCATTTAAATGAGTTATAGAAAGGACCAGGGTCCAGCAGCACGGTGGCACAGTGGTTAGCACTGCTGCCTCACAGCACCAGAGACCTGGGTTCAATTCCCGTCTCAGGCGATTCTCTGAGTGGAGTTTGCACATTCCGCCCGTGTCTGCGTGGGTTTCCTCCGGTTTCCTCCCGCAATCCAAAAATGTGTAAGTCAGCTGAATTGGCCATGCTAAATTGCCCGTAGTGTTGGATGAATGGGTAAGTGTAGGGGAATGGGTCTGGGTGGGTTGTGCTTCGGTGGATCGGTGTGGACTTGTTGGGCCGAAGGGCCTGTTCCTACACTGTGAGCAATCTAAAGAAAAAACTTTTTTTGCCATTTCAGAAACAGAGCAGAATTAGAGAGAGAAAAAACATGACTTGAAGCCCAGCCCACAAGGAAGGGAATGGGGGTCGGGGCCAAGCTGAGGGGTTGGACTTAACTAAATCTGATCGTGGTAGCCCTCTAACAGGACACATTCCATACACACACCCAGGAGAGGGACAGCACAGGGTTAGAGACGCAGAATAAAGCTCTCTCAAGCTCTTTTAAAATACAAATAAAGCTCCCTCAACACTGTTCCCAACGGATACTCCCAGGAGAGGTACAGCACAGGGTTAGATGTTTGTGAAAGGTGTCCAGCTCACCCAGTCCTTCCAATATCCTCTCTAGAATACTTACCCACTCTCTTCATGATGCCCTCGATCCAACTTCTCAGAATTTAACTCAACTCGGGAGGCAGCGCTCCCATCACTGAGATGGAAAGCTGTGTGTTTAGAGCCAATCCAGTGACAGTGGATCTGATCATCAGAGTTGACACTCACATTGTATACTGAGGAGTGCTGCACTGTCAGAGGTGCTATCTCCCAGGAGAAAAGTTAAGCTGAAATTCCACCTGCCCTCTCAGACGGATGTAAAAGATTCCATGGTCACTATTGCAAAAAAAACCCAGCTCGAGGCAAGGGGTCATCTGTGGTGCTCTGCAGCCAATATTTATCTCAACTAACACTGTTAAAACAGATTGTTATCATATTGGGCATGGGATCTTGCTGTGCACAATTAAACTGTTGTATTTTCTACATTACAACAGTGATTACAATTCAGAAACGTACACAGCTTTTTGTCATGCACTGTTGCAACATGGAGGTTGCCCAAGACAGGGTAAAATGTAAATCTTTCTTTTAATTGGTTCTGGATATTTGAAGGATGAATTTTAACTCAATGGGTGGTGGACACAACAAGCAGAGAAGTGATGCCCAAGGATGGGTTAGCAATTCTAGGAGGGCAGAGTGCCCAGTCTGGGTTAAATTGCAGCTTTTTAATTTGGTGAAGCGGAAAGATGGCGAGAGAGGGTTTGTTGGAATCTGCATTTTATATTCATGAAGGCGAGGATCAATTGCACAAAAGGTTGGACGTAACACGAGACTACTCTCTTGGATTCACCACATCTTACAACCCAAGGCTCTGGAGTGATTAAGGAAAAGCACTGCTCAAAACTCATTAGTATAACAAGGAGCAGAAAGGGGTAGCTTCCTGAAAAATTCAACAGCGACACAGTTAAAGAATCAGCACTCAGTACTTAGCGGAACATGGAGACAGCTTGTTGTAGCTGAGCTTTGTGACCGAGTTACTCTCCTCCGTTCTTCAATTCCAGCCCGAGAGAAAGAGAGAATGCATCTCCTACTCTGCTGACTGGATCAGACCTGCATTAACCTTGAACCTGATCTCTCCAACAAGAGCTGCAATCCTAAAGTGAATGCAGTTACTGCAGGGGCAAGTCTGACCAATGAGTGTGGAGTGGGGGAGCACTTAATTCTGATGTGTTTGGCGGGATGTTGTGGACAGAAGGGGGAGTTTGGTGGGTGGGTGGGGGGGGGGGGGAAATGGACAGAAGGGGGTGTTTGGCAGGGGGGAAATGGACAGAAGGGGAAAATCAGCCTGTATTCTTGCTGCTGACCCTTGACCAGAGACCAAAGAACATTACAGCACAGGAACAGGCCCTTCGGGCCTCCAAGCCTGCACCAATCCGGGTCTTCTATCTAAACCTGTCACCTATTTTCTAAGGATATGTATCCCTCTGGTCCCTGCCCATTCATGTATCTGTCTAGACACATCTTAAATGATGCTATCATGCCCACCTCTACCACCTCCGCTGGCAACTCGTTCCAGGCATCCATCACCCTCTGTGTAGAGAATTTTCCACACACATCTCCCTTAAACTTTCCCCCCCTCATCTTGAACTCGTAACTCCTGGGTTAGAGAAAGGGGAAAGGTCGACCAGCAAGCTCTGCATGTCAGACGTCAGACGTTCCCTCAACTAAATATTCCCAACCTCACCCTCTGCTTCAAAATGAACACGACGTTCCCTCCCAAATCTGTGTCCATCTTTAGATCTTTGTCACTGCCGTGGTATCAAAATCACAAAATGATATCCTGTGCAATTGTTACAAAGGTTAATGTTCCCTCACCATTCCTTCTTAACCCGCCTCTGGCCCAATGACCACATCGTCGTCCTCCAACCGCTCTCCACGTCAGCCAGGCTGACCTCACCCGATTCCCACTCCTACACAATCAGCAGCAGCAATTGCTAATCTTCATGCTCCTGTACCATTAGCTCTTGATTAACCCTTGGTCCCCTCTTCTTTCTCACCCACTTGTTGCCCTTTAACACCACCAGCCAAAGGCACAGTGCTGAGGAGACACAGCTTTACCTTTTGTTCATCCACAGGTAGTGGATGCTGCTGGCTGGCCCAGCATTTATTTCACATCTCTAAGTGTCCTGGAGGTTATGGTGGTGAGCTGCCTTCTTGAACCCCTTCAGGCCTTGGCATGTAGGTAAACCCAAAATCCTGTTAGGGAGGTTATGCCAGGATTTTGTCCCAGCCACATTGTTCTCCAAGTTGAAGAAGCTTTGAACATAAGACCTTCATTAGCAATGAGGCTTGTGGGTTGGGGCTGAGAGATCAATGAGAGGTGTGGTGGGGTTGGGGGGAGGTAGGTGGGAAAGCAATAGATGGATGAAGGTGAGGGAGAAGGTGATAGGTCAGAGGAGGGAGTGATGGACGCGTCCTGAGGGCAGTGCTGAGTTGGACGCTTGGGACTGGGATAATGTGGGGGGAGGGGAAATGAGGAAGCTGTTGAAATCCACATTTATCCAATGTGGTTGCAGGGTCCGAAGGTTCTCCTCCAGGTGTTAGGTGGTGACAGTTTGGCGGTGGAGGAGGCTCAGGACCTGCATTTCCTTGATGGAGTGGGAGGGAGAGTTGAAGTGTTCAGCCACAGGGCGGTGTGGTAATTGGTCGGGGTGTCCCAGAGATATTCTGGGACATGCTTATGCCTGAAATGTCAATTCTCCTGCTGCTTGGATGCTGTCTGACCTGCTGTGCTTTTCCAGCACTACACTCTTGATGCTAATGTTCCTATGATCTGCAGCCCATGTCCTTCTAGATGGTTGAGGCTGTAGGTTTGGAAGTTGGTTTCTAAGGATCCCTGATGAGTTACTGCAGTGGATCTTGTAGATAGTACACACTGCTATCACTGTGTGTCTATGTGAATGAAGTGAATGTTGAAGGTGGTGGATATGGTGCCAATCCAGTGGCTGTTTTGCCCTGGATTATGTTGAACGTCTTGAGTCATGGGAGCTGCACTCATCCAGGGAAGTGGGAAGTATTCCATCTTATATCCTGTAGATGGTGGACAAGCTTCAGAGAGACTGGAATTAAGTTACTCAACATGGATTTTTAGCCTCTGACCAGTTTTTATAGCCACAATAATTATACGTCTTGTCCAATTCAGCTTCTAGTCAATGATACCTCCAGGATATTAATAGTGAATGATTCAGCATTGGTTATGCCATTGAACATCAAGAAATAGGAGGCGGCCATTCGGCCCTCTGAGCCTGCTACATAATACAATATAATCATAACTGATCAGTCAATTCTGTCCCGTGTCCACTTTCTCCCCAAATCCTTTAATCCCTTTAGTCTGAAGCACTATATCTACATCTTTCTTGAAAGTCTTCAATGTTTCGGCTTCAGTAGTTTCCAGTGACAGACTTACCCCTCTCTCTGGGTGAAGAAGTTCTCTTCAGCTCTGTTCTAAAACCCCTTATCCTTCGACTGTGACCCATGTTTCTGGACTCCTTAGTCATTGAGAATGTCTTTCTAGAGTTTACCCAGAGCAGGGCTGTTAGAATTTTATGTGTTGTTTTGATGAGACTCCCCCCTCATTTTTCTAAACTCTAGTGAAGAGAGTCCTAACCAATCCAGTCTCTGACTGTACCTCAGTCACACCATCCCAGGAATCAGTCTGGTAGACCTTCTTTGCAGTCCCTCCATAGCCAGATAAGGAGACCTGAAATTGGGCAAAATACTCCGAGAGTGGTCTTACCAATATCCTGTACAGTTGCAGCAAGACATCCCTGCTCCTATACTCGAGTCCTCTCACTATGAAGGCCAACATCCCATTTGACTTCTTCACCAACTGCATGCAGAAGGTGATGGTAGGATCTTCTCTTGTAGGACATGATCATTGCCTTGCACTGGTGTGGCACAAATGTTACTTGTCACCCAGAACCTTGTCTTGCTGAATAGGTACGTGGATTTTCTCTCAACATGTACTCAGCTTTTTCTCACCATCATCTCTCTCAACTGGGCAACAGTGGAACAGTTTCATCTGACATCCATCCATTACTGGAAAGACTAAAACAACTGTTTTTGGTTCCTCACTCTCTTCCCTAGTTATGAACCCTAGACCTCTCCCAGTAACTGGCTAAGATCAAGTGGGGGTGTTTGTGTGTGTGTGTGGAGGGGTGGGGGTGCTGGACTCGGTGGCTCAGTGGTTAGCACTGCTGCCTCACAGCACCAGGGATCTGGGGTCAATCCCAACCTTGAGTGATTAACTGTGTGCATTTTGTATATTCTCCCTATATCCATATGGGTTTCGTCCCACAGTCCAAAGATGTGCAGGTTAAGCAGATTGGCCATACTAAATTGTCTGTAATGTCCCGGGGTGTGCAGGCTAGATAGATTAGCCATGGATAATGCGGGGATAGGGTAGGGTAGGGAGGGTGCATCTGGGTGGAATGCTCTTCGGAGAGTCAATGTTTAAGGAGGTAGATAATAGCTCTTGTGGCTAAAGGGATGGAGGGATACAAGGAATGGTAGGAATAGGGTATGATTTCAAAGGTCAGCCATGATGATACTGAATGGCACAGCAGGCTCGAGGGGCTGAATGGGCAACCCCTGCTCCTACTGTCTGTGTTTTTACTACATTAAAGGCTACGTGCAAATACAAGTTGTTCTGGATCACTATGTATCGTTAGAGACTGAGAGAGAGAGAACGCGAGACAAAGAGAGAGAGAGAGAGACAAGAGACAGAGAAAGAGAGAGACAGAGAGAGAGAGACAAGAGACAGGCAGAGAGACAAGGGAGAGAGAGAGAAAGAAAGAGACACAAAGGCAGAGAGAGAGAGACCGAAACAGAGAGAGGGGGGGACACAGAGGGAGAGGGACAAAGACACAGAGAGAGCTGCAGAGGAATTCTTCCACAAATTCAGGACATAGATTTAATAATTTGGGATAAAGGGCTTTGGTAGCAATAACTGGAGCAGTTCTGCCACTCAGTGGCAATGGCCTACAACTGCAAATACACACAGTCCAATAGCTCCAGAACTGGCTTTTCTAAACAGTCCCTACCTACTAGTGTTTCAGATACACTGCCTCGCGGGTGTGCGTACACCACAGGGACACAGTGCCAAAAATACACAACAACTGACATGAAAGGATTTACATTTATAAACAGGAGGAATTTTCACCTTCTCAGGTTGTGTCAACGTAGTTTGCAGCCAAGAACCTTGTTTTAAACAAAGTCCAGTCACTTTAACCCAAAATAATAATTATAATCAAATTATACACAGCCAAGATTCCACAGCAGAATATGATTGAATGCTTTTGTATCTCTGGTTGTGAAATAAATATTGATCCAAGGATGTAGGGAAATACCTCTCCTCTACCTGGAAATACTGTGTGATATCTTTTCGCTCTATCCAAGAATGTAGATGGGGCTTCAATTCAATGTCTCATCTGAAAGGTAGCACCTCCAACAGTGTGACACTTCCCTCATATCTCTAGGTGTTCTCAGATGTTTGATGTAATTGGCATAGAGAGACCTTTATTTTCAGTTTAAAAGAGTAGAGAGTGTGTTACTCTGTATTTAACCTCATGTTGTCCCTGTCCTGGGAGTGTTCGATGGGGACAGTATCAAGAGAGCTTTACTTTGTTAACAGAATAGAGGAAGCTTTGCGCTTGCTAACTCTGTGCTGTCCATATCCTTGGAGTGACTAATGGAGACAGTGTAGAAGAGGCTTTACTCTATATCTAACCCTGTATGTACCTGTCCTGGGAGTGATTTATGGGGTCAGCGTAATTTGTGACTTTACTTCAAAGAATAGTGGGATCTTAACTCTGTATCTAAACCCTGTGCTGTCCCTGTCCAATGGAAACAGTGTAGAGAGAGCTTTCGAGCTGAAAATGTGTTGCTGGAAAAGCGCAGCAGGTCAGGCAGCATCCAAGGAACAGGAGAATCGACCTTTCGGGCATAAGCCCTTCTTCAGGAATGCTATGTCGATTCGGTCACCCGAGATAGAAATGGAAAGGTCTAGGAAGGGGAGGGAGGAGTCTGAGACGGTCCAGGTGAATTTGAGGTCGGGGTGGAAGGTGTTGGTAAAGTGGATGAACTGTTCAACCTCCTCGTGGGAGCACGAGGCAGCGCCGATACAGTCATCGATGTAGCGGAGGAAAAGGTGCGGGGTGGTGCCAGTGTAGCTGCGGAAGATGGACTGTTCCACATATCCTACGAAGAGGCAGGCATAGCTGGGGCCCATGCGGGTGCCCATGGCTACTCCTTTGGTTTGGAGGAAGTGGGAGGATTGGAAAGAGAAGTTGTTCAGGGTGAGGACCAGTTCAGTCAGTTGAAGGAGGGTGTCGGTGGAAGGGTACTGGTTGGTACGGCGGGAAAGGAAGAAGCAGAGGGCTTTAAGTCCTTCGTGATGGGGGATGGAGGTGTACAGGGACTGGATGTCCATGGTGAAGATAAGGCGTTGGGGACCGGGGAAGCGAAAATCATGGAGGAGGTGGAGGGCGTGGGTGGTGTCCCGAACGTAGGTGGGGAATTCTTGGACTAAGGGGGACAGGACCGTGTCGAGGTATGCAGAGATGAGTTCGGTGGGGCAGGAGCAGGCCGAGACAATGGGTCGGCCGGGGCAGTCAGGTTTATGGATTTTGGGCAGGAGGTAGAAACGGGCGGTGCGGGGTTGTGGGACTATGAGGTTGCAGGCAGTGGATGGGAGATCCCCTGAAGTGATGAGGTTCTGGATGGTCTGGGTGATGATGGTTTGGTGGTGGGAGGTGGGGTCATGGTCAAGGGGGCAGTAGGAGGAGGTGTCCGCGAGCTGGCGTTTAGCCTCAGCGGTGTAGAGGTCGGTGCGCCAAACTACTACCGTGCCTCCCTTGTCTGCCAGTTTGAGCTTTATTCTATATCTATCTCTGTGCAGTCCTTGTCCTGAAGTGTTTGATGTGGACAGTGAAGACAGCGCTTCACTCTAACTCCGTGCTGTCCCTGTCTGGGAATGTCTAATGGGAACGATGCCGAGGTGGCTTTACTTTCAGATTAAAAGAGTAAGGGCCCATTTGCCGTGCATGGTACCTTTTGTTTTTTTGTTTAAAAGAGTCGAGGGAGCTCTACTCTGTAGCTAACCCTATGCTGTCCCTGTCCTGGGAGTGCTTGCGGGAGACAGTAATGCAAAGGATGAAATCATTTAACTAAGCACATACTGTAAACTGGCCTCTTACTCAGCAGTGTAAAGCCAGTGTGTGTGTGTGGGGGGGGTGGGGGGGCTCAGCCTGGAACAAAGACACAGTGTGAGAGCAGAAAAGGGCTGAGATGAAGTAACACACCTTCCGCTGCTCCTTCCTTGCCACGTGTTTGTCGTCATCTCTCCAGTAGGCGTCTTCGAGCTCCTGTTGTCGCTTGGCGTCTGCTGCTGCCTTCTGCTCTGCTTTCCGAGCCCTGGCAGCTGCTGATTTACTGTTTTCTCCCTGAAACTTCTTGGGCATCCCTCCGCTGCCACCTGCCAGAAGAGAGGGCACAGATTTCAGAGACACTCTGGGGAAGGGGAGAAAGTGGAGTTGGCCTTGAGTTGTGGAGGACAGTCAGACACAGGCACGCAGTCCTACAATAACTGACCAATGCAGTCAGACACAATCAGTAGCAATCTGATAAAAAAAAGACTTCATATTGTCTTTCCTTGACCACCAGAACCTTCAAAGCACTTTAGAGTCAATGAAGTACTTTTGAATTGTAGTGACTATTGTTGTGTAGGAACCGTAAATAATCGAGGCAAAAGTGAGGACTGCAGATGCTGGAAACCAGAGTTTAGATCAACGTTTCAGGCAAAAGCCCTTCATCAGGAATGGAGGCTCCATTCCTGATGAAGAGCTTTTGCCCGAAACGTCGATTTTCCTGCTCCTTGGATGCTGCCTGACCTGCTGTGCTTTTCCAGCACCACTCTGATCTAAAATCATAAATAATGTGCACAGCTAGCTCCCACAAGTAGCCCATTTGGTAATGTTCAAATAGTCGGATTGGGGAAATCTGAAATGAAGGATAAATAACAACCACCTCACATGGAAGAACGCATTCGGAAGAAAAGTCACACTGGACTCAAAATGTTAACTCTGTTTCTCCAGCACTTTCTGTCTTCGTTTCAGATTTCCAGCATTCACAGTATTTTGCATTTATTACTGGAAGAAATTCCCTGTTTGCCTTCAAAGTAGAGATTGTTTACTTCCAGCGGAGAGGGGAAACAGAGATTCAGTTTTAACTGAAGGCTAGTGCCTTCCTCAGTACAGCCTTAAAAAGTGTCAACATCAAATGCTGTGGTCCACTCATGGAGTGACTCAATAGAAAAATGTTGGAAATGGTTTTCCTACAATGCAACGCCCATACAAAACAAACCCAGAGATTAGCTCAAGTGAGGGAATAGATTAAGTTCATGTTGGGTAATGATATGGGTGGCATGGTGACTCAGTGGTTAGCACTGCTGCCTCACAACGCCAGAGACCCAGTTTCGATTCCACCCCCGAATGAATGTTTGTGTGAAGTTTGCATATTCTCCCTGTGTCTGTGTGGGTTGCCTCCAGGTACTCTGGTTTACTCCCACAGTCCAGAGACAAGCAGGCTAGGTGGATTAGCCCATGGGAAATGCAGGGTTACAAGGAAGGAGTGGGGGTCATGGGGCTGGGTGGACGATTCTTCAGAGGGTCAGTATGGACTTGATGGGCCAAAACGTCTGCTTCCACATTAAAGGAATGATATGATTCTATTGTACGAAACATTTGGATGGTTACAGAGGAGTTGCAGTACAATGTCACCAGGAACAAGGGACTTCAATGATTTGGAGAGACTGGAGTAGCTGGAATTATTCTCCCTGGAGCAGAAAAGTTTAACTGGAACTTTAATAGAGATTTTCAAAAGCAGAGGTTTTTAAAGAGCAAGTGGATTGACAGTGAATGAGGAAATAGGGCCTCACAGCGCCAGAGACCCGGGTTCAATTCCCGACTCAGGCGACTGACTGTGTGGAGTTTGCACATTCTCCCCGTGTCTGCGTGGGTTTCCTCCGGGTGCTCCGGTTTCCTCCCACAGTCACAAAGATGTGCAGGGTCAGGTGAATTGGCCACGCTAAATTGCCCATAGTGTTAGGTTAAAGGGGTAAATGTAGGGGTAGGGGTAGGGGTATGGGTGGGTTGCGCTTCGGCGGGTCAGTGTGGACTTGTTGGGCCGAAGGGCCTGTTTCCACCCTGTAAGTAATCTTAAAAAAAAAAGATATTCCCCACCAGCCCCCCCACCCACCCGGCCCCACCACAGGTCAGTTCAGATTTGGAATGCAGATTTGAGAAAACCTGGAGCAATCTGGGTCTGGCAGAAACTTTGAAAACATTGGTGAATTTGCACCTGAAGAGGACTAATTTGCAGGGGTACAGGGTAAAGCTTAGGACACAAGATTCAGTTGGATAGCTCTTCCAAAGATGGGATGGCCAACACGGCCTCTTTCTGTGCTGCAACCCTCTTGGATTCTACCACCAAGTCCTGAAAGCCTACAGCATCGGTGACAGAAAAACGTGCATTTTGTCGCATTGTATCACAAAAAGTGGCCATTAACCAGCCGCTCATCTTGCTGCTGATTGTACCACCCTTGATGCATCAATCAGCAGCAAGATGAGCGGCTGGTTAATGGCCACTTTTTGTGACTGTGATTAAGAGAGAAATGTTACCAAGACTCCAGGTGACCTCCCTCTATTCTTCAATATTTAATGGGCGTCTCATTATTCAACCAAACACAAAGATTCACCCAAACGACACTATCGATAAGACACATAAATCAGGAGCAGGATTAGGCCATTTGGCCTCTGAAGACTGCTCCATCACTTGATAAATTCACGACTGATCTGACTGCAGACTCAACTCACCGGCCTACACCCTTTAACATTTGACTGTCTTGTTCGTCACAAATCTCTATCTTAAAAATACTCAACGATCCGCCAATGCTGTCTGGGGAAGAGAATTCCATAGACTCTCAATGTACCAAGCCAGAAACAAACCTCATCTTCACCATCAAGGGGTCTCTCACTGAATTCCCTAATTCTAATCTCTCTAACAAGAAATATTTACTCACGATAACAATATGTATACATGTGGCATCTTCAACAGAGTAAAATATTAATGAAGCGATCATCGAAAATCTGATCATGTGCCTTACTGCTCCCCGAGAGAATACAGGTCGTTCTGCTATAATGTGCGTTTTGCTTACATGTATTTACTGTAATGCAATTGACAAATTAAGGACACTCTTTCTAAAGCACGAACTTTTAAAATGTGTGTTGGCTGTAACATGATTACATTGCCAACACTTTAAATGCTCTTTCTAAAGTGCAACTTTTCTATAATGTGGGGTTGAACAAGAACACAACCATCGCATTAGAGAAGAACTACTTGTATCGACAAAATATAGAGATAGGAGGCCATTCATCCCCTTCCACCTGTTCTAGTTCAGTACCATGGCTTATTTACAATTCAATTCTTAGCACTCACCTTTGCACCACATACCTTAATGTCTTTATTTACAAAACTTTACTGGTGTCATTTTTAAAAACTATAATTAAGCTAGTGTTTTGTATTATCTTGTGAAAAAAGCATTTACTGATTTCTGTCATGAAAGGCTATGTCTTTCAGTTTAAAGTTTTTTTTTCTAAGAATTGGGATTCCCCTAGGAGAGGAAGCAGTTTCTTTTAATCTACCCATCCAACTCTTTCAGAAGAAAACAGAGTTAACGTTTTGAGTCCAGTAACTCTTCAACTAGTTAACTCTGCCTTCCCACAGATGCTACCAGCCCTGCTGAGTTTCTGTTGCAATTTCTGTTCTCATTCCAGATCTCCAGAATCTGTTTTGTTTTATCCAGAATTTGTTTTATCCATCAAATTCCCTTATCATTTTAAAATACCTCGGTTAAGTCGTTGTTCAATCTTTTAAATTTAACACCCAGACACAAAATAAATCCCAGCCAGAGTCAGCACTCACCAGGGTCGAGATGGAGGGTGAAGAGGGGAGAAACTGGAAGGAATACACAGTGGCTCAAAGACAGACACAAATCAGGACGTTCAGCAACTCAGAACAGGATCTGCCTGGGGTCAAGCAGCACAGAATGACTTTGCAGTTTTAACAAAACCCTGCTGAAAGAAGGCAGGGCCAATTCATGGAGCAAAAGCACAAATCTCTAAGAACTTTACTCCATTGTGCAAAGCACATATCTCAAATACTGTCAAACGAAAGGAAAATATAGCAACAGATGAATAGAACAGTACTTTATAGGACAACAGGCCATTTACCCATTGTGCCTGCACTGGTTCTTGAAACAAGTTACCCCACTCCCTGCTCTTTCCCTAAAACTGTATTATTTTCCCCTTTTCAAGTATTTATCCCATTCCTTTTAAAGATTATTCATTTTCTTTTCAAATGTACAGCCTATTCAAAATTCATCCAACACTGGCCACAGGACAAAAGGTTCACCACTTGTGCTGCCTGCATTTCTTGAAGCTGTGGCTTTTAAACAGTCCAACACGTTTTTGCTGACTAACTCCACTAAGACTGGTGGAAGGTGCCTTCTCTTTCACACCAGGAATCACAGACTGGATCCTGCACCTGTCAGGATTGGTTCTGAACCAGGTTGATGGAGACAGCAATAGATGACCATTTGGCCCATTGTGTTTCTGCCATCTCAATGCAGCCTGGAGTCATGTTCCATGAAACACCAACTGCTGTTTCAATGTAAATACACAGAACATGGAGGCCAATGAAACCTCAACACATTACCACAAGTTATTCCCATCTCGAGTGACAGACCTGCGTCCTGAATAGTGTACCCCAGTGTTATACACAGACAGACCTGTCCCCACCAGTACTGTCCCCCAGTGTTATACAGTGACAGACCTGTCCCCACCAGTACTGTATCCCAGTGTTATACACAGACAGACCTGTCCCCACCAGTACTGTACCCCAGTGTTATACAGTGACAGACCTGTCCCCACCAGTACTGTCCCCGAGTCTAAAACAGTGACAGACCTGTCCCCACCAGTACTGTACCCCAGTGTTATACACAGACAGACCTGTCCCCACCAGTACTGTACCCCAGTGTTATACACAGACAGACCTGTCCCCACCAGTACTGTACCCCAGTGTTATACACAGACAGACCTGTCCCCACCAGTACTGTACCCCAGTGTTTTACAGTGACAGACCTGTCCCCACCAGTACTGTACCCCAGTGTTTTACAGTGACAGACCTGTCCCCACCAGTACAGTAGCTGAAAATGTGTTGCGGGATAAGCGCAGCAGGTCAGGCAGCATCCAAGGAACAGGAGAATCGACGTTTTGGGCATAAGCCCTTCTTCAGGTAAAACCCCAGTTTTACACAGAGACAGACCTGTGCCCACCAGTACTGTACCCCAGTGTTATACAGAGACAGACCTGCCCCCACCAGTACTGTACCCCAGTTTTACACAGAGACAGACCTGTCCCCACCAGTACTGTACCCAGTGTTATACAGAGACAGACCTGTCCCCACCAGTACTGTACCCCAGTGTTATACAGGGACAGACCTGTCCCCACCAGTACTGTATTCCAGTGTTATGTAGAGACTGACCTTTCCTCAGTGGTATATTACCCCAGTGTTTCACTTGGGCAGACAGTGGAAGTACTTTGGAATGTTTCTAGAATGTTATGGGTGCTGTCTAAACATGATTTGCTCCTCATTTGAATATCTGAATACAGAACTGAAGAAGGGTCAGTGGAATTTTCCAATGATTTCTGTGTTTGTTTCTGAATACAGTACTTTTTTTTAATCATTCACCGGTTGAGGGCATCATTAGCTGAGCCAGCATTTATGGCCTATCCTCTAGATTGCTGTATGCTAACTGTTGAGACCTCAGCTGAAGGACTGAGTACAGTCTGAGCACCACAATATTGCAAGGATGTGAATAGACTGGAGAGAATAAAGAGGTTTACAAGATCAGTCCAAGGACAAGAAGGAGCAGTTATGTAAACTGATTGGAAAAGATGGTATTATTTTCCTTGGAGAGAATACTAAGAGGAGATTAGATCGAATATTTCAAAATCATAAGGTTTCTGGACAGAAAGGTAGGAATTGTTCCCATTAAAAAGGATCAAGAGCTACAGGGCACAGCTTTAAAGTGTTTGCAAAAGAAGCAAATGCAAGGTGAGAAAAATTTCTGCAAGTATTTCCGGTCTGGGATGCACTGCCTGGAAGACTGGTGGAGATAAGTTCAATTGCGGCATTCAAGTGGTACTGGATAACTATTTGAATGGACTATCATCCATTATTTGCTTTCCTTCCAAGGATGTCCTTGCTATGAAAGGAGTGCAACAAAGGTTTATCAGACCGATTCCTGGGATGGCAGGACTGACATGATGAAGAGAAACCGGATTGGTTAGGACTGCATTCACTTGCGTTTAGAAGAACGAGGGGGAGATTTCAAAAATCTATAAAATTCTAATCAGACTAAATATATTAAATGCAGGAAGGATGTTCCCCACCAGGGAGTCTAGAACCAGGATACAGCATAGGCCATTTGGGAAAGAGAGGAGGAGAGATTTCTTCACCCAGAGAGCAGGGAGCCTGTGGAATTCTCTGCCACAGAAAGTGGTTGAGGCCAAAACACTGAATGTTTCCAAGGAGTAATTAGATATAGCACTTAGGGTTAAAGGGATCAAAGGACACAGGGTGAAAATTAGAACACGGCATTGAGTTGGATGATCAGCCATTATCATGTTGAATGACAGAGCAGGCTTGAAGGGCCGAATGGCCTACACTTGCTCCACGTTTCTAGGAATAGAAACAAATTTGCTGGATTACAGGGAAAAGCAGGAGAATGGCATTAAGTCAGAATGCTCATTCAGAGAACCAGTTTAGACATAATATAGGAGCAGATTACTGCAGATGCTGGGAATCTACTGAACACAACAAATGCTGGAGATCCCAGCAGGTCAGGCAGCATCCGTGGAGATTCAGCAAGCTAACGTTTTGAATCTAGATGACCCTTCATCAGAGCTGATGTGAAGTGTGGAGGGTATAGCATTTATGCAATACATCTCAGTCTAAATGGCTTCCACCTCCAACATAACAATTCTGTGGCTCTGTAATGCTGTTTAGAGTGTTACACACATCTTATGCTTGCTCACTACTAACGCCCAAATTAGGAGCAGAACTTAGTTATTCAGCCCTTCAGGCCTGCTCCACTCTTCAACGTAATCCTGGCTGCTGTGTGTTTTGAATTCTACATTTCCATCCTGCCTCAACTCCCCTGCCTGAAAAGAACCCATCTCCTTCCAACTTTAAAATATTCAATCATTCCGCATGCACCAGCACGCTCCTCTCCATGGCTTTCATTGCCAAATGCTTCCTTACCTCCTTTGTGAAATGTCAAACTCCATATGCCTCAAAACGATTCTGATAAATAGATTTAAGGGCTTCCATGGAAACAATTTCAGTCTAACAGTTCACCATAATTATGCACCTGTTAAGGAGTGTATGAACCTTGGAGCAAGTGCAAAACAGATTCACAAAAATTGCATTTTGATCTCCTTGCCTGAGGAAGGATGACTGGTTATGGAGGGAGTTTTCTTTATTCATTCACAGTATGAGGGTGTCACTGCCTAGTCGAGCATTTATTGCCCATCCCTAATTGCCCAGAGGGCAGGTGAGAGTCAACCACATTGCTGTGGGCCTGATGTCACATGTAGGCCAGACCAGGTAAAGATGGCAGTTTCCTTCCTCAAAATGACATTAATGAACCAGGCAGGTTTTTCCAACAGCCAACAATGGATTCATGGTCATCATTAAATTCTAAATTCCAGACATTTATTTAATTCAAATTCCATCATCTACCATGCAATGAAGATGACTTACCAGACTGATTTCTGGGGTGGTAAGATTTTGTATGAAGTCAGGTTGGATCAGTTAGGACTATATTCACAGGTGTTTGGCATAACTTGGGGTGGTGGGAGGGGCTCGTGCTTGCTGGGGAAGAGAGAGAATCTCAGAAGCCTATTAAAGTCTAACAAGACTACACAGGCTAAACGCAGGGGATTCCTGATAGCAAAGGGGTCCAGAATCACGGACACAGTCTAAGGATCCGATATAGGGCATTTAAGACTAAGATGGGAAGAAATGTCTTCACCCAGAGAGTGGGGAGCCTGTAAAACTCTCTGCCACAGAAAATTGTTGAGGCCAAAACATTGAATGTTTTCACGGAGGTAGATATAGTTCTTCATTTTAAAAGGGATCAAAAGGAATTGGGGAGAAAGTGGGAACAGGATACCGAGATGGATGAGCAGCCATGATCCTATTGAATGGTAGAGCAGGCTCGAAGGGCCGAATAGCCCACTCCTGTCCCTGTTTTCTGTGTTTCACCAAAAAGCTGCTGAGGTTAAATATTCAGTCAAATTGCATGGATTGGTCTTTTATTCCCACATTCAGAGAAGGTTATGAAGTAGTCCAATTGAAGTAATGAAAATTTAAAAAGTAGCAGATCAAAGCAATAGAGAAAAAAATGTTTCCTTTCATGGGGAAACCAGAGCACAGGGCAACACCTTCAAATTGGTGCCAGGCCATTCAGGGGTGATGTCAGAGCTCTCCCTCCCAAAACATCCCAGCTTGATGGTCAATTTCAAAATTTCAACACAGAGATTAATATATATGTTATAAAAGCAAAATACTGTGGACACTGGAAACCTGAAATGAAAACAAAGTGCTAGAAAAACTCAGGTCTGGCAGCATCTATGGAGAGAGAATCAGAGTTAATATTTTTGTGTCCAATAGGTTCCAAATAAGAATCAGATCGGAACAAAACTTTAACTCAGTTTGTCTCTCCTCTTGAATTTCTCTAGCACTTTTCATTTGCTGCTTAATCCTGTTACATTTGATTGTAAATAATAAAAATGAACTAGGAGAAAGTGATCCTTCCATATCCGTCAGAAATTCACCTGCACCTCCACACACATCATTTACTGCATCCGCTGCGGCCTCCTATGCATTGGGGAGACAGGCGGAATGTTTCAGTGAACACCTCTGGGACACCCACACCAACCAACCCAACCGCCCCGTGGCTGAACACTTTAACTCCCCCTCCCACTCCGCCAAGGACATGCAGGTCCTTGGCCTCCTCCATCGCCAGATCATGGCAACACAGTGCCTGGAGGAAGAGCGCCTCATCTTCCACCTAGGAACCCTCCAACCACAAAGGATGAATGCAGATTTCTCCAGCTTTCCCATTTCCCCTCCCCCCTACCTTTTCTCAGTCCCAACCCTCAGACTCAGCACCGCCTTCTTGACCTGCAATCTTCTTCCCGACCTCTCCACCCCCACTCCCTCTCCAGCCTATCACCCTCACCTTAATCTCCTTCCACCTATCGTATTCCCAACGCCCCTTCCCCAAGTCCCTCCGCCCTACCTTTTATCTTCACCTGCTTGGCACACCCTCCTCATTCCTGAAGAAGGGCTTATGCCCGAAACATCGATTCTCCTGTTCCTTTGATGCTGCCTGACCTGCTGCGCTTTTCCAGCAACACATTTTTAAAATAATAAAAATGACCAGGTTACACAGAACAATCTGAATCATATAGATATTAGTAAAGTCTGCAATAGTAGGAATACTCAATCAAGCCAGATTTCCAATCCCCAAAAGTCCATCTTATCAAACTTTTTAAAATTCTGTTTGTGGTTGGCTCCTAATGTAGCTTTTAAAAATTTGTAATAAAATAAGTTTCATTGTTTTCAGTGTTTCAAACTAGAATAGCTTGCTCAACGGTTGCCATTTCCTGTAACAGTGTAAGGATAAACTCAGTATTTTTTCCAATTTTATTGTTGTAGACCCACACAGCATTCCCAGTGCTGTATTAAAGTTGTGTAAAGTAGGTCAGAAGATGAGTTCCCTCATTTCGTTTTCCTTGTATGTCTCTAATGTTTCATAAATTACTTATTAAAATAATTTAAAACTAAACTATTATGGTTAAGAAAAAAAGATTAAGAAACCATGGGTAGATGGAGATAAAATATCTGTACTGATCATCCAAGATCTAACTGAATGTCACAACATTCTCAAAGGTTAGAATGACCATGAATAGGTGATAATACCAAACACATTAACCTCCCAGTAAACTCAGGGTCAATAGTGGGTTCAATGGCATTTCCTGTTATTACTGCATTAAACATACACCTGGGGGTCTAGTTTGCCTTCAAGATGAGCTTTCGAACATACATCGATACCATCCCTACAGTAATCTCTTACTTTTAACTCTTAACACTGTCTGGCTCCACGTTCGCCTCACTACGTTTCCTGCTGAAACCTTCATCCATATCTTTGTTCAACTAGTCAAGCCACAAGGCAACAGTCTTCTGTCCAGCTTCCGAGATTCCACCCTCCATATACTTCAGCTCATCCAAAATATTGATGCATATGTCCTTTCCTCTTATCATGGCCCATTCACCCATCACTGCTACACTCGCGGACCTACACACACTCCTGGTTAAACAATTTCTTCATTGTAAAGATCATGTTGTTGTTTGCAACTCCCTCTAATACCTAGCTGCACAAAGCTAAGTTCAGGAATTCTTTCTCTAAAGTTCTCTTTTCCTTTAAGACACTACTTAAAACTGACCTCTTTGTCCAAGGCTTTAATCACATGATTGAATAGCTGAGGTGACATGGCACATCCCCCAATCTACCATTACCAACAAGCCAGAGGATCAACCATGGCTCAATGGAGAGTACAGGAGGGCATGCCAGGAGCAGCACCAGGCAACTTGGCGAAGCTTAAGCACAAGAATACTTACAAGCTAAACAGCCAAAGCAGCAAGTGATAGACAGAGCTAAGCAATTCGACACCTAAAGGGTCAGATCTGGGCTCTGAAGTCCCATCACATCCAGTCATGAATGGTGGTGGATAATGACATAACTCACTGGAGAAAAAGACGCCATAAAAATCTCCAACTTCAGCTGTGTGTGTGTGTGTGTGTGGGGTGGGTTGGGGTGTGGGGTGGGTGGAGGAAGAAGGCCAACACTCCACTGCAAATGATAAGGCTGAGCATTTGCAACAACATTCAGCCAGGGGTACCAAGGCCATTATCTATGTGGCCTTCTCCTGAGATACCAGATTCAGCCAATTCAATTCACTCCATACAATATCAAAAAATGTCTGAAGCCATTGGATACTGCAAAGACTATAGGCCCTAACAATATTCCAGCAATAATATCAAAGATATGTGCTCCTGATTTAGCTGCACCCCTGGCCAAGTTATTCCTATACAGTTACAATACTGGCATCTATTCGACAATGTGGAAAATTGTCCAGCTATGTCCTGTCCACAAAAAACAGATCAAATCCAACCCGGCCATTTACCGCCCCATCAATCTAGAATTGGTCATCAGCAAAATGATGAAAGTTGTTGTTGATGACCGTGCTATCAAACAGTACTTTTCAAAAATAACCTATTCAATGACACTCAGTTGGGTTCTGCCACTTGGCTCCTGATCTCTTACAGGCTTGGGCCATACACAAAAAAGTTGAACTCAACAGGGGAAAATGAGGGTGGCTGCCCTGGGGGAAGCAACATTTGACTGAGTATTGTATCAAGGAGCCCTAGCAAAATTGCAGTCAAGGTGAATCAAGGAGAAAACCCTCTACCAGTTGAAGTCATACTTGGCAAAGAGAGGCTGAGGTAGTTGTTGGAGATCAATCAACTCCAGGCTATCACTGCAGGAATTCCTCAGGGTAGGTATCATCTAATCAAGATGGCATCGAAGATGTTATGACACCTCTGGAGCAGATGGGACTTGCGCCTGGGCCTCCCAGTGTCCAGATGTAGGGACACTACCACTATAATACAAGACACCTTAATTCCTCATGGCAATGCCTAGAATTAATCATCTCCAGTTGCATCATTGAATACCTTCTATCCATCATAAGGTCAGCAGTGGGGATGTTTGCTCATGATTTGCAACTCCTCAAATACTGAAATATCCATGGCCTGGAGCACATTCAGGCTTGGGTTGATATGGAGCAAGTAATATTACATCACACAAATGACAGGCACTATGCATCCCCAACAAGAAAGAATCCCACTTTTTATTCAGTGGAATTGCTTTCGCTGTATTCTCCACCATTGACATCCTGGGAGTTGCTATTGTCCAGCGATATAATTACTGCAGCTAGAAAAGTGGGTCAGATACCAAGACTCCCACAGCCAGTAACTCACCACCTGACTCTCCAAAGCTTGTCCGTCTATAAGGTACGAGTCAGAGATGGTGGCATACTCCACACCTACCTGGCTGGGTACGGCTGCAACAACACTCAAGAAGCTTTGACACCTTCCAGGACAAAGCAGCTCACTTGATTAGCACCACATCCATCATCTTCAACATTCACTCTGTCCATCACCAGTGCACAGCAGCTGCAGTGTATATGATCTACAAGATGCTCTGCTGCAACACACCAAGGCTTCTTCCACAACATTGTCCAAACCTGCAATCTCTTCTGTCATTAGATTTGAAGGACAAGGGCAGCAAATACATAGGATCATCATGTCCTCCAATCACTCACTATCCTGAGCTGAAACCATATTGCCCTTCTCCCACGGTCACCGGGTCAAAATTCCACAACCACCTCCCTAACGGCAATGTGATTATACAAATACCACATGGTCTACAGGGTTCAAGAAGGCTCCTTACCAGCACCTTCTCAACTACAATTAGAATAGACAATAAATGCTGGCCCAGTCAGAGACACTGTCATCCTGTGAATAAAACGAATCCAACTTGTGAATATACCAAGAGTTAATGAATTGCTGTACAATGCTGGATGATTGACATTATTCCACTGTTAGAAAACAGATCTTGGTATCACCTATCCCAACAGTTTCAAGAATTTGTCATGTATTCAAAGTAAATACGAATTAACCCTGAAATAGAAACTTCTGGTTTATATTTCATAGCTTCACGGTTTTGCTAATGAGAGTTAGATCACTTATTCTCAGAAGTTCAGAAAGGGAACAATTGAAATTGTGGAGACTCACTCAGGCAAATAGGAAACTACTCCTGAATACCTTCAATTTTTTGTTTTCAATAATTATTTTCCCCTCTGGATCAAATCTTTCACTCTCTCTATTTCTTTTTCTGTATCTATGTTGACTCTAATTCAGCTGATTTCCTTCTCTATCATTCCTTTCCCTCAATCCTTGTGTTTCGTGACTTGGGAGAGACACTAGCAGTTCCTGTGGTTGACCAGGATCCCAGTCTTTCCACTGTCACATCTTCAAGTTATGCTGCAGAATTTGAGTTGAAGAATTGATTATGAAAATCCAATTCATAAACTGACCAGCTCCAGCAATGTCCTGGTCATTGTTAGATTTCCATATATTAACGAATTTTAAAATAACAAATGGTAAACACGGTCCTTCATGAACTGTGTCATCTCCAGCATCAACATTAACAGTTATTGAAGTAAACTACCCCCATAATTCATATTCTAAGGTTCAGTTTACCCTCTTCACTGAATCTGATAAAAATAAACAAAAAAAAGACAGTCTTTGTGAAGCACCTGGGAATTTTTCTACTTCAAAAAATACTAAATCAAGATAAGCTCTCATTTTAGTAAATGCCTATAGATCTTCTCTGGAATCCCAGAATTACTTAAAGTTTTGAGAGAGGAGGGCACAAGATTTGCATTGTTGCAGCATTTTTCAGAATCTCTGTGCATTCCTACAAGTCGTACAGTCAACCAATCTTTGATTAGATTACATTTGATTAGATTAGATTTTGATTAGATTACATTAGTGTGGAAACAGGCCCTTCGGCCCAACAAGTCCACACTGACCCGCCGAAGCGCAACCCACCCATACCCCTACATTTACTCCTTACCTAACACTATGGGCAATTTAGCATGGCCAATTCACCTGACCTGCACATCTTTGGACTGTGGGACACGAGGAGAACGTGCAAACGCCACACAGTCAGTCGCCTGAGGCGGGAATTGAACCCGGGTCTCAGGCTCTGTGAGGCAGCAGTGCTAACCACTGTGCCACCGTGCCGCCCACTATCATTCAAAGTGTGGTCATGGTTGTAAAGTAATTTGCACACCGCAAGATCACACAAACTGCAATTAAATAAATGACAAAGTAATCTGTTTTAGTGACATTGATTGAGGGAAAACTCCCAAGTTCTTTTCCAAAATGGTCACAGAATCTTTCACAAACAGTCTGTGAAAACAATCTAAAAACCTACAGCTCCAACAGCGCAGCACCATCTCGGTGCTGCTCTTGGAGGTGTTCAGCCTTGATTACACAGATCAGGTCTTCAGAGTGGAAGCTGAACCCATAAAACGTCTGACTTAAAGCTAGAAGGATTGCCCAAAGAAAAATGGCTGGTAAACTTGAATTGCAGCCAATGTAGGGAATCCACTGCAGGTCAGAAATGATGATGATGATGAGAATAGGCGATGGAGGGGATGCAGCAGAATCTTTAACCCCTAAACTGGGTGAGGCCGCATTTGGCATTTGACAAAAATTAATAGGCTCAGACTGAAAGTTTCTATGGCAACTACAGCCAAGGCAGAGCTCGCCCCACCTGGTAACCATGACAACAACCTGCCCCTGCCCCTGCCCCGCCCTCACCGTCTGGGGCACATCATCACCAAACCCCGATAATGAAAGAACAAATAGTCCAAGAACGAAAAAGTTTAAAGACTGAAGGTCTTTAATCAGAGGTAGAATTACTCACGGACTCAAGGCACCTCACTCCAGCAGCTGACTCTCTGTCACTGGCGCCTCTTGATGACGACAAGAATCTATCTATTCAGGTGCCTGTGTGCTGAGCGCAGTTCATTAAAGCAGGGCCCTTTTTTCCCAATATTTGTGACAATAATTTATCTTGTGCTTCGCTGTGGATTGGAAGGGTGGCTGCAGAGGCGGCGGACAATTTGGGGTCCTCAAGGATCTCGCTCCCTGTCTGGAAGGCGGGTGTCCGCGGCCATCTTTGTGAGGGGCACATAGCTGAAGGAAGCGACAATGTTGAGTGAATGGTGGCCATATTTGTAAGTGGCAGATAACACTGGAAGCGGCCTCCATTTTACTCCACCTTTGTGAGGGGCAGGTAGTTTAAGGAAGCGGTCATGTTAGTTGAATAGCAGCCATATTTGTAAGGGGCAAAATGGAGGCGACGTCACACGCCTTTGCCTCCAACTTTGTGAGGGGCAAAGTACAGATTGCCCCTCTGGACTGAACGCCATGTTTATGAGGGGCGATGGGTGATCGCTTATAAATTATTCACAGAATTTGTCTCTAAATCACATTTTCCCAGTTCATGAAAATGTATTCCTCACCAATTTTAACCCCTACTATTTAAATTATCTTCTAATTTCAGGCTGAGGTTCACAAATATAAATACAGCAATGTGTTCTTGATTTTTTTGAAAGTAATAGCTTTATGCCCCGATAAATGTAAACATCTAGAGACATTTGACATCAACTGTTAGATTCTACTTCTCTTACCGATTAAATCAGGTTTTTTTGTTCCTTTTAAGCGTTTTATCCAGACACTTCCGGTCGATGAGCCCCGCACAAACATGGCGCCGTGTTTTAAATAAACTTTATTGACACCTGCTCAGGCCGGGGCCTGGCTGGAGGCTGGGAGGGCGATGGAGGAAGACATGAACAAGGTTGATGCACAAGAGGGTTCCAGGCCTCCTTGCAGCAATGACACCAAGAGGCACAAAGAGATGGAGAATGTAGCCCTTCAAACCAGCCTGAACTTGGGTCAAAGGAAGAGTCCAGAGGAAGAGCAGAGGCCAAGCCTCCCAAACTCAACCCAAGAGCCAGAGGAGAGCAGGCATGGGCCAAATGGGGAATTGGAGCTCACTCAAACTGACCACCTCAACAAACGCCTCCTCACCTCCTTCTTGGAGAAGATCAACCAGCCTAACTTCAACTTCCCCAACCTGCAGCAGCTCAATAACCAGACTGAGGACTCCAATAAGATGCAGGAGGATTGGTGAGTTCCAGGAAGCAAAAGTGGACAGCTGGCTCCAAGACGTAAGCTTTTGAGGGTTTCTCTGGACTGTGTAAGATGGGAACAGAGACCCTTTTCTGCATACGTGTTGAACTGTTTTATGTTATCAACTATTATCAGCCAATGCTCCAAAATAAATCTAATGGATAGGCATCACAGTTAAGTATTGGAAGACTAAGTGGATTCAGTTTCTTCTCAAATGTTAAGCCAGTCGACCTATTTCAGACTACTTTACAGTTCTAATCACTGAATGCAAAAGGGATATTTTGAAATGTACTAGGTTTTAAAATTTTGTTTTAATTTGATTTCAAATATTGTATTTTCATAAGCAAAGCTGCTGAGATTGATCATTTTTACTGAAGATCACAATAAATGTTTTATCTAGAATTTGAAACTGTGATTTTTGTCAAATTAATTATTATTTTCATTTGACTGAGCTTGTAATTATTTTTAAAGGAGTCTTGAGCGTAAATTGGAAGAGATTCTTTTGCAGCTGTACCTCAGTTGGTGCACATTCACCACAGAGGGGTGCCTCCAACATAATACATCCTGCCTCAAGTTAGGGACCAAAACAGTTTGCTGTCTTTCAGATTCTGTCACCCTAGTGTCTTGTGCAATTTCAACAAGACTTCCCTATTTTTAGATTCCATTCCTTTAGCAATAAGTGCCAAATTGCATTTGCCTTTCTTAATCTAACTTCCTGCGATTCATGCACACAGCCACTCAGATCCCTCTTTACTGAAATTTCCCTCTGTTTCAATAATAAGATGCCTTTTTAATGAACTGTTTCCCCTTCAGCTGCGTATACTTGTTACTGCTAGCTGTATTCCTGATTGAAGAGCTTTTGCCCGAAACATCGATTTTCCTGCTCCTCGGATGTTACCTGAACTGCTGTGCTTTTCCAGCACCACTCTAACCCTGTTCTGGGCTCAGTCTGTGGAAACTGGAGAATGTGCCCCATCCTGACCGCTGTTGAGATCTGGAGCTGATTGGCAGCACAACCTGGCTCAGTGAGACCTGCATCATTCACCCTGCCACCTCCAGCTTGCTACCTGCATTGAGGAGGTGCTCTGCAAATTGCTATGAGCATTTACCACAGCCCACATGAGGGATCCTGCCCAATTCCCAGCTTGTGCCATTGATTGAGAAAATCAGATATCCCAGCAAGGTTAAAAAACGTGATTGGGGAAAAAAATGCACAGGAGGAAAAGGACCTGTGATTGGAGAGGAAGGCTCTCTCGTTTTGAAACATTAACTCTGATTTCTCTCCCCAGATGTTGCCAACCGTACTGAGCTTTTCCAGCAATTTCTTATTCTGCCTCTGATTTACTGCATCCGCAGTTCTTTCATGTTAGCAACACTTTTAGAAGCAGTGCCTCTTACGGATTCTGTCTCTCTTGCACTACATCCTAACCTGCTGCTGCTGCTCCAATCAAAATATGCAGGAGTGTCCTATCTTGAATTTTATTTGCCCTGTTTGTGGGAGCTTGCTGTGCACATTTGCTGCTGCCTTTTTCATATTACAACGGTGACGAGACATTATTGTTTTCCTGATGTCAATTCAAATTTTTGTATTGGCCCCCGTACCCCAGAAGGAACCTGCCTGCTCTTTCTTTGAAACAGTGCCATCAATCTCTTGCATTGAACTGAGCTGGCAGATGAAGCTTTTGTTTCAAACATCTTGTATGAAACGTGGTGTCTCTGACCGTGTAGCATCCCCTCAGCACTGGTGTGTCAGCTTAGGGACTTATGGATGACTGGCATTAATTTCAGACTGAGATGAGGAGAAATCTCTTTACCCTGTAGAACAGAAAGAAATTGAGACCCAAACATTAAATATTGTCAGGAAGGAGTTAGATAAAGATCTTGGATCTAAAGGGACCAATGGGTATGAGGATCCACTGTACTCATATTGAACAGTGAAGCAGACACAAAGGGACTGAATGGCCTGTTCTCGAACCTATTTTCTGTGCTTCTAACAGTTTAGTGTCGAGGGGCTTCGGGTGTTCTACTTCCTAAAACTGTGGATCAGGTTTTAAAATTTACACTTTGGGCTTGGGAATGAGTTGAAACTGGAATCTATCACACATCCTATGGTTTGGATCATGGACATGGGTCTGAAAGGGTTAATACTGAGCCGAAACATAAGCACCACTCACTGTAATGTTGTCATATGGCCTTGTGGGAAGAGTAGTTTAGGATCTTTGAGGAGGGGGAACCTAACATCGGGGCCTCTTCAAAGTCTATGTAACAACACCCATCATAAAAAAGGAACCTGAAACTAGTTACTAACATGCTCTATATCTTGTTTCTGTTCACAAAGGCGTCTTTTTCTATCTATCTATACGTATATAAAAATACTTAGAAGAAACATAAAGGGAGGCTTAAGGGCCCTCTTGTGCTACAGTGGTACAGTCTATAAAATAAATGTACTGAACAAATCGGGGCCCTCTTTCTTTTTAAAAAAAAAAGAAAAAAATCTATATTTTGTTATTAACACAAGACTCTTCTAGTTAGACCAAGGAAGAGTTTTTTTTCTGTATTGTAGTGGACCAATCAGACCCTGTAGGATTCTATATTTAAGGAGATTGGTGGAAACAGCTCCTACAGCCATATGACAGGCTGGGATATGTGAGGGTTCGGGAGAAGGAGCTATTGGTGAAAACCCTTCGAGGCCCGTTTCATCTGACCCATGAGTCACTCGGTCACGCTGATAGCTCGGCCATCAAGGGTTTCATGCTGGATGTCACTGGTATCCTCCCACTGACTACCGGAATGCACAGAACAGCAACCGCACCATCAGCTCCTCCCAATCAGCTCTTGTTAGGTTGAGGGGACAGAGACGACTTTTGGGCACCACAGGAGCTAGGCTTTATTATCACCCTGCTAGTGATATTTTGATTTGATTTAGATACGTTTCCATTGACCATGGGAGGCACAGTGGCTCAGTAGTCAACTCTCCTGCTCCTCTGATGCTGCGTGACCTGCTGTGCTTTTTCCAGCTCCAGACTTTATCAACACTGACTTGCCAGCATCTGCAGGCCTTACTATCTCCAAGTCACTGAAAATGCTCACCTTTTCTTCTGCACTACTTAGTTGTGTAGTCCTCAGTCTTGTTTTTGGGAATCAGTTTAGCTCAGTTGGCTGGACAGTTGGTTCACAGAACAGTATGATACCAATAGTATGGGTTCAATTCCTATCACTGGTTTGAGGTTACCATGAAGGACTCTCCTTCTCAACCTTTCCCTCACCTGAGCTCTGGTGGCCCTCAGGTTAAATCACCACCAGTCGCTTCTCTCTAATGAGACTGCAGTCCCTATGGTTTGGTAAGACTATGGTGACGCACACAAGTCTTGTTTTTATTAAGTGCTTGGAAATACGTTACAATGGAATTTCAAACATATTCTCTCCTAGTGCACTTTCCGATAAATTATGAGCATTTTAAAAAGAGCCTTCCACAAATTATAGGATTCCATCTGATTCATTACTCTGTGAAAGATTGCTGGGAGAAAGTGAGCACTGCAGATGCTGGAGATCCTCCAAGAGTTGAGCGTGTGGTGCTGGAAAAGCACAGCCGGTCAGGCAGCATCCGAGAAGCAGGAGAATCAACGTTTCAGGTATAAGCTCTTCAGCAATCTGTGTCATTAGTCTGTCAGAGAATGCTGGCCCACTTCCCTTCAGCAGCTCCTCAACAACCTTCCTCGATCATGGAACAAGCCCACATCAAAGTTGCATCATTTTTCTGCATTTGATTGTTTTTTTTTAATTAATCTGTTCAGATGTGTCATGATACACGCTTGGAGTAGGTGGGACTGAAGCACAGACGTTCCGGTTCAGAGCGAGGAATGCAGCTGCTGCACCACAAGATGTTACCAGCATTGGAGGGATTGAATTATAAACCTTATAGAGGTTTGTAAAATGGTCAGAAGTGTAGATAACTTAAATGGCAGGTGTCTTTTCCCCAGGGTGGGGGAGTTCAAATCTAGGGGGCATATTTTCAAAGAGAGAGGAGAAAGATTTGAAAAAGATTTCAGGGGCAACTTGTTTACACAGAGAGTGGTTCATGTGTGGAATGAAGTTTCAAAGGAAGTGATGGATGTGGGTACATATAAAATGCTTAAAAGACATTTGGATATGTACATGAATAAGAAATGTTTGGAGGGATATGGGCTAAACGGAGGCAGGTGGGACTAGTTTAGTTTGGGATTATGGTCGGCACGGACTGGGTGGACCTAAGGGTCTATTTCCGTGCTCTATGACTCTGTGAGAGGCTGGATAGGCTGGGATGTTTTTCACAGGAACATAGAAGGTTGAGAGGTGACCTGATAGAGGTTTATAAAATCATGAGGGGCATGGATAAGATAACTAGCAAAGTTCTTTTCCCCAGGGTGGGGGTAGTGCAAAACGAGAGCCATAGGTTTAAGGTGAGAGGAGAAAGATTTAAAAGGGACCTGAAGGGGCAACGTTTTCACACAGAGGATGGTGCATATGTGGAATAAACATCCAGAGGATGTGGTAGAGGTGAGTACAGTTACAACATTGAAAAGACATTTGGACAGGTACATGAATTGGTAAGGTTTAGAGGGATATGGGCCAAACACAGACAAAATGGGCCTACTTTAGTTAGGGAAATCTGGCTGGCGTTGACGTGTTGAACTGAAGGGTTTGTTTCCATGCTACACGTCTCTAAGACTGAGCTCTTTACCTGCATTAGATACCAACACAAAGAATATCTCACGCCTGTGGTGAGTGCAAAAACATTCACGGCATGAAGTTGCTTTGGGGCAAGGCTGAAGTAGAAAGGTTGGAGGTCACGACAGAAAGTGTTAGCAGAAAGTTTTCAACAGAAACTTCAGGGAAATCAATTTTACCCCAGATTCAGTGAAAGGGATTAGGAGAAGCCCTGAATAAAATCAGGCTATTTGGTTCATCCAATCCACTCCTTATCCAACTGAGGTGCACTCTGTCCTATCCAGCTATGTAATCTCCCACAGCTAATGTTCACTTTTCCCCCTTTTCTCCCACTATTTCATCTTCAAAGTTCTATACAAATGCTGTCCAAACGTCAAAAGTTGTCAGGAAGGTTGTGGGAATACAGCAGACTCAGGATTGCCCTGATGGTGCTGTCCTGGAGCTGGGATCTCCGTTATAATGCTGTGCCATTGGCATGCTCCAGCGCCTTGCTAAGACACGCCACCTTCTCCTCCAGGGCTTGAGTTTGAGTTGCCTGCCGTTCACACATGGTGCTCGCCTGTGACTCCAGCTTCCTCAGCTGGCTCTCATACTTCCTCTTGGCGTTTCTGTAGGCTGTCGACATGTTGCTGCATCACAGAAACGAGAGCTTTCATCAGATTGTTACTAATCCAATCATCGATTTTAGCAACCTCACTAAATGCTGTGTAAAACCTGCAGAAAGTCGATCCAGAAAGTGAATGGGAAGTCGGCCTTTATTCTGAGGGGATTGGAATGTAAAACAGTGGAAGTTATAAGATTGGATACATCTCTGGGTCTGACCGCATCCCGAGTAACTGGCTGCAGTTTTAGGTCCCATTCCTCAGGACTGGGGGCAGATCCTGACCTTGGTGGGGGGGACCACTTAGGTTCCTCAGAATGGTCCTGGGGTTAAAAGGGTTAAATTGAGAATAGGTTTTTTGGACTGACTTTGAATCATCTTGGATTAGGCCACACTCAGAGTATTGTGTTCAATTCTGCTCACCATATTACGGGAAGGATGTGGAGGCTTTGGAGAAGGGGCAGAAGTGGTTGGTAATGAGCTGTAAGGAGAGGCTCGAAAAACTCGGGGGTTGTTTTCTCTGGAGCGGTGGAGACTGAGGGGAGACTTGATAGAAGTCTATAAAACTATGAGATGCACAGATAGGGTTGAGGGTCAGAATCTTTTTCCCAGAGTTGAAATACAAGGAGGCATGCATTTAAGGTGAAAGGGGGAATGTTTAAAGGAAATGTGAGGGGCAAGACCTTTTACATCAAGAGTGTGACAAACACGCTGCTAGGGTCGGGGATGGAGGTAGATACGATAGGGGCATTTAAGAAACTTTTCGATAAGCACATGAATATACAAGGGGAGGATATGGACCAAGGGCAGGCAGAAGGGATTAGTTTAATTTGGCAGCATGTTCAGCACAACATGATGGGCCAAAGGGCCTATTCCTGTGCTGTACTGTTCGATGTTCTATGCTTTCCCACCTATTTTTATATCATATGCAAAATCGGCTATAGTACATCCACTTTCCCTCATCCAGGTCATTAATATAGATTGTAAATAATTCTGGCCTTAGCACACTGATCCCTGTGGCACTGCACTCATTATGGATTGCCATCCTGAAAATATTCCCCTCTCCCAACCCTCGGTCTTCTATCATTCAGCCAATTCTCTAGCCGTGCCAGTTTGTTATCCCCAATACCGTGGGCTCTTCTCTGATTCAGCAACTTTATGTGCAATGCTTCATCAAACACTTTTTGGAAATCCAAATATATTACATCCACAGCTCTTTCCTGTGTGTTACCTCCTCAAAGAATTTGTCACGCAAGATTTCCCCTTCATGAAGCCATGCTGACTCTGCTTGACCATATCACATATTTGTAAAGGCTCTACTGCTACATCCTTTATAATGGACCCTCTCACATTCCCTGTGACAGATATTAAACTAACTGGTCTATTGTTGCCTTTCCTTCTGCCTCCCTTTTTGAGTAAAGGTGTTACATTGGATGCTTCCCAATTCTTGGGACTATTCCAGAATCTAAGAATTCCCAAAATATTACTACCAGTGCATCCAATATCTCTATTACTACTTGCTTTAACATCCTAGGATGCATCCCATCAGGCCCAGAGGACTTATCAACCTTCAAACTCATTAGTATTCCTCCTACCTTTTCTCTATTGATAATTATTGTATTTATTTCCCATTCCCCTTTGTCCCCAGATTGTTTAGTATTTGTAGAAAGCTACTCATTCTGTCTCCTGTGAAGACAGATGCAAAGTATTTACTCAACCTCTCTGCCACTTCCTTATTTCCCGTTATTATTTTCTCTATGGAACCAATGTTCAATTTGGCTTCTCCCTCACTTTTCATAAATTAAAAAAAAACTCTTATGATCTATTTTTATTTTACTTGCTTATTTACCCTCAAGGTTTGTTTCCTCCCTCTTTGTTTATTATTGGCTATCTTTTGTGGCTGTTAAAACTTACCCAATCCCTTGATTTACCTCTGACCTTTGCCATACTGTATGTTATTGCCTTTAAATTTGATATTATCCATAATTTCCTTGCTTAACCATGGTTGGTTTATCCCCTATATAGAATCCTTCCTCACTGGGATATATCCTTGTTGTGAGACGTGAACTCGTTTCTTAAACATTTGCCATTTATCTTCAACCATATTTTATGCTAAACTGCTTTCCCAGTCCACTCCAGCCAGCCCCTCCCCTGTCCCTATGTAATCACTCTTATTTAAGTTTAGTATAGTTATTTCTGACCCAGATCTCTCACTCTCAAACTGCTAAATTCTATCATGTTATGATCACTGTTCCCTAGGAGATCTTTTACTCTGAGATTATTTATTATTTAATATGCTTCACTACACATTACCAGCACAAAATAACCTGATCCACGGATCCACAACATTTTGTTCTTGCAAACTATTCCAAGTTCTTCCTCATGGAAATCTCTACTAATTTGGTTTTCCCAGAACACATTAAGATGAAGGTCTTCAATGATTAACATCTTTCCAACATGCCCTAATTATCTCCTGATTATTCTCTGTCCTACTGTGTAGCTATTATGAAGGGGCCTAGGGACTATACCCACCTGTAACTTCATTCCCTTTGTTATTTCTTATTTACACTGATAAGGATTTTACATCTTCCAGTCGAAGGTCATTTTTTGCTGTTGTATTTATTCCATGTTGTACTAACAAAGCTATCCCACCAACATTTCCTTCCTGCCTGTTCTTATGAAAAGTCACCCACCCTGAATATTTACTTCCAGCTTTAATTTCCTGTAACCATGTCTCCATAATGGCAACAAGATCCTACTCACTACCCTCTCTATTTGTGCCATTATTCCACATACTTTGATTTGGATATTATGTGCATTTAAGTAAAGAGTCATTAATTTATCCTTTTTATCACCTTCCCCTTTCCCCGACTCCATTCGCTGCTTTTTTAAAATCTTTATACACCCTGTCCCTTCCTTCCCAAATGAGGTATCAGTACAACAATAGTTACCCTGTAATACCAGTGGGTCCCTTTGTTGTGTAATTGTACACATTTCCCCGCCCATGGTTCCATACAGTTTAAATCATCCTCTACTCCAGCTCCTCGTCTTATTGAGCTCAACAGAAGAACATTCACCATTCCCCGCTCAGGTCCTGGGATCCTCCTCACCAAAATACCCACAGCCGGAGCGCTGTCACACACCAGTCCATTTAAACCTCAATGGCCCTGTTTTCACGCATACCTGTATGTTTTCCTCAGCTCACTGGCTAGTTCCTCAGACTGAACCTTCTGTGTATGATTGCTTCTTAGCAGCTTCTCCAGTGATGTCACCAGCACCTCAGCCCGTTCCCTCAGTTGATTTTGTCTGTGAGGCAAGTCACATCAATTTGAATCCTTTCACAAACAACAGGTTCGATTACAACATTGGAACTTGGTGAATGGGTTTCTTAAACACCTTTGAGAAAGGTTACTGTATCCCAACACTGTCCCATCAAACACTCCCAGAAGAGGTACTGCACAGTTAGATGCAGAGTAAGGCTCCCCATCAAAGCAGCATCTTTGATACTAATCTTCACTCCACATGATACCAAGAAATGGCTTGAGGCACCTCTGGATACTGCAAAGGCCGTGGGCCCTGACAACGTTCTAGCAGTAGTGCTAAAGACTCAATGTTTCAAAATTAGCAATGTCCTTATCCATTCGTGATTTCTCTGATACTGTAGCAGTCCATTTCTAAATGCAGCAAGACCCACACAACATCTGGATACATGGTGATAAGTGGCAAGTAGCATTTATGCTCATCAAGTGCAGGCAATGATGTCTACAATAAGAGAGCAACTAACCACTATCCTTTGACACTCAATGGTGTTACCATCACTGAATCCCACATTACTGACATCTTGGGGGTTACCATTGACCAGAAACTGAACTGGAGTTAGACAGCACCTTCCAAACCCATAACCTCTACTATCTACAAAGAAAAGGGCAGCAGATACATGGGAACACCACCCCCTGCAAGTTCCCCTCCGAGCCACTCACCATCATGACTTGGGGATATATCCTTGTTCCTTCAATGTTCCTTCTCTGGGTAAAAATCCTGAAATTCTCTCTCTAGGGGCATTGTGGGTCTACCAACAGCACACGGGCTGCAGCGATTCAAGTAGGCAGCTCACCCCACCTGCTCAAGGGGCAACTAGGGACAGGCAATAAGTGCTGGGCCCAGTCAGCAACATCCATGTAATTCATAATGAATTTAGGAAAAAAGCATATTCCAGAGGCTCTCTGCTTCCTTGGAAATGAAATACCAACATTCCCCCTAAGATTCCACACTGATTGACATGAAGACACGTTGATTTTGCTTCTGGAAGTCTGTGCAACAGCAAATATTTGTGAGAATGTAGGATCCTACCCACCATTCAGTCTGTTGTTTAAACTCCTGCCTCCCATTCCTCCTGGTCTGTCCCACTGGCATAATTTATCAATAGACACACTTTTTAATGAGTTTATAAAGTCCTGTGCAGTCACATTTTGAGTATATTGTGTACTTACCGAGTGGAAGCAGCAGTGAGCTCTGACTCCAGTTGGTCACTGGCCATTGTAAGCACATCTGGTTCTGGTGCAGTTTCCTATAAATGGAGCAGAGTCAATTAGCTCTGATTTATTTCTGTCAGTTTCTCTCTCCCCCTGCCCCTTGGGGTATGATCTCTTGTTGATATCCACTGGACCTCCAATCCCGGCAGTTTGTCAAAGTGACCGGATTTTGTCTGTAAGCCCACAAGTGGCAGGATCTCTCCAAAGAAGCATCAAAACCTCAGACTGAAACCCTGACACATTGCAGAAGGTGGTGACTGGACAGTGGTCAGGAGCAGGAATACTGCCTTCCTATTAATAAGATGCCGGTGCACTGACGGGTAACTCTGCTCTTGGACATACCTCCTTGCAGCAGACTGTGGTAGGTTGCTGCTGTAGACAGCCATCTCTCTCCGCTTGCCAATGTGCAAGGAGTAGGATTGCAGCCTCCTCCTGGGACTCCTGTAATCGCAGCCTCTGCTCCAGGTCCCTCTTCTCCCTCTTAATCCAGCCCAGCTGACCCTTCAGCCACGCCATCTCATCCTGAAGAGCCATCAGACAGGAACAGAACAACAGACTGTCAATGTATGATTAGCTGTTTCATAACAAGTTAAACTCCATTCCCCTAACCTATCCATATCCATTTGTAAATTTCTGATTTCTTACTTTCTCACCTATTTCAGTGTCACCTAGAGGATGGGAGAGAGACTAGAGACGCTGGGATTGTTCTCTTTAGAGAAGAAAATATTGAGACATTTAATAGAGACATTTTGCACATTGGTCAAAATTCTCAAGGGAAATCTGATGGAGTAAATAAGGGGAAATTGTTTATTGTGGCCTCTTGGGGAGGGTTGTGACCAGAGGGACACAGATAGAGAACAATCAGAAAAAAAGAATCAGAGGCAGCGATGAAGACAAGTTCTTCCTCCTCAGTGTGATCAGGAATATGCTGCCTGAAAGGATTCAGTAATACTTTTCAAAATAAGAGTAGACAATGCAAAGCTATGGGGAAAGAGCGGGTGAGTGGGAACCAGCACAAGGGCTGAATAGCTTCCTGTTGTAAGAGTCTACAGTTGGGTGGCACAGTGGTTAGCACTGCTGCCTCACAGCGCCACGGACACAGGTTCAATTCCCGCTTCGGGCAACTGTCTGTGTGGAGTTTGTACATTCTCCCCGTGACTGTGTGGGTTTCCTCCGGATGCTCTGGTTTCCTCCCACAGGCCAAAGATGTGCAGGTCAGGTGAGTTGGTTATGCTAAACTGCCCATAGTGCTAGTGCACTAGTCAGGGTGAATGTAGGGGAATGGGTCTGGGTGGGTTGCTCTTCGGAGGGTCGGTGTGGACTTGTTGGGCCGAAGTGTCTGTTTCCACACTGTAGGGAATCTAATCTAATTCAATAGGTTTGGGAGAAGGCTATTGAGCCCCTTTAGCCAGTTCGGACACTCAGATCAAGGATGGCTGATCTGGAAATTAATTCCCTCACCTGCTTTGGTTGCCTAACCCTTACTGCCCAACAAGAGTCTCCCCAGGGGTTCTCACCCTGACAGTCAGGAGTTCCTGCAGCACTTCCTTCTTCTCCATCTTATGTTGACGGACTGTTCTGGGCGACTGTGCACTGATCCCAGGGACAAGCAGACCCTGTACTGCTGCTCCAGACTCCCAGCTTTGGGACATTCCTTCGCCGTATCGCTTCAGGTAGGCTGGTATGTCACCCACTTCCAGAACAGTTTGCATTACTGCAGCGTGGCTGCCTCTGAGCCTCACAATGTCTCCTCTGAAATGATTTGTGCTGTTGTCCCCTTCCGGCTCCCCTGCGAGGCTGAAAGACCCACAGGTTAGAGCATGAGAATGAGGGGCTGGAGTCTTCAAATCCTCTCCACCTTTAAACAGGACGATGGAGGTTCAGCTTTCTTCCTGCACTAACCCCATTTCCCTGAATTCCACTGGACTTCAGAAACCTATTGATGTCTGTCTCAAACATACTCAATGCCACAGCCTCTATCCTCTCCTGGGACAGAGAATTCCTAAGGTTCTCAACTCTGAGGGAAGAACATTCTTCTCAACTCAGTCAGAAATGACACATATTTTGATTCCGAATTGCTGTCGATTCCCACATGGGGGAAGACCCTTTCAGATCTACCCTGATCATCTCTCATTTTTCTCAACTCTGGGAATAATGGGCCCAGTCTGCTTGATCTGTCCCCAGAGGATAATTCGCTCAACCTAGGAGTTAGCCCTAGTGACCTTAGGACAATTATTACTTCCTGTCAGATCAGGAAATCTCCCCCCAAAATGCTGCTGAAGCCAGGAATGAGTGGGAAATTTCAAATCTGTGATTTTTGTATTTGTTGTTAAGAGAAAGATTTTTTTCTTTATTCATTCACAGGATGAGGGCGTTGCTGTCTAGGCCAGCATTTATTGCCCATCCCTACTGGCCCAGAGGGCATTTGAAAGTTAACCACATTGTTGTGGGTCTGGAGTCATATGTAGGCCAGACCAGGTAAAGTTAGCAGTTTCCTTCCTTAAATGACATTAGAGAACCAGATGGGTTTTTCCAACAATCAACAATGGATTCATGGTCATCATTAGACTCTTAATTCCAGATTTTTATTGAATTCAAATTCCACCATCTGCCGTGGTGAGATTCGAACCCAGGTCCCCAAAACATTACCTGGATCTCAGGATTAACATTCCAGTGATGGCCCCTTGGCCATCAACTCCCCATTTACCATGTAAACTGTTGAGACACCTCATATTTAAGCTCACCTGCGCTGTGTGTATTCAGTTGGACCCTGGTGATGATGATCAGTGTTTGGTAAATCAATACTGTGAACATCCTCAGCTGCTTCCCCTGCACCTTCCCCCAGCAATCCTTCCATATCCTTCCTGCCAAATCGCCCACCTCTGTCCACACACCGGTTTGCTGAAGACAAGGTTGGAGAAGCAATTAGTCACGACTGACCTTCCAGAACCATCCATGACCCACACTCAGTAAGTTACTTTTATCTGATAGACAACAAAAGCAGAAATTGCTGGAAAAACGTAGTAGACTAGATTAGATTAGATTAGATTATCTTGTAGCATCTGTTGAGAGAGAAACAGAGTCAATGCTCCAGGTCTAATTACCCTTCTTAACTGCTTGTAGCTGGGAAAAGGTTGGTATATTTGCTGAAGATGGGGCTGGGGGGAGTGTGTGCGGGGGGGCGGAGTAAATGGTTGGTGCAGAGGGAGCCCAGTCTGACTGAAAAACACTGGGGCAGATTAAGGAATGGGTAAAGGTAGTGGGGAAATGAATAGCTGCTAATGGGGACCAATGCCTGCCATTTCAACACACCACCCTGTTCCCTGGCCAACATCTCTGTCTCTGGCTTGCTGCAGTGCTGCAGGGAAAGTCAGCGCAAGCTGGAAGACCAGCACCTCATTTCCCACTTGGGAACCCTGCAGTTTTCAGGACTCAACATTGAGTTCAGTAATTTCCAGTCCTGTGCACCTTCTCCTGTTTCCCCGCCCAAGAACCCCACACCCCAGGCCTTATGATCACATGGGATACTATCACACACAGGGCAAAAGTGGGTACTACAGATGCTGGAGATCAGAGTCAAGATTAGAGGAGTGCTGGAAAAGCACAGCAGGTCAGGCAGCATCTGAGGAGCAGGAGCCCTTCATTACTACCACACACAACCTATTGTCAGCCTCTAATGGTCCCCATTAGCAGTTATTCATGGTCCTGGGCTGACCTTCGGTAATTCCTTTGTCTGCTCAGCTGTTTTTCTCTCTTTCTGGGCTCCAACTCCACTAGTCTGCAGCTCCACCATTTTACTCAGTTCCACTTACATTTCTGGTGATTATGATTTTCTTGAGCTCCTCCCTCCTTTCCATTTTGTGATTTATTGCTGCTTCTAGCAAGTTACTTGCACCATTTATAGTGAGGCCCTGCTGAAAAGTATCCATCAGATATATTGGCTCTTTCCTTATTTCCATTGTTAATTCTCCAGCTTCGCTTTCAATATGCTCTGTGTTCGCTCTGTTGATGCTTCTTCGAGAAACACTTATTGCCTGTTTTATATTTCTGTCTTGCTTTCCCTCATACTCCAATTATTCCCTTTTTATTAATTTTCTTAGTCACTCAGCCAATCTTCTGACCTACCATTGATCTCTGCACAATTATATAATTGCCCTTTTAGTTCGATACTATCTTTGGCATTTCTTGTTAATTGTGAATTGTGAGTCTGTCCTTTGGAATATTTTTCACTCATTGGACTGTACCTATTCTGTGTACAGTATTCTGAAATATCCCATTGGTAGGTATCAGAATGAATCAGGGACTAAGGGGGAGTGAGTGCACGTTCTCAGAGTCCTGCTGGAGGGGAGTGCGCAGACCAGATTTACAAAGATGGCTCAGGAATGAGAAAGTTCAGTGAGGAGGATGGATTGGGGAGGTTGGGACTGTTCTCCTCACTGAGGGGGGTTCTGATAGAGGTTTTCAAAATCATTAATGAACAGGGTAGTGTGGATAGGGAGAAACCATTCCCGCTTGTAAAAGGGACATGAAGAAAGGGGTACAGGTGTTTCACAAAAGAAGGAAATATGAGGTGAGAACAGAACTTTTCCAGACAGATCTAAAAGTTGAAGTTCTAAATTGGAGAAAGGCCAATTTTGATGGTATTAGGCAAGAACTTTCAAAAGCTGTTTGGGGGCAGATGTTCGCAGGTAAAGGGATGGCTGGAAAATGGGAAGCCTTCAGAAATGAGATAACGCGAGTCCAGAGAAAATATATTCCTGTCAGTGTGAAAGGGAATGCTGGTAGGTATATGGAATGCTGGATGACTCAAAAAATTGAGGTTTTGGTTAAGAAAAAGAAGGAAGCATATGTAGGGAAAGACAGGATAGATTCAGTGAATACTTAGAAGGGTATAAAGGAAGTACATAGAACATAGAACATAGAACATAGAAGAATACAGCGCAGTACAGGCCCTTTGGCCCTCGATGTTGTGCCGATCCAAGCCCACCTAACCTATACTAACCCACTCTCCTCCATATACCTATCCAATGCCCGCTTAAATGCCCATAAAGAGGGAGAGTCCACCACTGCTGCTGGCAGGGCATTCCATGAACTTACGACTCGCTGAGTGAAGAACCTACCCCTAACTTCAGTCCTATATCTACCCCCCCTTAATTTAAAGCTATGCCCCCTTGTAATAGCCGACTCCATACGCGGGAAAAGGTTCACACTGTCAACCCTATCTAACCCCCTAATCATCTTGTACACCTCAATCAAGTCACCCCTAAACCTTCTTTTCTCTAATGAAAACAGCCCCAAGTTTCTCAGTCTATCCTCATACGATCTTCCTTCCATACCAGGCAACATCCTGGTAAACCTCCTCTGCACCCGTTCCAGTGCCTCCACATCCTTCCTATAGTATGGCGACCAAAACTGCACACAATATTCCAGATGCGGCCGCACCAGAGTTTTATACAACTGCATCATGACCTCAGGACTCCGGAACTCAATTCCTCTACCAATAAAAGCCAGTACGCCATATGCCTTCCTCACCGCACTATTTACCTGGGTGGCAACTTTCAGAGATCTGTGTACATGGACACCAAGATCCCTCTGCTCATCCACACTACCAAGTATCCGACCATTAGCCCAGTACCCCATCTTTTTGTTATTCTTCCCAAAGTGAATCACCTCACATTTAGCTACATTGAATTCCATTTGCCACCTTTCTGCCCAGCTCTGCAGCTTCTCTATATCCTGCTGTAACCTGCCACATCCTTCCTCACTGTCAACAACTCCTCCGACTTTCGTATCATCCGCAAACTTGCTCACCCAACCTTCTAACCCCTCTTCCAGGTCATTTATAAAAATGACAAACAGCAATGGTCCCAAAACAGATCCTTGCGGAACACCGCTAGTGACGGCACTCCATGAAGAAACTTTGCCATCAACTACTACCCTCTGTCTTCTTCCATCCAGCCAATTCCTAATCCAAACCTCCAACTCACCCTCAATGCCATATCTCCGTATTTTCTGCAGTAGCCTACCATGGGGAACCTTATCAAACGCCTTACTAAAATCCATATATACCACATCTACCGCTTTCCCCTCATCAACCTCCTTCGTCACCTTTTCAAAGAATTCAATAAGGTTTGTGAGGCATGACCTGCCCTTCACAAAACCATGCTGACTATCCTTGATCACATTATTCCTATCCAGATGTTCATAAATCCTATCCCTTACAATTCTCTCTAAGACTTTGCCCACAACAGAAGTGAGACTCACCGGCCTATAGTTACTAGGGTTATCCCTACTCCCCTTTTTGAACAAGGGAACCACATTTGCTATCCTCCAGTCTTCTGGCACTACTCCTGTAGACAAAGAGGACATAAAAATCAAGGCCAATGGCTCTGCAATCTCCTCCCTTGCTTGCTAGGAGTATACTTAAGAGGGAAATCAGGAGGGCAAAACGGGGACATGAGACAGCGTTGGCTAATAGATTTAAGGAGAATTCAAAGGGTTTTTACAAATACATTAAAGACAAAAGGGTAACTAGGGAGAGAATAGGGCCCCTCAAAGATCAGCAAGGCGGCCTTTGTGTGGAGCTGCAGAAAATGGGGGAGATACTAAACGAATATTTTGCATCAGTATTTACTGTGGAAAAGCACATGGAAGATATAGAATGTAGGGAAATAGATGGTGACATCTTGAAAAATGTCCATATTATAGAGGAGGAAGTGCTAGATGTCTTGAAATGCATAAAAGTGGATAAATCCCCAGGACCTGATCAGGTGTACCCGAGAACTCTGTGGGAAGCTAGGGAAGTGATTGCTGGGTCTCTTACTGAGATATTTGTATAGTCACAGGTGAGATGCCGGAAGACTGGAGGTTGGCTGACATGGTGCCACTGTTTAAGAAGGGTGGTAAGGACAAGCCAGGGAACTATAGGGCAAGTTGTTGGAGGGAATCATGAGGGACAGAACGTACATGTATTTGGAAAGGCAAGGACTGATTAGGGATAGTCAACATGGCTTTGTGCATGGGAAATCATGTCTCACAAACTTGATTGAGATTTTTGAAGAAGTAACAAAGAGGGTGGATGAGGGCAGAGTGGTAGATGTGATCTATATGGACTTCAGTAAGGCATTCGACAAGGTTCCCCATGGGAGACTGATTAGCAAGGTTAGATCTCATGGAATACAGGGAGAACTGGCCTTTTGGATACAGAACTCAAAGGTAGAAGACAGAGGGTGGTGGTGGAGGGTTGTTTTTCAGACTGGAGGCCTGTGACCAGTGGAGTGCCACAAGGATCGGTGCTGGGCCCTCTACTTTTTGTCATTTACATAAATGATTTGGATGCGAGCATAAGAGGTATAGTTAATAAGTTTGCAGATGACACCAAAATTGGAGGTGTAGTGGACAGCGAAGAAGGTTACCTCAGATTACAACAGGATCTTGACCAGATGGGCCAATGGGCTGAGAAGTGGCAGATGGAGTTTAATTCAGATATTTGCAAGGTGTTGCATTTTGGGAAAGCAAATCTTGGCAGGACTTATACACTTAATGGTAAGGTCCTAGGGAGTGTTGCTGAACAAAGAGATCTTGAGGTGCAGGTTCATAGCTCCTTGAAAGTTGAGTCGTAGGTAGATAGGATAGTGAAGAAGGTGTTTGGTATGCTTTCCTTTATTGGTCAGACTATTGAATACAGGAGTTGGGATGTCATGTTGCAGCTGTACAGGACATTGGTTAGGCCACTGTTGGAATATTGCATGCAATTCTGGTCTCCTTCCTGTCGGAAAGATGTTGTGAAACTTCAGTTCAGAAAGGATTTACAAGGATTTTGCCAGGGTTGGAGGATTTGAGCTATAGGGAGAGGCTGAACAGGCTGGGGCTGTTTTCCCTGGAGTGTCGGAGGCTAAGGGGTGACCTTATAGAGGTTTATAAAATCATGAGGGGCATGGATAGGATAAATAGACAAAGTCTTTTCCCTGGGGTGAGGAAGTCCAGAACTAGAGGGCATAGGTTTAGGATGAGAGGGGAAAGATATAAAAGAGACCTAAGGGGCAACATTTTCACACAGAGGGTGGTACGTGTATGGAATGAGCTGCCAGAGGATGTGGTGGAGGCTGGTACAATTGCAACATTTAAAAGGCATCTGGATGGGTATATGAATAGGAAGGGTTTTGAGGGATATGGGCCGGGTGCTGGTGGGTGGGACTAGATTGAGTTCAGATATCTGGTCGGCATGGACAAATTGGGCCAAAGGATCTGCTTCTGTGCTGTACATCTCTATGACTCTGAGTCAGGGGCTAGAAGGCACTACCTAGAAATGTGGTGGAGGTGGCTTCAACTGATCCATTTACGTAGAAACAATGTACAAGAAGATAGAGTGAAGGCAGCAGAATGGCACTAAGTCATGATGCTCATTGGCAGAGGTAATGGGCCGAATGGCCTTGTACAGCACCATGGCACACTGTCATTCAGAGGTGTGAAGGAGGAGGGACATCCCGTATCCACAAACGGAAAGAATTCCATGCACACCCCACCCCCACCCCACCACACCTTGTGTCCCTCCATACCACCAACAGTGTCCCTGTCGTTATCCCCTCCTCCCATTCGTCCAGCAGGTTCAATGTTCATGCAGAGGGGAGCTATCTGAGGGGAGTGCACTAAGTTCACAGGATTTCTCATCGACATTGCTTACCCTGTGCCTCAGAGATCTCTGTCTCCATGGAGCTCCCTTTAGTTTGAACTTCTGCCAGAAGCAGACCATAGACATCAACACACTCCTCACTGGAAAACAAAGATTCAAACATTCATTCTGGAAGACTAATATGGAAAGGAAGTTATGTTAAAGTTCTGTCAGACCATTTGTGGTCTCAGTTTTTCAAAAACAGCCTCAGAGAGGCAGCTGAACATACACAAAATGTTTACAAGGGTGGGTCTGGAATTGGGAGGGTCATAAGTATCAGGAGTGACCAGACGAGAACATGTTTCACTGAAACAAAGAGATTACCAAATTGAGGTTTTTAAGGGTTTAAGAGGATGGTGCAGGTCGCCAGTGCAAGGGTCATGGATCATGGAGAAATCCAAAGAATTTAGGAGGTGATTGGTTACTTACAGAGTGATGAGAATGTGGAACTCTCCACAAAGGAGATTGATTGAAGTGAATAGTGTTGATTCATTTAAGGAGAACCTGGCAAAATGCAAATCCAACATTGTGGCACTGATCCTCCGACAGTGTGGCACACCGTCAGTACTGACCCTCCGACAGTGCAGCACTCCCTCAGCACTGACTGTCCGACAGTGCCATACTCCCTCAGTACTGACTCTCCGACAGTGCGGCGCTCCCTCAGTACTGACCCTCCGACAGTGCAGCGCTCCCTCAGCACTGACTCTCCGACAGTGCGGCGCTCCCTCAGCACTGACCCTCCGACAGTGCAGCGCTCCCTCAGCACTGACCCTCTGACAGTGCAGCGCTCCCTCAGCACTGACCCTCTGACAGTGCGGCACTCCCTCTGCACTGACCTGTCCTATAACCTGAGCTGTACTGTAAGCCTACCTGTACTGTAGAGCCAAGCACAGTGCAGTGTCATTGGATTCGAGTCTCCCCAGTAACATACTGAGCCGCTCGCAGTCTCCCTTGCATTCCTTCAGGACCCTGGAAAGCTGCTCATTGCGGCTCTTCCACTCATCGATGCAGCTGCAAAACGAAAAGCAAGTGTTGTGATAGAAAGAGAACTTAGCTCACTTCACACACCATCCTGAGTCACGCGTATGTCAGCCTTCTTCCATCATCACAGGGTGAAATACTGGAATTGTACCTCTCAGCAGCATCTTCAGCACAACCTGCAGCAATTTAAATGTGTGACAGAGCCCCTTGGAATAGACCTCTTACTAAAATTCAAGTTCATGATGTTAAAGGGGCTCAGTTTAAGATGCATATTCGAGGGGCTGAATGGCCTACACCTGTTTCTAGAATAATCCATGGGACAGAAAGCAAAGAGCAGTGGAGGATGGTGTTTTTCAGACAGAGAGGGAGGTACACAGTGGTGCTCCCTCAGGGTCAGTATCTGGATCACTGCTCTTTCTAATATTTGCGACTGTCTGCAGTTGGGTGCACACAGGATAAGTTCAAAAGTTACAGGTGATAAAACACTCAGAAATGTAATAAAGGATAGGGTCAATCTTCAGGAGAACATAGAAAGTTACTGATGACTGAGATCAATGTCGTAGAGTATGCAGTGACGTTTTTGAGAAATTTGAGATGAAGCAATACAAATGAAATGATCAATTTTCAACAGGGTGAAGGAACAGAGAGACCTGGGGATATATTTACACAAGTCATTGAGGGTAACAGTGACAAGCTGAGAAGATTGTTTAGAAGTAGCACTTGACATTAACAGGGGGATAGAGAACAAAAGCCAGCAAGTTATGTTAAACCTTTCTAAATCACTGGTGAGACCTCAACTGGTTTCCAGCAGCAGAAAGTTCAGTACTGAGAGAGAGAGAGAGAGAAATCTAAGACAATTCATTCAGAAAACAAAATGAGGGGAGTTTTTCTCACGCGGTGAGTTGTGAAAGGAGGCAGAATCGATAATTATGTTGAAAAAGGTAGCTGTATTTCCAGAGATAAGTGATCCGGGGTAAAGTTACTGGGGGCAGGATGAGGTGAGATGGTTCAGTAAAATGTCATAGAGTTGAAAGTGATAATCGAACCGGCCTCCTCCTGCGTTGCCTGATCCCACGGTTGATGAACAGGGCCCACCTCAATTATCCCCAAGGAATCGGGAAGGTTAGTCACAAATCCCAGTCTAATTAGCAAGGTCACCTCCAGAGAATTCCATGGAATTAAACCAGTTTCTTACTTCCTCAGCTGATCTGCTTCTCTTTCTGAATCCTGGATCCTTACTCTGGATACGTTGGATCCGTATCTGCAAAGGAACTGGAAAATGTCTTGGATGCCAGAGCAATCCTGGAATGACTGGATCAACCTTTCGACCATAAGCCCTGGATCCTGAAGCAAAAACCAGGGCCAAGTGTGAAGATTGACTATCTCTCGGTTTGTTACCCCATCCCTGTCTCCCTCCATCCAGCCCACATCTGATTGACAAGCCCCACACAGCTATACGCAGCCACAGTCTGTATCTTCAAAGTCAGTCTTGTGTTTCATCTTGTGGACAGTATGTCTGTGTACCTCGAACAGACATGTTCAGTATATCATCACTGCATCTTAGCAAGTAAACTGAGGGATAAAAAGGTCTCATACTCCATCTAACCCTGGGACCACTTAAAGCATGACACTCTTCTAGAAGCATGTCACCTTATAGGTGAACATTAACCCAGACACCTACGCCTGAGAAATGTGATGCTTGTACCAAATAGTTCACTGCAACAAAGCTCTGTTGGACTCTTCAATACCATGATATCTGCGCCCAATTATTTATTTACAATGGGATACCATGAGAATTAACACACCATCCTGTTGCAAGCAAACTCACACCACGGTTTCTTTATTCCGAAATGAATGTCTCGACAAGCACTCATTCCTCCATGTTCATTCCAAACCCCCAGCCTCACCCCGAGCTCCTGTTCTTTATGGGCTCCTCCCAGCATGGCCAACCTGTTTTCAGCTATCTACATGTCTCCCATCAGCATTTATCTTCCACTCAGCTTATCATTAACCCCCTTGTTTGCCTGTCCTTTCTCTCTCTCTCTCAGCACTCTCCCCAAGTAATCCTGCCACCTCCCTGTGAACAGTATAAATACCACCAGTTCTCAGCTGCTTTCAGTTCTGAAGGAGCATTACTGGACTCAAATGTTAACTCTGTCTCTGCCCAACGCCCCCGGCTTTGTTACAGATTCTGCCAGACCCACTGAGCTTATCCAACCCTTCCTGTTTTTGTTTCAGCTTTCCAGTCTCCTCAGTTCTTTGTTCTGATTTACTGGTTCCTTGTTTCTCCTGAGACGTACATTGTTCCCAAGAGCCTGAAGCTCAGTATTGATTGTGCTGCATCCAGTTGTGCCCGTGTCCATGATACTAGGGAATGGGCTGGCGGGTGGTGAGGTCGTCACGTTCTGCTGCAGACTCTGGAGAGATGACAGCAGGTCATCAGCCTGACACAGAAACAGGAAACAGGGAACAGTCAGTCAGCATCTAATCGCACCGAAGCCTTCCACTACACACACACACGCACACACACAGGCGTACACACACATACACACGCACACATGCACAAGCACACACGCGCAGACACACATACACACACACGTGCGTGCACACACACATACACACGCGCAGACATTGACACACACATGCACACACATTAATACACACACACATATTGACACACAAACATGCACACACACATATGCACACTTTCTCACACACTCACTCACACTCTCTCTCACACACACACTCACACTCTCTCACACACACACCCGCTCGCACACACACTCATACACACGCATGTGCACACACACGCACGCACTCACACACTGACACACACATGCTCATACACGCACACACATGCACACATACTCACATACACACACACGCGTGCACACATACTCTTTCACACAAATGCGTGCACACACTCTCTCTCACACATGCACACACACACGCATGCATACACACTCTCACACTCTCTTTCACACTCACATACTCTCTCTCACATACACACTCACACACTCTCTCTCACATACACACTCACACTCCCTCTCTCACACACACAAACTCTCTCTCTCTTTCTCTCACTCACATACACACACACAGACAAACAAACACACACACTCCAATAATCACACATAGCATTGAAAATATAAATAATCAAAATGCTATGAGCACAGTGATTTTAAATCCCAAACACTGCCTGTTGGTGAAATACTGTCAGTCAAATCTTGATGGGAACACTGTAGAGGTAGCTTTACTCTGTTTCTTATCCGATGCTTTCCCTGACCTGGGAGTATTTGATGGGTACAGTATAGAGAGAGCTTTACTCTGTACCCAGCGCCGTGCTGCCCATTGCCTTAGAGTGTTTGATGGTGCCAGTGTGGAATAGAATCCCTACAGTGTGGAAACAGGCCATTTGGCCCAACAAATCCACACAGACCCTCCGAAGAGTAATCCACCCAGACTCTTTCCCCTACCCTATTATCCTATATTTACCCCTGACTATTGCATCTAACCTACACATCCCTGAACACTATGGGCAATTTAGCATGGCCAATTCACCCTAACCTGCAGATCTTTGGACTGTGGGAGGAAACCGGAGCACCCAGAGGAAACCCACGCAGACACGGGGAGAATGTGCAAACCCCACACACCCTAGGCTGGAATTGAACCCGGTTCCCTCGCACTGTGAGGCAGCAGTGCTAAGGGAGTTTTACTCTGTATCTAACCACATATTGAGGATGTTGGATGGAAACTAGTAACTCTACACTGGAGTTCTGAGGAAGGGTCATACTGGACTTGAAACATTAATGCTCTTCCCCTCTCCACAGAGGCTGCCAGACCGATCGAGTGTCTTAGGTTTCTGTGCTTGTTTCTGTATCACTAGCAGCATGCCATCCTCTCTGTGCCCATTCTTTGACTGATTTATCCCACTCACACTGCTCTTTCACCACCAATGCCCTGCAAAACTCTCTCCTCCCATTGTTTCTCCCATTCCCCTTTGGATGTTCCTGTTCAATCCGTTTCCCCCACCCTTCACAACACCGCATTGTAAATCCAGTCACACTGACTCTGCCCAGCCTCTGTGATACTACCCGAAGGAGGCCATTCAGCCATGATGCCTGTGCTAGGTGACAGCGTATGTGAAAGAATGGAGAGTGAGTAACTTGCCTTGAGCTGGAGTTTGTCCCTGTCCTGCTGAATCCCAGTGAGGGCACTGGAAACCCGCCACAGTTCCTGGTCCTTCTGGACAAGCTGGTCGGACAGATGTTGATTCTTCTCCCTCAGACAATCCAGTTCGGCCTCCCATTGGCTCCTCTCCTCCTGCAGCTCAGGGCTCAGGTCAACACCCAACTCCCGCTCCACCTCCTCGATCGTCTGCGGGGGTGGGGAGAGGTTTGTGGCCACAATCAGACACAGATATAACCCACAGCAACATCTCATCCCATTAACACCATTGGATTGTGCAGCTGTGTCCCAGGGGGCAATGTGGTCTAAACACTCTCATTCCCCGGGGTGGGGACGGGAACAGATACTGATGGGGTGGGTAAGAGCATCATGGGGGAAAGGGGCAACTGGTACAAGGGGAACTGGAAGCTCCACCACCTCCCCCGCTACCCCTACTTCACTGGGTTCTGAGGATGAGGGACTGCACGTGGAAATGTTACATTGGAGCAGGCTGAGGGCATTCAGACCCTCAAATCCGTTCTTCTACATAATGAGAGAATGACTAATCTGTGACCCACCTCCATCTCCTTCTTCCATCCTCCCACTCCATTATTCATATCCCATCATTTCTATAGTTACCACTGACGCTCAGTAGCAGCAGTGTGTACTATCTACAAGATGCACTGCAGGAATTCACCAAAGATCCTCAGGCAGTGCCTTCCCAACTCACAACCACCTCTATCTAGAAGGACAAGGGCAGCAGTAACATGGGAATATCACCCCCAACCAAGCTTCATCTCAAAGCCACTCACCATCCTGACTCGGAAATATATTGCCATTCCTTCGCTGTCACTGGGTCAAAATCAAGAATTGGGAGAAAGTGGGGTCTGCAGATGCTGGAGCTTAGAGTTAAGAGTGTAGTGCTGGAAATGCACAGCAGGTCAGGCAGCATCCGAGGAGCAGGAGAGTCAATGTTTAGGGCATAAGCCCCTCATCAGGAATCTGCCCGAAACGCCGATTCTCCTGCTGATCGGATGCTTCCTGACCTGCTGAGCTTTCCCAGCACCATACTCCCAAAATCAAGAATTCCCTCCCTCAGGACATTGTGGGTGAACCCACAGGACATAGTTTGCAGTGGTCCAAGAGGCCAGCTCACCTCCACCTTCTCACGGGAGCAACATGACTGGCTCAGCTAGCGACGTCCATGCCCCACAAGTGAATATAAAATCTATCAATCTCAGTTTTTAAATTAACAAATGGTCTAGTATTGATTGCTATTTGCAAAAGAGATTTCCAAGTAGTACCATCCTTTATGTGTCAACATGTTTCCTACTTTAATTCCAGAAAGTCTGGCTTGAATTCCTCGATTCTGCCCCAAGTCCTTGTTTCCCCAACCAATAAAAATTGTTTCTCTTTAGCTTCTGCAACTCCTCCTCTACCTCTATAATTAACTCTTTGCCACCTGAATTCCTGACAGTAACATCTTATGAGGAACAGCCCAGCAACTGGGTATTCACTCCAATTATTGTAAATTCATGATAGTCTCTACAACTCTACTTCTTTCTGTCCCACCTCCACAAATCCCTTGTTCCTTCTCTGTCACGTTATTGATCAAGTTTCCACTTAAACCCACATAATTTTCTGCTTCAACTTCTCTGGGGTAATGGGTTCCACATTCTCACCACTCTCTGTATAACCATGTTCCTCCTAAATTCTTAACTCAATCCATTGTAAAGTAAGGTGTGAGATTTATACATTTATTTTTATCATTTTGGAGTTAGCATTTTGAAATAGTGGCATAAGGGATTGATTAGTTTTATGAAAGGTTTAAAAAGAGTAAATGATTGAACAGTCCTTTCCAAGACTGACCTAATCTAGCTTATATCAGGGAGTGGGACCACGTGGAATGTTGTGTGGTTGTTTACAACAGGTGAAGTAAACATTGAAGGCCATAACATTATTTTTGGCTTGGAATAATAAAATAAAACAGAGGTTAGGGTAATTCCAAAGAGATCAGACCAGGGTCATGAACAAATGTAGTTTGTCTCCTTGAAAGTTGTATCAAACAGTAAAGAAAAAGTTAAGCATAAAGTTTACTTTGTGAAATTTCCAAACCAGCAGTGTTTAGTTAGAAATCTGTATTTTACTAGAAACTGAGCAAGTCTAAGCTCTCTGTTTTGTGAGACTTATGGATGAAGACTTCATGATTGACATGAAAAGACTCAGGAGATACAGTTAAGTCAAACTTATACATTTGGTTCAAAGGGGTGTCTCCAGATTGAAATGTATAAAATGGACAGTGCTTGACAAATGGGGTGAGACTTTATATTTGTCTAAGTTTATTTTTAAGATCTTCCAAACAGTGATCTAACCCTAGATAGCCTAGTTTGTTTCCTTTTGTTTTCATCTTTTGTATCATAAACATTTGTTTTGTTGTTAAAGACAGCTTTGTACAACTTTGTTTCAGTAAATGACCATCACATTGATAAAAAAAATCTATCAAGCCAGATATCATTCAATATTACATTCAGCTGGGATTAGAACACAATAACTGACAATACTATCTTTACACCTCCTTGTTCTGGACTCTATCAAAAGAGGAAACAAAACCTATAAATCTACCACAGAGATTAAATTCAACATTTGGAAGGTCTCCTCTTGACCTTCTCTTTCTCCAATCGTTCCGAGTCACAATGAAAACCCAGAGTCTAACGTTCCACTGTCCAAACCCTGACCGAGTTCCCGTTGTCCTTACCTGAGTGACCAGTGACCAGTGTGCCAGTGCTGACTGCTCTTCCTCACCAGGGTCAGCACAGCACGGTGGGATCTCTGTTCTGCGGGTGCGCACCGTCTCCTCCAGCTCTGTCAATACCTGCTGCAGTTTCTGTGACAGCTCACCAGGTTCACCTGCAACAAACAGAGAGATGAAAGGAGGGTAATGGAGGGAGTGAGGAAACCCCGGCCTGACATCAAAGGCAGTCAATCACAGTCTCATGGTGAGAGTATACCAGAATCAACATCCACAACTGCATTTATAAAGCGCCTTTAAAATCGTGAAACATCCCAAGATGCTGCATAGTTTTCAAACACACTCAGCCACAGAAGGAGACATTAGAAACAAGAGAATAAACAGTTGATCAAAGAAATGGGATTAAAGAATATTTAAAAGAGGAGGGAGAGGTACAGAGGTGGGAGGGATGGAGATGGAGGTGGAATTCTTGAGGTTTGTAATCACAATTCATTTGGGAAGAATGGACCAATAATGGAACATCATTATTCCACAATCCATCACAAGTGTGTAGTTACCCATTGAAATGACCAGCTGACCACTTTGCTTGACAGAGCACTATTCAGGACAAAAGCATTTCATGCCAGGTTTTGTCATTGACGTGAAAATAACTCTATGTATTGTAAACAAACTTACTCTTTAACAAAAGGCAAAACAAATATACAACTATGCAACTTGATCTGTAGTCCTTTAAAACGCTCACACTCGTTCGCAAATAAGAGAGACAAAACACAGACAGTTTGACTCAAGTATTCGGGGTGGGAAATATAGAGAGGGAAAACAAATGTCAATCAAAGTGCTCATCACAAATATGGGATGATTTATTGCTCACAGGGCTGTGATTATAACACTGATGACACAATGTTGTCTGCTGAGTAATTGTTGATCTTTGTCATGATTGGAACCAGTTGACTCTGAGATCCTTGATTGGGGTTGGAAATCTGGGCCAATCAGGGAGCCCTGGCTGACTGTTATAACCATGTGATACCAGAAGATGTGGAATCTCCTCAGTGCAGGAGACTGACTTCAGTGTACTGTCCACTAGAAAATAAGGAGTGTTTTGGTGACGGGATACTGGCCCCTGGGCAGTTATTTCAAGTACAGGTCTAACCATTTTTAATTTTAAAATAAAAGGTACTGTTGAATTTCCTCAGTTCAGGAGACTGACTCCAAGCTGGCTGGCCACAGCCAGTGTACCATATGCAAATAAATAAGGCTGAACTGGTGTTAGGATACTGACCTCAGTTATTTCAATCATTGATTCAGTAGCTGATCAGTTGTACCTAGGTCTTTCCTAGTGTTGGGAGTCTTTCTCTAGAGTCTTTCAGTTCTTTTTGTCTTTTTCTCTCAGAGAGAGAAGTATGAGAAATGTTTTTTGTTTGGAAGCTGTTCAGGATTTCTCTGCGTGCACTACCTCACAGACCTGTGAAGATGCTAATCCCGAAAGCTGCTGCTGGACAGATTCCCTTTTAATAGAAAGTTTTCTGCTGCTAATCTGACTTCTTAATGATGCAAAAAGTAACAAAGCCTTGTACAGCTAAAGTGTACACCACACAGTCCCACTTGAATTTCAAGTCACAAATAGACAGTATTTCTGGTACTTTTAGCTAGATACCAGTGTATCGTTTTTAGTGTAAAAGGAATAAAATATTACATCAGGGCTCAGATAGTTAAAGTTACAACCACCATTGACAGTCCAATGAAAATAAGGCTCCTGGAGGTTTGTGGGGCTGAAGGAGATTGCAGAGATGGAAAGGGACAGATTCTGATCAATCCTGAGAAAGGTTGGATATTAACTTGACTTCACTCCCAAAAAGATTCCAGAAATTCTCTCCTGTATAGGGGAAACTACAGGATCGAGTGGCGATGTCTTAAAGTGGATCTGTCTCCTTCATATCTCGCTCCAAGATTGTTGAGGCTCAGAGTGTGGGACAGGCACGAGATGCCAAACTAGACGTCACTATTTCAACAACTGCTTGTTAGATTGATTCCCAGACAAGGTCTCCAGCTTTGATTACAGTCAATTCCTCTGGTTTAACTACATACCAACAGGTTGGGGGGCTCAACATTTCAGGCTGACCTGATGGGTTTTCCTGCTAGGAAAGTATTTTGAAGTGCGATGTTACAATACTCACTGTGACCAACAGCTTTCAAAATAACAGATATCTTAATGAAGCCAACACAGAGAAAACCAAAGGAAAAGATTTTACTTGCTAAAACTTCTGCTGCAACCATATAATCGACACCATTCAAAACTTAATTAATAGACAAAGAGTACGTCAAATAAAAGGCTAGGTTTCACTTGGAGTAGTTAGTACAACGTAGATACACCACCTGTAGTTCTCACATGACACCCTATCCCAGTGTAGTATTGAGTGCGATCTCACAGCATTTTCAACTCATGTCTCATTATGTACCATCATTCATTCCCATTCAATTGGCCCAGCCATCCTCATCTGCTTCACCAATGATCCCTCCTCCATCATAAGGTCACTCACCATTCTGACTTGGAAATATCTCGCCGTTCTTTCAGTGTCACTGGGTCATAATCCTGGAATTCCCTCCCTAAGGGCATTGTGGGTCTACCTATAGCACACGGAGTGCAGCGGTTCAAGAAGGCAGTTCACCCCCCACCTTCTCAAGGGAGGTAACTAGGGATGGGCAATTAAATGCTTGCCCAGCCAGTGACGCCCACATCCCATAAGTGAATAAAGAAATATTTGCAGTCCTTGAATTCACATTCATCAGCCATTGTATTCCATCTGAACTCCCTCAACATTATTAATGTTGACAGGTGCTCAGCTATGAACCCTCTCACACTCAGATCATGTCAATTCTGATAGCCTAGTGTGGGATATAGGTGAATTGATGTTATTTCTGCAAATTATAAGTTCTGATACAGAGTAAATGAATTCACATTAGTCTGTGATTGTTTTCTCAGCTAGGAGCTGAGTTAGCAAAAATGGGAACTACATAGAGGATGGACGTTAGCATGAGACGTGATTACAGAACAATGGTAGAAATACAGGCACTAGATAAAATGCTGTGAAAAGAGGCCTTTATAAACAGTAGGTTTCCCACTTGTACAGAGACACAGGAACAAACCCCAATTAAAAGGGCTTAGTCATAAGATGCTGTGAGGGGCAGCGCAGATGGAGGGAGCAGATAATGGTAAGCAAAGGATGGGATGACGTCAAACAACCTTATGGGAGGCAGAGATAGACATTTGTCACTGACAAGGCCGGATAAACAGAAGTTGTGGGATCAGTCTTAAGGAAATGAGTGATGTAAGCGGAGGATGGGGGCAAACAATGAAATAAGAAAAAATATGGGGATTCAAACTGTATAAATTTTGAGAGTTTGTTGGATTTGAGGTGCATTTGTCATTGTCTTACCTGGCATTAGACATGGCACCCACTTGCAAGTGTACAAATAAAGCGGCACTACTAGTTCAGATTTTTGGTCTCGGACTGAAATTATTGAAGTGAGTGAGCTTTTGTTTCTCACACTAGAATCCCCAAAGACTCCCTTTTCAGACCCTATATAGAACTTGCACAACTGAAATAGCAGCAGTAGGGCTCCCCCAATTCACAACCACTTGCTCTTCCTGTCCTTGACTCCATTTCCTTTCCAACATATAACACATGCAGGAAGTAACACAGCCCCTGCTGCATTCCCATATAACTGTCAAACATCAGGATCTGTTCCAATATGTCTGCCACAAAACATACACTGAGATCTTACACCACTAAAAATTAGTTTTCTATTTATCCTTTTCCTTGTTAGTTTTTCATCCCCATGGCAACCTAGAGTCACATGGGCATTTCTTTGAACTGAGCCGCCTGCTTGGAAATCCTTTTGGAATATTTCCCAGTTGCACTGTAGTTTTAAAAGGGAGATTGTGCAGAAAACAAAATACAGATTTTTCCCAAAGTCATTGGAACAGCAAGCTCCCAGAAACACAGCAAGTAATGTGTTTTCTTGGTGTTCAGTGGGTGGTAAATGTTAACTGACCACAGGGAGCTCCCCTGCTATTCTCTGAACAGTACTACAGGATCCTTTCAATCAAGCAGGGAGATGGGCAATTCATTTCAGGTCTCAATCAGAAGTTGGTAACTCTGACAAGGAGACACTCTTCCTGTACTAGAAAAAGACGCCACTCCCACTCCCTGGATAATCACCGAGGTCTTGCTTACGTACCAGCACTCCCTGGTAGTTGACAAGGTTGTCCTGGGCAATTGGAGACTGTTGGTTGACTTGGGTCTGGATGGAGACACGTGTTGTTTTCAAGATACGGAGAGTCACTAATGTCTGAGAAAGTGTCCAGGTATTCATCTTCCTCCCTGCACAGGAAAATAAGGGAAAATGTCAGTGAACTGACAGTGAGCAAAGTGCACCGACGTTATCTGGAGATGGGGGTCCAGCCATTGGGATGTCAATGGAAATAACGAAGCTCAAGTGGAAGGAGAACTGGACTTGGAGTGGATCAGCAGTGAGCAGCTCTCACCACAGGAGGGTGCTGTTACCTGTGATTTCAGCCAAACTTTGTAAAAGCAGCTGTCAGTCTGAGTTGGTGTGGAATGGTCAGTCTGGGCTTGTCACTCTGAAAGGGTTGTTCTGGACAGAGTGATTGGTCATGGGATGGACATTCAGTACCGGTCATATGGGCTGGTCACCCTAAGCTTATTATTCCTTTTCGGTCACTCCAGACCAATCACCCTCTTGGTCACTCAAAGAGAGAGTGGAGCATAATCAGGGGAAGGTCGTGGTTATGGGATGGTTTTGCTGATTGGAGATAGGAATTTGTTTCCTTCATGGGATGTGGGTGTCACTGGTAAGGCAGGTATTTATTGTCCATCCATAATTGCCCCTGTCTTGCTCAGTCTTTTCAGAGTCAACTACATCACTCTGATCTGGAGTCACGTGTTGGCCAGACCAGGTAAGGATAGCAGATTTTCTTTCCTAAAGTACATTTGTGACCTGGATGGTTTTTAATGTCAATGCTTGTCATTTGCATTTATTTCAGATTTTACTGAATTCCAATTTCACCATCTGCTGGTGGGGGGGGGGGGGGGGTGCGTGGATTTGAACATTAACTTAACCTCATGGATTGCTGGATCAATGGTGCTGGAAGAGCACAGCAGTTCAGGCAGCATCGAGGAGCTTCAGCAAAATCAACGTTTCGGGCAAAAGCCTTGATGAAGAGCTTTTGCCCGAAACGTCGATTTTGCTGAAGCTCCTTGATGCTGCCTGAACTGCTGTGCTCTTCCAGCACCATTGATCCAGAATCTGGTTTCCAGCATCTGCAGTCATTGTTTTTACCTCATGGATTGCTTGTCCAGTGATATGAACTTCAGCCCTTCTGACATTCTGCGGTCGTGAAAGGCACTATATCAATGTAAGTTTCCTCTCTTATGTGCCTGACATTAACTGTAGCTGAATTGGCAGGAAGGAGCTGACAGATGGGTGTGAGTTCTGCAAGAGTACATTCTGATATTTTCTTGGTCAAATTAACCCACCAGGTCTTTGGGACTAATGCTCCATTGCTCTTCTCCCCCCTCCCCCAGAATTGGAGTGTTCACCTGATGGTTGATACTGTCAGTCTGTCAATCTTCCGATTCAACTCAGCAATAACAACAAGTAACTCTGTGATCTGCTCCTCATAGTGGAGAACAGCTAATGCCTCTTCCTCTGGTGGTGTCTCCGTCTTCACATCCAACAGACAGTCTGGACTCTGCACCAACAGAAAGAAACAATATTCACACCATCGTACAGCAGTGGGCAGTGAGGCTTTGCGTGTGGGTATGTGAGCGGTCCATGTGTGACCAGTCCGTGTGTGACCAGTCCATGTGTGACCAGTTCATATATGACCAGTCAGTGTGACCAGTCTGTGTGTGACCAGTTCATATATGACCAGTCAGTGTGTGACCAGTCTGTGTGTGACCAGTTCATGTATGACCAGTCAGTGTGACCAGTCTGTGTGTGACCAGTTCATGTGTGGCCTATCCATCCATTACATAATAAAAGACTGTCCTTATGTACCTTGAAGGTAGAAGACAGAGGGTGGTGGTGGAGGGTTGTTTTTCAGACTGGAGGCCTGTGACCAGTGGTGTGCCACAAGGATTGGTGCTGGGTCCACTGCGTTTTGTCATTTATATAAATGATTTGGATATAAATATAGGAGGTATAGTTAGTAAGTTTGCAAATGACACCAAAATTGGAGGTGTAGTGGACAGCTAAGAAGGTTACCACAGATTACAATGGGATCTTGACCAGATGGGCCAATAGGCTGAGAAGTGGCAGATGGAGTTTAATTTAGAAAAATGCAAGGAGCTGCATTTTGGAAAGGCAAATCAAAGCAGGACTTATACACTTAATGGTAAGGTCCTGGGAGTGTTGCTGAACAAACAGATCTTGGAGTACAGGTTCATAGCTCTTTGAAGGTAGAGTCGCAGGTAGATAGGATAGTGAAGAAGGCGTTTGGTATGCTTTCCTTTACTGTTCAGAGTATTGAGTACAGGAGTTGGGACGTCATGTTGCGACTATACAGGACATTGGTTAGGCCATTATTGTGTGCAATTCTGGTCTCCTTCCTATCAGAACGATGTTGTGAAACTTGAAAGGGTTCAGAAAAGATTTACAAGGACGTTGCCAGGGTTGGAGGTTTTGAGCTATAGGGAGAGGTTGAATAGACTGGGGCTGTTTTCCCTGGAGTGTCGGAGGCTGAGGGGTGACCTTATAGAGGCTTATAAAGTCATGAGGGTCATGGATAGGATAAATAGACAAAGTCATTTCCCTGGGGTGGGGGAGTCCAGACTAGAGGGCATAGGTTTAGGGGAAAGATTTAAAAGGGACCTAAGGGGCAATGTTCTCATATCGAGGGTGGTACGTGTATGGAATAAGTTGCCAGAGGAAATGGTGGAGGCTGGTACAATTGCAACATTTAAAATGCATCTGGATGGGTATATGAATAGGAACGATTTGGAGGATATCAGCCAAATGTTAACAAATGGGACGAGATTAGGTTGGGATATCTGGTCGGCATGGATGAGTTGGACTGAATGGTCTGTTTCCATTGCTGTACATCTCTATGACTCTATGGGCTGTATGTTGAAAATCACCACGTTGTAAAAGGACTAAAACAACAAGTTGTTATGATGGCTGTTAAGTGTCAAGTGATTTTTGAGATTCAGAATTACTTCAAGTCTCCAGAAAATTCTAAATTGAATGAGCCTTGTTGGGGTGCCCTCCAATGACTGATGATATTATGATGAAACTGTCTACTACCTCTGGACTTACCATCATTCAAAATCAATGCCTTATTGACTTGCTGTCTCTGAATGTGAATTGTGACAAACAGAGTTGTACAGAAACCAACTCACCATTAAGTATAACTACCTACGTTCCAACTTTGCATCATTTATCTAGAGAAAGGAACTATGGTCACAAATCCAAATCTGCATTTTACAAGCTCCAAGACCAAAGAGAAACTAGCTAGTGTTGAAATGAACTGGATAGAGGAGCCCAGCCTGGAGCATACTCTCTCTCTCTCTTTCCAACTTGTAATGATGCTGTCACTTTAAGAGGTGATTTTGTCCTGTTTTTTGTAGAGAGATTGAAAAGTTAAGATATGGAGCTGTCTCTGAGAAAGTAAACAATTTGTGGGGCCTTGGGGTTTATTTGAAAAGCTGGAACAATGGAAGCAGCCTGGGTGTGGCCAGCTCTCACAGAGCAGGCTTTCTCCCTTTATCTTGGTTTTCAGTGTTGGTTTTAAGCAGAAGCCTTTGAGAACTCAAAAGCATTGAAAGCTTCTCTGACTGTCTCCTGGCTGATAATTTCCCTGATTTTTCTCTTGATGTATTTTTATCCTGAATTGGAGAACTGCTTGTGAGAATCTGTGTCTGAATTTGTCTTTTGCCAAGGGGTGTGCTTATGGGATGTTACTGTATTGGAACAGTTAATTAGTAATAGTTACTGTGTCTAATATCTGGTTAAGTTTACCAATAGTTAAGTTATTCTAAATTCCTCTTTCATTATTATTTTAACTGTAGTTTTATAATCATAGAGATGTACAGCAAGGAAACAGACCCTTCGGTCCACTCATCCATGCCGACCAGATATCCTGAATAAATCTAGTCCCATTTGCCAGCACTTGGCCCATATCCCTCTAAACCCTTCCTACTCATATACCCATCCAGATGCCTTTTAAATATTGTAATTGTACCAGCCTCCACTGCTTCCTCTGGCAGCTCAGTCCATACATGCACCACTTTCTGTGTGAAAAAATTATTCCTTAGGTCCCTTTTAAACGTTTCCCCTTTCACTCCAAACCTATGACCTCTAGTTTTGGACTCCCCACCCCAGGGAAAAGGCCTTATCTATTTATCCTATCCATGTCCCTCATACGCTGTTGGGACAGCAGAGTGGCTCAGTGGTTAACACTGCTGCCTCATAGCACCAGGGACCTGGGTTTGATTCCCGTGTTGGGCCACTGTCCATGTGGAGTTTGCACATCCCTCCTGTGCCTGTGTAGATTTCCTCCGGGTGCTCCAGTTTCCTCCAACAATCCAAAGATGTGCAAGTCAGGTGAATTGGCCGTACTAAATTGCCCATAGTGTTAGGTGCATTGGTCTGGGTGGGTAACTCTTCAGAGGGTTGGTGTGGACTTGGTGGGCCTAATGGCCTGTATCCACACTCTAGATAATCTATAAAGGCAATTAGATTTTATAAATCCCTATAAGGTTACCCCTCAGCCTCCGACACCCCAGGGAAAACACCCCCAGCTTATTCAGCCTCTCCCCGTAGCTCAAACCCTCCAACCCTGGCAATATCCTTGTAAATCTTTTTTGAACACTTTCAAGTTTCACAACATCCTTCCTGTAGCAGGGAGACCAGAATTGCACACAATATTCTAAAAGTGACTGAGCCAATGTCCTGTACAGTCGCAACATGGCCTCCTAACTCCTGTACTCAATACTCTGACCAATAAAGGAAAACATATCAAACGCCTTCTTCACTATCCTATTTACCTGCGACTCCACTTTCAAGGAGCTATGAACCTGCACTCCAAGGTCTCTTGTCTAAATAAATTGTGTTTTGCTTAACATTGAGTAGTTTGACCAGCTGCTTCTCATCTGGAACATGGCATTTCACATCTACCTTTAAAATACGAAAACTTGCGGGTCTAGACTACCTTCTTAAAATATATTGAGGCGGTCTGGTCTATTTTACAAGCTCGAGCCCTGTCTGCATTGTGACTGTCCATACGTGGCACTGGCAGATATTTTTAAATAACTTCGCCCAACAGCGATAGTCTCCAACAGTACAGATATAGTGCGAGAATTATCTCAACACTAATCCAGAAGGACCACTGAGCTTGGCCTGGATCCACAAAATCATCAACCTTTGAAAATCATGTCAGTTATGTCCGATTTAGAGTCATAGAGCTATACAGCACAGAAACAGACCATTTGGTCTAACTCGTCCATGTCGACCAGATATCCTAAATTAATCTAGTCCCATTTGCCAGCACTTGGCCCATAATCCCTCTAAACCTTCCTATTCATATACCCATCCAGATGCCTTTTAAATGTTGTAATTGTACCAGCCTCCACCACTTCCTCTGGCAGCTCATTCCATACACGTATCACCCACTCCGTGAAAGTGTTGCCCCTTTGGTCCCTTTTAAATTTTTCCCCTCTCACCTTAAACCTATGCCCTTTAGTTCTGGACACCCCCACCCCAAGGAAAAGACTTTGTCTATTTACCCTATCCATGACCCTCATGATTTTATAAACCTCTATAAGGTCTTGGATTTTGAAATATCATTTAATCTATCATTCCCCATTGTCACTTATTTTTCTGTGTTTGAGCTTGGCAAATGTGTGTAAGTGAGTATATTGGAGCATTTAAAAATTATTTTTACTTACACCGCGTTAAGTACAAAAAAAGCTTCTTTTAAAACACAAGGAAACTTGTTTGAGTAACATTTAGCACTTAAATCGTCAAACATTCAGTGAATTGGTGAGTGCATCCATTTTACAGTAACCTATTAGAGCTCATGGTAATGTCTTATTCTCTAGGCCAGGTTTCACCGGTTCCAGAGGTGTTGACGAACACATCTTAATAGATTGTTTAAAAGTATTAACAACCCGATCTGGTCAAACACAGAGTGGGAAGGGAGCGGAGGTATTCCACTACTCCTCACTGATTGTAACAAATTAAATCTGTAACCTCCTGGTCACTGACACCTTATTAACTCTTCCCTAGCTCCCCATAGATCCAAGGAGAAGACAATAAATTTACACTGTCACTAAGTAAACCGGTGATCTATTCCCATTGCTGTTTGTGGGATCTTGCTTTACGCAAACTTTAATTCTCTTGTGGAACATGGACATTGCTGCCTGGGCCCAGCATTTATTGCCCTGTCCCTAGTTGCCCCTTGAGAAGGTGGTGGTGAGCTGCCTTCTTGAACCGCTGCAGTCTCTGCTGTGATTTCTATGTCACAACACTTTTAAAAAGTTCTTTATCAGCTGGAGAGCACATCTGGACTTCCTCAGGTGCTATAGAAATGCAGATCCCTTACTTTTAGTTTTCTTTTACCATTTAACAGAAGGCTCTCATCAAATCCTGGCAACATTTTTATTAAATCCCCTCCTCACCTTCTCTGATGTAAGGAGATCAATCTCAGCCTGTCCAGTCTCTCCATGTCACTCAAATTTCTCATCCCTGGAAACAGTCCAGTGTTCAAACTCTTGCGGGAATGAAGATTGTATTGTGGGGAGTCCACCATCCCAGCTCTGATTGGACCCACACTCTGTGGGTGTGTATGGACACAGCCACAGTGAAATGTTAAGATTCTATAAATCCGGGCTAAAACCTCACTTTCAGGGCTAACCAACCCTCACACACAGCAACAGATCCCAATGACTTAGGGATTTGTTCGCTGATTTATTGAAGAGATCCCCAGATCTGAGCGATAGATTGCGCGATATCTGCCGGATTGTACCTCCATTGTGAGTGGTAACTGCACCTACGATGGTCCAGTTCCTCCTGCTGAGCCTTCCGCTGGGAGGTCCAGTGGCGAAGGGTAAAGGTTAGGTTAGAATTTGGTCACCTCTCGCTATTCCTGCTCCTTTACCTTCACTGACTCTAGGGTCGCTCAACCAAAAGTGTTTTTTTTGGGACTTGGCAAACACAATCCATGGAAGCAGCCAACTTGGAGATTTCCTGTCTCAGCAAAACTCAGAGTCGCCCTTCCTCTGTTGCAAGTCAACATCCTTTGAATTTGAATTTCCTCTTTCAGGTCAAAAGGTAGGCTGTCACTTTGTCAGAAACACAAAGGTCTGGAAACAGGCCACTCAACCCATCAACTTGCTGCTTGTGTTAATGTTCCCTATGAGCCTCCTCCCAGTCCCCTACACCCTGTGCTACCAACATATTTTTCAAGTCTTTGTCCCCTTACATGGCTAGATTTCTCTTAAATATATTGATATTGATTTGAATTGATCAAGGTTTACCATGAGACCATTCCTGGAGCCATCGAAAGTGCAAGGTATCTCGGTACCTTGAGACAGAACTGGAAAAATAATGAAATAAGTTTTTAAAAAATTTCTTTTTCATATAAAAGTAGAAAAACAAAGAAGTTTAAAAAAATGAAACATTACAGTTCTTTCTTAAACCATGGGACTGCAGACGCTGGGCTTCAGCTCCCTCTGCTGCCACACCCAATCACTCCCCCCCACCACCCCCCAGACCCTGGCCTCCCTGCGCCAGACACACACCTTCCCCCCTCCCTCCGCACTGGGCTAAGTCCCGCTTAGGCTCAATGGCCCCTTTGCTGCTGATCAATACCAGGTTTCACGACCGCTCGCAGCACTGACCACTGCTTTACCACCGACAGCCACCTCAATACAGGCATAGAGTCCTAGAGATGTGCAGCACGGAAACAGACCTTTCGGCCCAACTCGTCCATGCTGACCAGATATCCCAACCCAACCTAGTCCCATTTGCCAGCACTTGCCCCATATCCCTCTCAACCCCTCCTCTATTCATATACCCATCCAGAACCCTTTTAAATGCTGTAATTGTACCAGCCGCCACCACTTCCTCTGGCAGTTCGTTCCATACACGCACACTCTGCGTGAAAAAGTTGCACCTAAGATTTCTTTTAAATCTTTCCCCTCTCACTTTAAACGTATTCCCTCTAGTTCTGGACCTCTCCACCCCAGGGAAAAGAGTTTGTCGATCCACCCTATCCATGATTTTATAAACCTCTATAGGGTCACCCCTCAGCCTCTGAAGCTCCAGGGGAAAAAGCCCCACTCTTTAGCTGAAACCCTCAACCCTGGCCACATCCTTGTAAATCTTTTCTGAACCCTTTGACGTTTAGAAACCTCCTTCCTATAGCAGGGAGACCAGAATTGAACACAGTATGCCAAACGTGATCTAACCAATGAGTTGCTTCCTGTGGGGGAGAGAGTCCCACATTCTAAACACTCTCTGCATAAAGAATTTTCTGAAGAATTCCTTGATGATTTATTTGTACATTACTGATGTCTTGTTCTGGTCTCCACCACAAGCAGAAACATTTTTGCTAAAAATATTGTGCTGAATTTTAAAAGCCTCTAGCAGGTTAACCCTTCAGCTCTCTCCTCGAAATAAAGGCTCTAACCCATTCAGCCTTTCTCAGTGGGAATTACCTCTCAGCACTCCAATGATCATTCCTGTGATTCCACAATTTCACAGCATTTACTGAATAATCCTGAGGGTTCGCTACGAATCACTTTGGGATGATCAGTCAGGCTCACAAGGTTTTCCTGACTTGGTAGAAGTTACATATAGTCATATAGAAGGACCTACCCTAATCAGGAAATAGAAACAATAGACAATAGGTCCAGGAGTAGGCCATTCAGCCCTTCGAGCCAGCACCACCATTCATTATGATCATAGCTGATCATCCTCAATCAGTATCCTTATCCCCATAACCCTTGATTCCACTATCCTTAAGAGCTCTAGCCATCTCTTTCTTGAAGGTATCCAGAGTCTTGGCCTCCACTGCCTTCTGGGGCAGAGCATTCCATACACCCACCACTCCGCTGGATGAAGATGTTTCTCCTCAACTCTGTTCTAAATGGCCTACCCCTTATTTTTAAACTGTGTCCTTTGGTCCTGGACTCACCCATCAGCAGAAACATGCTTCCTGCCTCCAGAGTGTCATAATCCATTCATAATTTTATACATCGCCAGCTATTGTATATTTTGGAAATTAAAGCATAAGGGGCCTAATTCCCTGATGCATTTCCATGGCGATGCCTTGACCAATCTGTGTAAACTTGACTAACAGTCAGCCTCTTTTGTCATTGCCAAATAAATTGGAATTGGGCATTTTTGCATCTGTCCTGATGAGTACAAAAGGAAAAACTTCAACAGTATGTCTCTTTTTGCAGCAACGAGTTCTGGATGAAATGACTATTCTTTCTTTCTAGAAAGGAGGTGGAAGTCTGTAGCTGAAATGACATGCACTATTTAATTGACTGGTGAACAATGTAAACGCCTCATGTTCTACAACCATTTGTATTTATACAGCACTTTTTAAGGTGCTAAAGTCCTGAGGTGCTTCACAGTGCCATTACCAGACAGAATTTAGCACAAGTGTCTAGATTAGAATGGCGCTAGAAAAGCACAGCAGGCTAGGCAGCATCTGAGGAGCAGGAAAATCGACATTTCGGACAAAAGCCCTTCAATTCCTGCGCCACTCTAATCAAGACTTTTGCCTAGAATTTAACACAAGCCATGTCAGGAGGTATTCGTTCAAAGTTTGGTCAAAGAGGTAGGTTTTAAGGAGCATTTTAAAGGAGAGGGAGAGAGAAGGGTAATAGAGGTTTTTGAAGCCACTTTCAGAACTTAGGATCCAGGCAACTGAAGACAAGGATGCTAATGATGGAACAATTTATTGCCTCTTGCTAAGTGCCCTTGATGAGCTGTCTTTATGAACCAGTTTAGTCCATGTTGCATGGCAATACCCACAGTGCTATTAGGTGGGGAGTTTTGAGATTTTAATCCAGTGATAGTGGAGGAATGGTGATGTTTATATTCCTTGTGTATATTTAAGGCTGAGTTAGATAGATTCCTGAAGAAGGGCTCATGCCCAAAACGTCGATTTTCCAGCTCCTTGGATGCTGCCTGACCTGCTGCGCTTTTCCAGCAACACATTTTCAGCTAGATAGATTCTTGATCAGTAGGGGAATCAAGGATCATTGGGATACCGCAGGAAAATGGACATGAGGAACGTGGGAGCAACCACAATCCGATTGAATAGCGCAGCAGGCGAGAGGGGCAGAATGGCATACATCTGTTCCTTTTTTTTATTTATTCACGTGATGATGGAATCGCTGGTTATTCCAAATTTCTTAGGTGAATGTGAGGACTGCAGACTGAAGATTAGAGTTGAGAGTGTGGTGCTGGAAAAGCATAGCAGGTCAGGCAGCATCCGAGGAGTAGGAAAATCAACATTTCGGGCAAAAGCCCTTCTGAGAGGAGGAGAACTTCTTCTTCCAAGGATGCTGACCTTGAAGAAGACCTTTTAATCCTGATGAAGAGCTTTTGCCCGAAACGTCGATTTTGCTGAAGCTCCTCGATGCTGCCTGAACTGCTGTGCTCTTCCAGCACCACTAATCCAGAATCTGGTTTCCAGCATCTGCAGTCATTGTTTTTACAAACAGAATTGATCAACCTCCCTGTTCCCTATTAACAATTGCACAGCTTGAGAAACAATAAGTCCACTTTCATCTTCAATTAAAGTGGAAATAATGGAGCAGTATCTTATTTTCTAACATTTATTCGTATTTTATGCAGGAATTAATAATGTGCATTAAAAGGAAATTAGTTTTGCAGGGATCAATAATTAAATAGACTTGGTAAGAGGCAGAAGGCCTCCCAAAGTGTCGTCTGGGAGATGTAGTTTAATCCCCATTGGCTGCAATTGGGCGAAAGGGTGGAAGAACTACACAAACCGCCAGAAGGCCCTGCGGCCAGGGCCGGCGCCCCGTTGCACATTGGGATTGTAGTCCGTTACGAGCCACGGAAGAAGGAGTAGACGCGATTGGAACTCCAACTCCCAGAAGACATGGCGTGTCTGACTCCACCCCTTCCCTCGCCCGGCGTTTCCGGTTTGTGGACGGTTGCGAAGATGGCGGCGGCCGCTGAAGATGGGAGGGAGGCTCCTGCTGGCTCTGAACCCGAACCTGAGTCCGAGGCTTCGGGCCCAATGGAGCATCGACCCAGCACTCGCTCCAACCCCGAAGGCGCGGAGGACAGGCAGGATCCGCCCGGGCAAGGGGCGCAGGCCGGCGGCGGCAGTAGGGAAGGGGATGGAGAAGCCGGGACTGAGAGCCCAGGGACTGGGGGTAGGACCAGGAGCAGCCGCAGGAGGCCTCAGGAGCAGGAAGCCCAGGGTCACAGCCTGCCCCCATTCCAACCCCAACCCCAAAATCAAACCCAAACCCAACCCCAAATCCAACCACAACCTCAACCTCAACCTCAACCTCAACCTCAGCCCCAACCCCAAACCCAAACCCCAAATCAATCCCAATATCAAGGTCAAGGCCAACCCCAAAACCAAACCCAGTCCCTGCCCCAATCCCAATCTCAAACCCAATTCCTGTCCAAGACCCAGACCTTGCCCCAGTCTCAAAGCCAGCCCCAGTTTCAAAACCAGTCGGCGACTACAGGGCAGCCTTCATTCCTGCCCCAATCCCAAAGTCAACCCCAATTTCAATCTCAACTCCAGCTGCCAACACAATTCCAGAGCCAGGCCCTGTCTGAGACTCAGATCAAGACTCCAAAAGTTAACTGCCCAGAGAAAGTGGTGAGTTCTGTTGGGGTTGTATTTCAGGGGCTTTTTAATTCACTAAAAGTAGCAGACATTGTAAATGGATGTAAGTTTGCTCTCTGAGCTGCAAGGTTCAATTTCAGATGTTCTGTCACCATACTAGGTAACATCTTCAGTGAGCCTCTGGACGAAGCACTGCTGATGTTTCCTGCTTTCTATTTATATGTTTGGCTTTCTTTCGGTTAGTGCTGTCATTTTCTGTGGTGTCACACCTATGTCCAGAACCTCAACCTGAGCTACAAATCTTCCCAAAACTCGCTAAGACATTGTAAATGTTAAAAATGATCCTATGTCCTATGAAATGCGGTCTATTGCTGACCAAAGGAACTTCAGCATCAGAGATGTGTATTATAAGATTTTAAAGTGTTGCCTTATTTATCTGAAGTAGTTGAGAGATGAGGTCACAATCACTTGAATGATTTAGGTGGATTGTGAAATTTAGGCATTTTTTAGAAGAGAATTGAACTGAATGGATTATTCTGTCTGAAAATTCATGTGTTCTAGTTGTGTGCAGCAAGAGTAATCTGAAGGCACACACTACTTTATAGGAGAGATGAAAGAAATAGATCACCTGGGGAAAAAGGCAAGAATAACTGGCAATCAGTATAGCACAGACATTAATTGGTAGCTATGTACTGGATCCTGACTGGAACTGTTGAGTTATACCTTTTTTTCCTGACTTAGTTCGAGATGTGGAATCACTAGCAGCACCCAAACCATGAATTACAACATAGTCTAAAATTCTTCTGTTTCTCTAATGGGTATTCTGTTTGGAGAGAGCAAGTTGAGCAGTGTAGCAGCTGCAAGATAGAAGTCATAAACCATTCAGGACTTTATGTCTGCTCCAATCAATAAGATCATAACTGATCTGAGGTGGCATGGTGGTTCAGTGGTTAGCACTGCTGCCTCACAGCACCAGGGTCCCAAGATCGAATCCAGCCTTGGGTGACTGCCTGTGTGGAGTTTGCACAATTTGGCTGTGTGGAGTTTGCACATTCTCCCTGTGTCTGTGTGGGTTTCCTCCGGGTGCTCCGGTTTCTTCCCACAGTCCAAAGATGTGCAGGTCAGGTGAATTGGCCATGCTAAATTGCCCATAGGTTAGGTGCGTTAGTGAGAGGGAAATGGGTCTGGGTGGGTTACTCTTCGGAGGGTCGGTGTGGACTTGTTGGGCCGAAGGGCCTGTTTCCATGCTGTAGGGACTCTAATCTTCTAATCAATTCCCCCCCCATGTTATCCCATACCCCTAATTTTTTTCATCCCCAAAATTGATCAATCTCCGTGTTTAGGATGCTCAACAACAGAGAATCCATAACTGTATTGATTAGGGAATTCCAAAGATTCATAATTTCTCCTCATCTTGGTGTTAATTTGTCTGAACTCTTATTCTGTGACCACTAATTCTGGACTCTCCATTCAGAGGGGCACATCCTCCCAGTCTCCAATCTGTGAAGACTTTAAAAATTTTGTCAGTTGGTGGTGGTATAGTGGTGTTATCATTTTACTGGACAATTTAAGAGCAGTTAGGGATGGGCAATAACATTGCATTAAAGAATAAAACAAACAAAAAAGTGGCAAAAGCAAAATACTGAGAGTGCTGAAAATTTGGAATGGAAGCAGCAAATGCTAGAAATACCTACCAGGTCAGGCAGCATGTATGGAGAGAAACATAAAATGATATTTCAGGTCAATGAAAACGTCTGATGCAAATTCAGAGGCTGGAAGGTTAGAACAGATGTAAAACAGAGATGAAGAGGAATTACTTTTCTCGAAGATGGTGAATCTATGAAATTCCCTCCCCCACAGTTTGGTCAATGCTGGGACACTGAATAATTTGAGGGAGGAAATAGACAAATATTTAATTAGTGACTGGTTGAAGAGGGTTATGGTGAGTGGGCAGGAAAGTGGAGTTGAGGCTGAGATGAGATCAGCCACAATTGTATTGAATGGTGAAGCAGGTTTGTGGGGCTGAACGGCCTTCTCCTGCTCCTAGTTCTTAAGTTCTGAAATGTTGACTCTGTTTTACACTTCTTAAGAATATTTCTAACATTCTTCTCAGTATTCTAAATGTCAAAGAAAATAAATATTATGTGCAGTATGCAGGAAGGATGTTCACGATGGTGAGGAAGCCCAGAATCAAAGGTCATAGGATAAGGATAAACCTTTTAGGACTAACATGAAGAAAAATTTCTTCATCCTGAGAGTAGTGAGCCAGCAGAAGTCTCTTACAGAGAACGTGGTTGATGCCAAAACATTGTGTTTTCAAGATGTGGGTAGATATACCTCTTGTGGCTAAAGGGGTCAAGGAGCCATGATTATATTGAATGGGAAGGCAGGCTTGAGGGGTTAAATGGCCTACTGCTGCTCCTATTGTCTACTTTTAGTCTCCTGTCTCATCACTTGTTCAGGGATTACTAGATGGGTGATTTGTTTGGGTTACTCTGGTTGATTTGTGTGTCATTTATTTGTTTATTGCATGAAAAGGAAGCGACACACCTCAAGCTCTCTTCCATTCTCTTTACAGATCATCTGTTTGGACCTTTCAGAAGAGATGTCACTGCAGAAGCTGGATTCGATGAATGGGTTAGTCTGCTTGCTGTGAATATTTGAAGCCAACTAGTGGACAAGCTGGAAAAAAGTTCTTTAACAGTATAGTAGTGTTTGATGGGTAAATTGTGGCAAGCAAAACTGCAGCTCATAAAACTAAAACAATTGGAAATACAACTTCTTTCCTAGAAAGCAGTGAGAATGTAGAAGAACCGCAGAGAGCAGTTAAGGTGAATTGTATTAATATCCTAAGGGGAAATTGGGAAAGGAAGAGAAAGATATTTTAGATTTGGACAGTTGGAAGTTCATGTGGAGTATAACTGCCTTGTACTGAGGATCTTTTATAAGTCGCATTGTGAAATGTGATTTTGGGAATCAATGTTCATTATTTGATTGGTTTGTCCCATGTGAACTGGGAATGAAAGATTGTCGTCAGATTGCATTGGATATGCGACACAAAGTCAGGCCATTCTGCCCAACCAGTTTGTGCTGATGTTTATGCTCCATTTGAGCCTTCTGCCATCTTTCATCATCTAAATCCCCCCCCCATCCTATATTCCCTTCTCCCTCATAGGTTTGTCTAGCTGCTCCTTAAATGTATCTTCATTATTATTCCCTGAGATAGCAAGTTCCACTTTGTTGGCAATAATTGGACAAACTTGATGGTATGTCTGTGTCCAGTGGTTTCTGGGCTGTAGAGTTTGATCCCAACCTAATCAGTGAAGACTTAGGTTTGACAACAGTTGAATTGGGCTGTGGGGTGAGTGTGCTGCCACAGGGGAAGGTAGTTTCGACAGTGTTTTACTGCAGAACTGGCTAAAGAGCGGAGCTATGATTAGGGTAGGTGTGGACTTGTTGGGCCGAAGGGCCTGTTTCCACACTGTATGGAATCTAATCTGGAGAAAGCAATTTAATATGGAACTGCTGTTCTGTGCTGGATCTGACTTCAAGTCTCTGGATATAAAGTTTTTCGGTTTTATTCTTGAGACCCCAACACGACAGATGCCAGTCGTTAGCCAATTTGTACCACGCCACAGAATAGCAAGAAACAGCTGAATATACTGAGTGCATCCAGGTTCTGGGCTCTGGAAATAACCTGGCTGTAATACTGAAGGGTTATGTACTCAAACTAGCTGTAGCTTTAGACAAGGTGTTCCAGTGCAGCTACAACGCTGTCTTGTATCTAATAAAGTTTTAAACAAATGCCCAGTTTATTGTCTTCAAGAAGCAAGACAAATACAATCGACAAACTACTGCTCCTTTCAATTATTGGCAGAGCAACAGTCACTAACAACCTGCTAGATCCAAAACTGATTGTTGGCAGTCAGGATCTCATACTGAAAATGTGTTGCTGGAAAAGCGCAGCAGGTCAGGCAGCATCCAAGGATCAGGAGAATCGACGTTTCGGGCATAAGCCCTTCTTCAGGAATGAGCTCATAGCCTTGGCTCAAACATGATCAAAGAGCTGCATGATCAATAGACATCACAGCAACCTATGTACTGGCTGGGGTGGTAGGTGGTGCTTGTTGGAGACCAATCATCTTGGATCCAGTGCATTGCTGCATGAGTGGTTGAGATGCTTGAAGATTGCTGTAGATTCACCAATTTTCAGCTGCATTGTCAATGACCTTCTCTTGCCTCTATCAAAAGATCAGACATGGTGATGTTGCATCCAGCACCACCCTGAATCTCTCTGATATTGAAACAATTTACCACACACAGCAAGACCCTGACTACACTCAGGTTCCGGCTGATAAGTGAGAGACAGAAGCTGATTCAGTAGTAATTTACAACGCTGCATTGGATGGGTACTCAGTAGGGAAAAATGGGCAGAAAGAGAAGCACATGAGTAGCTCTTAAAAGAGCTGTTATGATGGACAGATTGGCCTCCTATTGAAACATTCTACAGCACTGGTTAGGTTTATTGTGCCCTTGGCATAGTGAGGTTATTCGTCTGTGGAGGTGTTATTGGGCTGACTGTGATTTAAGATTGGGAGCATTGGATTAGATTGGATTTGATTTGGTTTAATTTATTTTTTGTCTATTCAGTTCAAAAACAAATGCATTAAACATCGCCCAGAAAATGATCGAAATGTTTGTCCGGACAAAGCACAAGATTGACAAACGTCATGAGTTTGCTCTCGTGGTGGTTAATGACGAGGTGACCTGGGTAAGAACGATGTACCGCTGTAAATTAGGGGAGGGATCAGAGAGAGCTTGCACAATTGTACAAATCCCGAATGTAGTCACCGTGGTACGGTCAACATTTAAATTCACCTTATTGCTCAGAGCGCAATTCTCGGTCTGTCTCCCCCTGTTTGTGTATTGCTAAGATCAGGCCATTGGAAGGCTCAAGAATGAAACAAAATGCACAGAAATGGCTCAGGATCGTGTTACAATGCAGTATCTATGTCGTATACATTAGAAACATTCAGTATTTTCCTCCTTACTCATCGCCCTCTCTCACTTTTTAGTTGTCGGGATTCACTTCGGACCCTCGGGAAGTTTGTAGCTGCCTGTACGACCTGGATACAAATGTCTGTGAGTCCTTCAGTATCCTTTTGTCACAGATCCCAAAACTCCCGAGATGGAGTAAAATACTGCAGGCTATTTAATTCAAACTCTATCCAATTATATATCCATTTAATGAGTAGACTGGAGGGCACACTGCTTCAGAATCCCCCGCTCCAGGATGCTATTTGCCTTATTATTATCAGGAACTCACTAAAGCGCAAAGAGATAGCAAAGTTTTATATCATAAAAATAATCTCCATTAACATGGATATAGTTTCTGGCCTTCTGAACCTGGCTTCAGTCTGAAGAGAACATTTGCAATTTCCAATCACTCAGATTCATTACCTTTGGTTACAGGTGTGTCACTATAACACTGGGGTACAGTACTGGTGGGGACAGGTCTGTCACTATAACACTGGGGTACAGTACTGGTGGGGACAGGTCTGTCCCTGTATAGCACTGGGGTACAGTACTGGTGGGGACAGGTCTGTCCCTGTATAACACTGGGGTACAGTACTGGTGGGGACAGGTCTGTCCCTGTATAGCACTGGGGTACAGTACTGGTGGGGACAGGTCTGTCACTGTATAACACTGGGGTACAGTACTGGTGCGGGCAGGTCTGTCACTGTATAATACTGGGGTACAGTACTGGTGGCGACAGGTCTGTCCCTGTATAACACTGGGGTACAGTACTGGTGGGGACAGGTCTGTCACTGTATAACACTGGGGTACAGTAATGGGGGGGACAGGTCTGTCCCTGTAAAATACTGGGCTACAGTACTGGTGGGGACAGGTCTGTCACTATTATACTGGGGTACAGTACTGGTGGGGACAGGTCTGTCACTGTTTCACACTGGGGTACAGTACTGGTGGGGACAGGTCAGTTACTCTATAACACTGGGGTACAGTACTGGTGGGGGCAGGTCTGTCACTGTATAGTACTGTAGTACAGTACTGGTGGGGACAGGTCTGTCACTGTATAACACGGGTACAGTACTGGTGGGGACAGGACTGTCACTATAATACTGGGGTACAGTACTGGTGGGGACAGGTCTGTCACTGTATAACACTGGGGTACAGTACTGGTGGGGACAAGACTGTCACTGTATAACACTGGGGCACAGTACTGGTGGGGACAGGTCTGTCACTGTATAACACTGGGGTACAGTATTGGTGGAGACGGGTCTGTCACTGTATAACACTGGGGTACAGTACTGGTGGGGACAGGTCTGTCACTGTATAACACTGGGGTGCACTACTGGTGGGGACAGGTCTGTCACTGTATAACACTGGGGTACAGTACTGGTGGAGACAGGTCTGTCACTGTATAACACTGGGGTACAGTACTGGTGGGGACAGATCTGTGTTGTATAACACTGGGGTACAGTACTGGTGGGGACAGGTCTGTCACTGTATAACACTGGGGTACATTACTGGTGGGGACAGGTCTGTCCCTGTATAACACTGGGGTACAGTACTGGTGGGGGCAGGTCTGTCTGTGTATAACACTGGGGTACAGTACTGGTGGGGACAGGTCTGTCACTGTATAACACTGGGGTACAGTACTGGTGGGGACAAGTCTGTCACTGTATAACACTGGGGTGCAGTACTGGTGGGGACAGGTCTGTCACTGTATAACACTGGGGTACAGTATTGGTGGAGACGGGTCTGTCACTGTATAACACTGGGGTACAGTACTGGTGGGGACAGGTCTGTCACTGTATAACACTGGGGTACAGTACTGGTGGGGACAGGTCTGTCCCTGTATAACACTGGAGTACAGTACTGGTGGGGATAGGTCTGTCACTGTATAACACTGGGGTACAGTACTGGTGGGGGCAGGTCTGTCTGTGTATAACACTGGGGTGGACTACTGGTGGGGACAGGTCTGTCACTATATAACACTGGGGTACAGTACTGGTGGGGACAGGTCTGTCACTGTATAACACTGGGGTACAGTATTGGTGGAGACGGGTCTGTCACTGTATAACACTGGGGTACAGTACTGGTGGGGACAGGTCTGTCACTGTATAACACGGGTACAGTACTGGTGGGGACAGGACTGTCACTATAATACTGGGGTACAGTACTGGTGGGGACAGGTCTGTCACTGTATAACACTGGGGTACAGTACTGGTGGGGACAAGACTGTCACTGTATAACACTGGGGTACAGTACTGGTGGGGACAGGTCTGTCACTGTATAACACTGGGGTACAGTACTGGTGGGGACAAGACTGTCACTGTATAACACTGGGGTACAGTACTGGTGGGGACAGGTCTGTCACTGTATAACACTGGGGTACAGTACTGGTGGGGTCAGGTCTGTCCCTGTATAACACTGGAGTACAGTACTGGTGGGGATAGGTCTGTCACTGTATAACACTGGGGTACAGTACTGGTGGGGGCAGGTCTGTCTGTGTATAACACTGGGGTGCACTACTGGTGGGGACAGGTCTGTCACTATATAACACTGGGGTACAGTACTGGTGGGGACAGGTCTGTCACTGTATAACACTGGAGTTCAGTATTGGTGGAGACGGGTCTGTCACTGTATAACACTGGGGTACAGTACTGGTGGGGACAGGTCTGTCACTGTATAACACTGGGGTACAGTACTGGTGGGGACAGGTCTGTCCCTGTATAACACTGGAGTACAGTACTGGTGGGGATAGGTCTGTCACTGTATAACACTGGGGTGCAGTACTGGTGGGGACAGGTCTGTCACTGTATAACACTGGGGTACAGTACTGGTGGGGACAGGTCTGTCCCTGTATAACACTGGAGTACAGTACTGGTGGGGATAGGTCTGTCACTGTATAACACTGGGGTGCAGTACTGGTGGGGACATGTCTGTCACTATATAACACTGGGGTACAGTACAGGTGGGGCCAGGTCTGTCACTATATAACACTGGGGTACAGTACAGGTGGGGCCAGGTCTGTCACTATATAACACTGGGGTACAGTACAGGTGGGGACAGGTCTGTCACTATATAACACTGGGGTACAGTACTGGTGGGGACAGGTCTGTCCCTGTATAACACTGGAGTACAGTACTGGTGGGGATAGGTCTGTCACTGTATAACACTGGGGTGCAGTACTGGTGGGGACAGGTCTGTCACTGTATAACACTGGGGTACAGTACTGGTGGGGACAGGTCTGTCCCTGTATAACACTGGAGTACAGTACTGGTGGGGATAGGTCTGTCACTGTATAACACTGGGGTGCAGTACTGGTGGGGACATGTCTGTCACTATATAACACTGGGGTACAGTACAGGTGGGGCCAGGTCTGTCACTATATAACACTGGGGTACAGTACAGGTGGGGCCAGGTCTGTCACTATATAACACTGGGGTACAGTACAGGTGGGGACAGGTCTGTCACTATATAACACTGGGGTACAGTACTGGTGGGGCCAGGTCTGTCACTGTATAACACTGGGGTACAGTACTGGTGGGGATAGGTCTAACATTGTAAAATGTGGAAGATGAATCTTTTGGACTGAATGGTCGGTTTCTGTTTTGATGATATATAATTCTTTGTTGTTTTCCTTAAAGCGTATTTTCAGATCTGGATGGACTATTTAACCTCATGTGAGTGTTTGTGATTACTACGTGTTGTTTAGCTCAGTATGGAATGGTCAATCAGTTTTGACTCCAGTGGCTCAGTGGAGGTTCCTGTATTGGTTTACGTTTCTGCTGATCTTTTAGTTTTGTTCTGGTCTCTCTCATTATTTAAAAAGATAAACATTAGCTGACCTTGGAGCTTATTGATCAGTGTGGAATTGAATCTGGTTCAGGCTGACTTCAGATTAGGATGCTGCAATTTGGTGACTGGAGAAGGGGTCTTCCCCCAGAGACCATATGAGAGACAGGCTTGCATTTCTGTTGCACTGTTCAGAACGTCAAATGAGTGTTGTAATGGAAGAGAAATAACTGCAAGTTGTGGAGAGCAATTGCTTAGGAACAGCGGTATAATAATGATGGAGTGATGATGGTTTTGTGGTCATGTTATTGAGCTGGTTATCTAGAAAGGGTCCTAAGGATATGCATTCAAATCCCACTGTCAGCTGGTGAAATTTGAATTCACTTAACAAATCTAGTTTAATAAGTGTAAAGGTGACCATGAAACTATCAGTGATTATTGTAACAACCTGTTTCATTCACTAATGTCCTTTAAGGGAGGCAATGTCCTTGCCTGGTCTGGCCTACATAAACAGGTAGCTGAGCAAACCAATCAGTTTGAAGGCATTTAGGGATGGGGAACAAATGCTAATAAAGGGTTACTGGACCAGAAATGTTAACTCTGTTTTCTCTCCACAGATACTGCCAAACCTGCTGAGGTTCTCCAACAATTTGTTTTTGTTTCTGATTTCCAACTTGCGCAGGTTTTTGGTTTTATCTTTTACATCCATCCTTTTATTATTCACTTGTGAGATGTGGGCGTTGCTGACTGGGCCAGCATTTGTTTCCCATCTCTCAATGGCCTTGTAAAAGTGGGGTGAGTTGCCTTCTTGAACCGCTACTGTCCATTTGATATAGGTACACCCACAATGACATTAGGGAAGCAGTGTTAGACAAGACATTTGTTTAATAATCATCTGAAAGACAACTTCTTTGACAGTGCAGCACTCCCCTGCTATTATACTGGGTATTAGACAAGATTCTATCCTCTAGATGTGAGACGCTAACTTCTACCTTTGGAAACTGGAGAGTGCTACCCATTGAGCAATGGCTGAATATGATGTATGAGGAAAGTAGTGGAAGCAGGTTACCAGTCTTAACAAAACCCAATAGAGAGTGTCTAGTACAGCAGATACTGGAGAATGATGTTTCAGCAATGATTGCCTGCCTTTGCTAGGGCCACATTTAGATTGAGAAGTCTACGTGTTATTTGACATTGTTGTGTGGGAGTTGGAGAGGGAATCACAGCCAAACAGCTTAATTTCCCAATGTTCACCCAACTTGAGGAATAGGCCAAATTGAGACCATTGGTAGAGCTTCGACACTGTTGTTTTGAGATCTACACTCTCTCTCACTCTCACACAGGACATTATCTACTTTGAGTTTATTACTTTGATCAAATCTTTTTTTAAAAATCTAATCCTGTAGACAGCAGAAGATTGAGTTGCCAGTAACGGAAAATATTCAGACTATCCCACCACCGTACATAATACGGATGATCCTGGTCTACGTTCGAACACCCTGCCACCTGCAGTCTATTTCCATTGAGCGACTCAATGTGAGTAACAAAACAGTTTTCTGTTCCTGCTTGAACCTTGTTTTGTTCACGTCTCTGTTCACACCCCAGTCACAGCCAAAATTTAGCTGAATGATGTTGGGACAGGGGCACCCACTTTCTGCAGCTTCACTCATGACCAAGCTTCCTGAAAGAGTTCAAAAGGGAAACATTAGTTATCTGGACGATGATCCTATGTATTTGTACAATCCTGCTGTATGCATAGGTATGGTTGTCACCTTTCCCTTCGTTTGTGCATTTCAAATGTACCTCATTAGCTGTGAAGTGCTTTGGGATTTCCTTGGTTAACCACTTAGGACTTCACACAGAGGGCTGTGAATCAGGAATTCTCTGCTCCAGTTTGCAGAAGGCACTGGATGCTCCATCCTTAATTGGATCCAAGACAGATCAGTTGGGTCTTAGAAATAGGGTGGGAAAGTCAGTTAGAGGAACCAAGGGACCTTGGAATAAATACAGAAATCATTAAAAGAACATAGCAAGACTGTTTTAAAAAGTCTAAGCATTTTATTCTGAGAGGAATAGAATTGAAATAAAGGAATTATGCTAAACTGAAATTCAGCCTTGTTTAGCCCACACTTGTATACAGCATGCAGTACTGATATGCAAAATAATACAGATGCACTAGAGAACGTGTAGAGAAGATTTACAAGGATGATAGCAGAAATGTGTGAGGTTATGTATTAGGAAAGAATTAATATGCTGGATGTCTCATCTCTTGAACTGAAAAGAACTTTGAAAGGTGACCTAATTGAGGTTTATAGAATGATAGAAGGATTTGATGGATTGGAAGTAAGGGAAATGTTGTCTTTTACAAAAAGAGCAGAACTCAAGGCTGTCCATATACAGAGGAACCTTGATTATCCGAAGGACACAGGTGGGGAGAATTTTGTTTGGTTAATCGAATTCCAGATAATCAAATGCTGGATAACATAGTTTAGCTGAGCACCGGCACATTGTGATCTTGCTGGATAATCTAGGTTCCTCTGTAGGTAGTCCCTAAGAAATCTAATAGCGAATTCAGAAGAAAGTTCTTTATCTAAAGAGTGATGAGAATGTGGAACTTACTACCACAGGGTAGTATTTGTATTAATATATTTATGGGGTATGGAGAAGTTGGACAAGTCCATGAGGAAGCAGGGAATAAAGTCACACAGTCATGCAGCATGGAACCAGACTCTTCAAACCAACTAGCCCATGCCAGCCAAGTTTCCCAAACTAAACTAGTACCATTTGGCCATTATCTCTCTAAACCTTTCCCATTCATGTACCTGTCCAAATAGCTTTTAAATGCTGTAACTGTATGTGCATCCACCGCTTCCTCTGGCAGTTGATTCCACATACAAACCATCCTCTACATGAAAATGTTGCCTGTCCGGTTCCCTTTAAATTTTTCTCCTCTCACCTTTAAACTATGCCCTCTAGTTTTGAACTCCCCAACCCATGCAAAAAACCTTTGCTTTCACCCTATCCATGCTGTTCATGATATTATGAATCTCTATAAGGTCACCCGTCAACCTCCAGCGAAAAAGATCCAACCTATCTTTATAACTCAAACGTCCCATTCCTGGCGACACCCTGATAAATCATTTTTGGACCTTCTCCAATTTAATAATTCCCTTCCTGTAACAGGTTGACTAGAATTGTATCCAGTATTTCAAAAGAGGCATTACCAACATCCTCCACGACCTCAACATAACATCCCAACTCCTATACTCAAAGTCTGAGCAATGAAGACAAGCGTGCAAAACACCTTCTAAACCACCCTATGCACAATGATGCAAATTTTAGGCAATTATGTACCTGAACCCCTGGTGTCTCTGTTCTACAACATTACTCAGGGCCCTATCGTTAATTGTATAAGTCTTGCCCTTGGTTGTTTTACCAAAATGCAATATCTCGCATTTACCCAAATTCAACTCCATCTGCCACTCCTCTGCTCATTGATCCAATTGATCAAGATTTCTTTGTTATCTTGGATAACCTCCTGTCTACTTTCCCATCAATTTATGATGATGGATTGAGATGAGGAAAGATGCAAGTAGGTCTGAGAGGAGCATAAACACCAGCATGGACTGGTGGGGCCAAATGGCCTGTTTCTGTGCCATGATGTAAAACAATGTTACCCTATATTCACCAACCTTTCAAAAACTTCCCAAGAGACTGAATCTACAGTTGATTAGAATAAGATCCAATTTAGCCCCTTGACTTTGCATTATCATTCAGTTAGATTATAGCTAACTTGTAGCTCAACCTCATTTCTTTTCCTTGGTTTCATAAGTCTCAGTATTTGTTTCCAACAACATTCTTGTAAATTTTTGTTCCTTTCTTGTTATCTTCTTATTCCTTCTCCCCAGGTGTCAGTATTGAAACACTTGCCTTTGCTGTTATATATTTGTCAGTGTGTTCTATGTTCTATAATTCGCATCTTGCTGTGCAGGGGACAGTTCCAAGGTTTGTGGATAACACAGATCCTGGGGGAATTGGAAACTCTGAGGACAGCAGTGTAGAACTTCAAAAGTTAAAAATCAAACGATAACAGGTTATAATCCAACAGGTTTATTTGGAAGCAGTAGCTTTTGGAGCACTGCTCCTTTGTCAGGGAGCTGTCTAGCTTTATCACAGCTACCTGATGAAGGAGCAGCGCCCCGAAAGCTAGTGCTTCCAAATAAACCTGTTGGGTGAGAACCTAGTATTGTGTGATTTTTAACTTTGTCCCTACCAATCCAACACTGGCTCCTCCACATCAGAACTTCAAACGGACATTGGCAGGTTGGTGGAGTAGGCAGATAGATGTCAGTGCAGTGGGGTCCAAGGAGTATGGAGAGACACTACAAGGGAATCCCTGGTTTACGAATGTCTGACTTACAAATGTTTGCACTTACAAAGACCAACCTATATACTGCTTTAAATTTGAAAAACCCAACGCGTGAACATTTCCTGTACTTACGAACGGCATCTTTCCATTGTTCTGCATTGTGTTGACATGCGAACAAATTGATTTGTAAATGGGCTCCAGAATGTTTTTAAAAGATTCTGCAGAAGCAAAGAGTTTTGGGTAAATATGTAGTTAACTTAAAGGGCCCAGAGTGGTAGAGAGAGTTCTTAGCAAAACATAGTAAATAGGGGCAAAGTCAGAAATCTCATCACACCAGGTATATTTGAAATCACAGGCTTTCGGAGCGCTGCTCCTTCATCAGGTAATTAGGGATATGGTAGACACAACCAGGAAGTTATGATGAATTTATATCAGACACTGGTTAGACCTCAGCTGGAGTTTTGTGTACAGTGTTGTGGTTCTGTTCGCTGAGCTGGAAGTTTTTGTTGCAAACGTTTCGTCCCCTGTCTAGGTGACATCCTCAGTGCTTGGGAGCCTCCTGTGAAGCACTTCTGTGGTGTTTCCTCCGGCATTTATAGTGGCCTGTCCCTGCCGCTTCCGGTTGTCAGTTTCAGCTGTCCGCTGTAGTGGCACATCCAAAAAGCACAACAACTACTTGCAGATACCAACACCTACCAAAAGAGGGAGTTTGACCCCACCCCACAGCTCACCAATAGGATAAACAACACACTGAGGAACCTACAAAAAAACGGACAGATAACCAGGTCTGACCTACAAAGACTGAAACCTGAAAGCAACACCACCCCCAGATTCTATGGACTACCTAAAGTGCACAAACCAGACATCCCACTCAGACCCATAGTATCACTACCAGGGACACCATCACACAAACTGGCTAAAGAACTACAGCAGAAACTGAAACACCTGATCAGCGGATCCAGACACTCTATGCAATCAACACAGGAATTCTTGGACATCATCAGAAATATACACATAGACAAGGAAGAAACCATGGTCTCATTCGACGTAACGGCACTGTTCACCTCTATTGACAAAGCCCTAGCCAGAGAAACAATAGCCAACCTGCTGAACAGACAACAGGACGTTGAACCCATCAACAAAGACGGCATACTTAAACTACTGGACTTGTGCCTTACAACACACTTCACATTCAACAACCAGATATACGAACAAATCAACGGAACACCCATGGGCTTACCGATCTCGGGACTCATAGCAGAAGCAGTAATGCAAAGGTTAGAACAAACAGTCTTACCACAAATTCAACCCACACTCTGGGTCAGATACGTTGATGATACCTTTGTAATCAT